>NC_092875.1:417270506-417588006 GCF_028372415.1 Notamacropus eugenii | reverse complement strand
AGTGGAGAGAGTTTTCTTGGTGGGTGTTTGAGGGGAAGGGAGGAAATGGAGTGTTCCATTCCATGAAAGTCTGTTGGGGGAGACAGGCTCTCTAGCGTAACTACCATCTCCAGATACTCCCCAACTTGTCATCTCTCCAGGTGCCCCTTCCCTTTCTCTCCCCCCCCCCACAGTTTGAGGGAAGTGTTGACAGAATTATTTCTCTCCTCCCCCCCCCCAGTTTTGGTTTCTCTCCCAAGTGTTCATTTTTCTTTGGAGGGGTCTGTGCCTTACTCTGCCAGATGGGCTTCCCCACTCAGCTCTTTCTCCTCCCCTCCTTTTGGAACCCACTCACCCTTCCCAGTCTGAGAAGTGAGAATTGCTTTGATTCTCAAAACTCCCTCATTTGGGGAGGATTTCAATTTTCCTCTACTCCCCCAAAAAGTCAATCCCCTCCAAAAGAAGAGAGAAAGTGCAACAGGACACTTGCCTTCCCATCATGAAATCTTTCCTTCATTTTCTCTCATCTTTTCCACTTCTGCAATTTCTATCTTGGGCTCTTCCCTCTCCCACTTCCTAGGTTTCTGTTTTGTGTTGAACTTGCTGCTTTTTTTCACATTGAAAAGATGATGCTCCCAAACCCCAAAATAAACAAGAAATGAGGAGAAAAAAAGTGTCCTATTTCCCCAATTAGTAGAGTCAGATTCAATTCTTGTAAGCAGGAGGAGCCATCTTCACTATGATATTTCTATGAGAAATTGCTAAGGGGGTACTATGATAAGCTTTTGCCTCTCCCATCATTATTGCTGTCTTCATTACCTCCTCCTTTAACTTTTTCATATTGTCCCTAAGCGAATACCAGGGTCTAGCTCCACTAAGCCACATATAGTCAGCAGGATACTACTTGTTGCATCTGTCTGCAGCTAAAGTTAACAGATTAATCACATTGTTACCTCCTTGCATATGTTAATCCCTAAAAGCTTGCTGTACAAAAGGATTCTATAAATTTCAAGAAATCTGTGTTATCTACTGATACTCCTCTGGCCTCCTCTTCACTGATTCTCACCCTCCAAGACACTGATGATTCTCCCATCCTTTGGGTGAGCTGACTCAAAATATCTGTGATCTTCTGGGGAGTAAAATCCTCAGTTATCTTTCTAAACAGTGTGTGACCTCCTCCCCCACCTCTGATTCTCCTGCTTTCTTTTTAGTATTGGACAAATATCTGCACTTGCAAAAGCCTCCTAATCTGACCTTGTTTCATTTTTCCCCCATGCATTCTCCTGGTAATCGTCAGGCAACTAGGCCCAGCCTGTCCAAGAGCTGCATGAACATTCTTTTTGTTAGTTTTTCACTTCCTCTCAGCTAAGTGAACAGTAGCTTGTTCTTCTACCATCTGAGACACCTCCCCCGCCCCGGACCCCATGCCTTAGCTTTCTCTTCTAAAGGAGAGCCTGAAAGCTGTAACACAGAAAGATTCCCATGCAAACCAGCCAACTCCCTTTCCGTCTGAGCTTTCTCTTCCAGCAGCTTGTCTCTGCAATTACACGTAAGGCGATAACTTGTTAGCAAGGCCCAGCCTCTGCTACACACCACTTCCTGTTCTTTCTCTGATTCTATTGATATATTTTGCAAACATCTTTCCAAATCTCTAGGTTATCCTTTCTGTAGCCTCAATTTTCAGTTTTCACAGAGCCCTGTGCTTTTAGCCCATTGTCTTGCTAGGGAGGAATAAGGTAAATCCTCCCATTCTGGGATATCCATTTCTCTCTCTAAAGCCTTCCTACCTCCAAATAGAGGTCTGATATTTTGGGATCCCATCCTTGTCACCAAATATGGTGCCAATGGCATCTGTGAATATGTCAGCATAATTCTGAATTGCAAAATATAGCAGATTATCCACATGGAAGACAGAACCAAAACATTTATTTAAACACCAGAAAGCTGAATCCCAATACCAGAAAGCCAAATCATCATAGCAACAAAGAAATCTATACACAATAACAATGTAGGGGCAGTATTATCCCCAAGCCTTCCCCCTGCTAGGGCCTCCCTACAAACAAATACTCACAGATCACTGCCTGCTTCCTCTCTCTCCCTCAGCTCTAACTGCTGTGTCCAACTTCCTCTCAGTTCTGTTCCACCTTTCCTGCTCCACCTATTTGGCAAGCTCCTCCCACCACAGACTCATGTGACTCAGGCTTCCGTGTGACTCAAGCAGATCATATGGGCCTATTAATGCATGAGAAAGATCTTCCCATTATGCAAAAACACAGTAACAATACATTCACCCACCCACCAGTTGGCTACTGAGGAACCTTTGACTTTGACCCTCTGCTTGTTGAAACCCCTGGGGAAGATGTTTTTCCCACCCACGTGATGAAAGAATAGTGGACATGAAAAGTAGAGAGATGAATCACAACCTAGCATGAGATGGATTGAGAAGAAGCAAACAAGGAGAAAATGGTTATAGAGGAGATACATAGGAGACAGACCTTCCTCAAAGAAACTCAGCCTTTCACTGAAGTCTTCCAGAAAGATCTACAATTGTCCTTCAGGTACAGAGACAAGATAGAACCCATGCTTTCATTTACCAGATCAGTGAGTTTGGAGGACCTTGAACCCTAAATTATTTAGGGATGGGAAGGGATTGGGAATTACTCATGTAGGCATGTGCTTGACACCAAGTTTATTACTATAAAATTAACTTCTATTTCCAATAAATGTTTTAATACTGTTACTTGCCTGAATCTATTAATTCCATTTAATAACTAAAAACCTAGGTCTGAGATGCTTTCAGAAGTCCTCAGTTTTTATACTGAGTAAAGGCCAAACTACATTAATTGCTATTAAGAATGCCAATTATTTGAGCCCAAGTCCATGTGGGGAGATCACCCCTTGAGCAAGAAGGGGAGGACCTATGGGCTGTGTACCTATGCTAGGCTCTATTTTAGAACAAAAGAAGTATATTATTTCCTTTGAAATATAAAAATATAGAAAATAAAATGGATTTGGAGTGAGTCAGAGGATTTGGGTTCAAAATCCCAACTCTGTCACTTTCTACCACAGTAACAATGAAGAAGTCATTTAACTTCTCTGAGTCTCATGAATTTCCTCATCTATAAAATAAAGTGTTTGGACTAGAAGATCTCTTCCAGCTAAGTATCAATGATCATTTGACTTCCTTCGTACTCCTTTTGACTATCCATAGTTGATTCTGAAGGAATTTCTAGAGGAATGCTAAAATGTCAAGTTTAGTATGATAAATGATTCAATTATTCATTTATAGCAGTCTGTATCACCATCCAATGTTCTCATTGTTGCTAATTTCTGTTGTGAAAGCCAAATTTCGCTGGAATATGTTACCTGTGTTAGTAGGGCAATTAGGCGGCATCATGGATAAAGTGCTGGGCGCGGAGTCAGAAAGTTTCATCTTTGTGTGTTCAAATCTGGCCTTAGACACTTCCTAGCTGTGTGATGCTGGACGAGTCACTTAATCCTGTTTGTCTCAGTTTCCTCATATGTAAAATGAGCTGGAGAAGGATATGGCAAACTACTCCAGTATCTCTGCAAAGAATATTTCAAACGGGGTCATGAAGAGTCAGACAGGACTGAAATAACTAAACAGTATTTTAGTACTAACAAAACTTACCTGTGTTACTAGAGTCATAACAAGTTTTGAAAACAATGAAACAAAGTTGAGTCTATTCCAACAGAGAAGAACCAAAGAAGGACCAAGGACTGAGCTTTAAAGAACTTTGGGGATTTTGTTCTCCAAGTCTCTCATTTTAAAAATGAGGAAACAAAGCCTAAACAAATAAAGTCATACTGGTAACTGGTATTTTGACTCCAAATCCACTATACAGCACATTATTTTTAATTATTAAGGTTTCCTTGAACTTTTTGAAGACAATGCCATCCTTTACAGAGATGTGTGCTTGTGGTTTGTCCTTCATTCTTGAAGAGGACCATGCCATCAGGAAGATGATGCTATGACTTGCAAGTGAATTGGATTTAAGTAAGGGAGGGCTGTGCAAAGTTACCAGCCTTACTTTCTCCTCCTGAGTCATCTGGGTCCAGTGGCCAGATATAAATCAGGATGACTGGACAAAGATATGAACACATGGAGTCATAGTCAACATTTATATTTTGAAAAGTAATTTAAAATATTATCTCATTTGAACTTCACAACAACACTGGCAAGCAGGTGTTAGTTTAGCCTCATTTTACAAAAATTACATGAGTAAACTGAAGCAGAAAAAGGTTAAGTAATTTGCTCAAGTTTACACAGTCAGAAAGGTGTCTATGACCAGAGTTAAATTCTGGTCACTCCAGGTCCAGTTCTTCAGCTGTTGCTTCAAAAAAAAAAAAAAATATAAAGGATTTTCACAGCATTCTATATGTATATAGAATAATAGATATTAAAAGAAAATGAAAGGTTAGTCCTTTCATGGTATGGGAGAAAAAGCACTGGAGGGCTAGGTTTCCTAATTTAGACTGTAAACTCCTTGAAGGTAGGCACTGTCTTTTCTCTATTTTATATCCTGAATGAGTAGTAGGGTGCCTGGCACATTATAGGCACCTAATAGATGATGATTGATTGATTGAATGAAGAGAGGAGTTCTGCCCTAAGCTAGCTAGCTCTTCCACCCTGAGGAAGTCACATTATATATCTAGGTTTCTATTTCCTCATCAATAAAATTAGGGTAATACTATAAGTGAAGGAGCAGGACTAGATTATCTTTAAGGTGCCTTTCAACTCTAACATTCTACAAGTGATTATTGTATGTGGTGCTCAGAAGAACTAACAACTCTCCTGAGGACTTCCTGAGCCCTTAACGGGGCTGCTCATCTACCTTTGGTGTCCATCCATCACCCAGCTCTCACTGCTAAGGTGGCTCCAAGAAGCTATAGCATGCACCACGGCCCCGTCCTGGTAAAATTGACTTGGCATACTTGCTAAACCAGGTTGAAGATAACTTACAGGCCTCAAACCTGTTGAGGAGTTGGGGGTGGGGCATGTCTGCTTTAAGCATGTGAAGACTTTCCCTGGCAGAATGGACAGTCAGAATAATTTGTTCTAATGGCCATGAAGGTGGCTGAAGCAGGTGCGATGTAGTGCTTTGAGATTGGTTAGTCATCAAAGACACCAAAATCATCTTCTTCATCTTGAACCATCACCAGTTATTCTGGCTTTTGTCTTGACACTGGACTTTGATGATTATGGAAAAGAAAATGAATCTGAAAACTGTACAATTTTGCCTCATTTGAATGCAGCTCACACACTAGTCAAGACATCACCTCATGATGTCATTGGTCCTCTGAAAACAAAGAATGAACACTATTGTCCCAAATGCATAATGTTGTTAAAATACTCACACATACCATTTTCCCCTCCTCTATGCCAGCCAATGAATAGGCAACCACAACTTCTTAGTGCTTAACCACATGTAGCCACCACAAAACCCTGTCTCCTATATGGATCAAGAGAAGAACCCACCTCTCTAAGCTGATGTGTGCCACATTTATCAAAAATCATATTTTTATATTTATCCTGGCTTCCTCTTGTTGGAACGTTTTTTATTTCATGATAATTCATTTCTGGTTTGGTATCCCTTCACTCATGTAACTTTGGGACCTAAAGTCCCTTTGGGGGAGGTGAAGCAGGAGAAGACAGCAACAACCACATTGGCTAAGCTATTTCCCTTTGTCAAACCTCACTTTCATATTTAATAAAATGAAGGGCTTAAACTAGGATGTCTTTAAGGCATCTTTTAGCTTGAAATCCTGTGATCTTCTATAAAAAAATCATAAACACACACAGACACAAATTGGATTCGGAGTCAGAAAATCTGATTTCACACCTCAGCTCTGCTACTTAATGTACAACTACAGGCAAGTCATTGAATTTCTCTGGAGCTCAGTTTAATTATCTGTAAAATGAGATAGTTGGATTATTAGATCATACCTTAGGTCCCTTCTAATTCCAAAATTTTATGATGCTCTGAGAGTTTCCTGGCATAAAAGGTCCAAGAACCTTTCTGGGAATTTTCTCACTTCTCTTGGCTCATCTACACCCACTGAGGAAACTTGAAATAATCTCTGCATGGCAATACTCAACACTCACAAACACAAAGAACCCTCTGACTGAGCTCCCAGTACGTCTGTGCCAGTTACATAAGAAGTGACTCCCTCTCCTGCTTCCTGCCATTACTGACACCATCCTCCCCAGCTCTGCATAATGACTACATATGACATCCAGTTTTTCAGGCCAGTTGTGGGGGAGACATCCTCTAGCATCCTCCATCCACCTATTTAACACTTAGAAAAAATTCACAATTGTCTTTGGAAGGAGCCACAGATCACCCTATAATTTCTGTTAGTTAACAAACCCTACTCTGGCATCTAATTCATTATCATCCTCCTTAAGGATATTGTAATTCTCTTATTTTTGCATCTAGACTTAGCACAGTACCTTGCTTTCAGTAGGTGCTTAATTGTGTTCATCCTTTGTTGCCAAAGAAGACCATGCCATCAAAGAAATGATGACATGACTTGCACTTGACTTTGTTTTGAGTGAGGGAGGACTGTGCAAGGTTATCAACCTCTTCTAAAGTCATCTGAATCTAGTGACCAGATATTCATCAGGATGACTGCAGATGACGCAGGATGCACCAGGTGCTTAATAAATGCTCACTGAATAAGTGAATGCATTTCCTCAGGACTTCACAGTGTTCCTAAGTCTGGAATGGGGAAGCAGTGAAAGAAAGAGATACCAGTTGGGAACACAAATATTTAGTTATAACCAAGAATACAAGTGTCTATGATGTCATCAGTGTAGTGAACTCCCATTGTGGAAACTTTTTCAGCCATCACAGATCTCAACCATGTCATTACACTGTAGCCAAATCCAGGAAATTGTTTGAGACATATACAGGTTAAGTGACTTGCATTCTCTATCACACAGCTAGTAACTGTCAGAAATGGATGTGAACCCAGAATTTTTTGACTCCAGACCCACTCTTTTCATTATGTTATATTTCATTGTCACAGAACTTTATCCATCTAATCAAAGATTTAAAATTCAAAAGAAATTCAAAGGTGCTGTCATAGATCTTTGATCAAAACATTGTGGATAGTTCCTAAAATGGTACTGATCCTAACTCCTCCACACCCTCTCCTGTCTCTCTCTTTCCTATGTGTTCCCTTCAGGTCTCCAAAGGGATCTACCCAGTATGCTTGGTGCCTTCCCCACTGACTGTTTAAGAAACCTTGATTTTCTGTTTAATGTTTGTTTCCTGTCCTAATTTTTTAAATCCTCTTGGGTTAACCTGACTTAATAAGAGTCTCACTAAACTTTCCAAATAAACCTTTTTTTCCCCACATCCACTATTTCTCCCTATTTGGTGAGGTAGTACTGCTAATAATTTTCCCTAGATCCACTTTCATAAAATTTTACAAAGACATTTACACTTTAAACTGATGTTGCCCTCTGCAGCTATCTTGTCTCTGTTTGGCAAGACATCTAGTGTTTAGTGAATGAGATGATATCTAGGACTTTTTGGTGGAAAAGGAAAGACATATCATGGGAGAGAGTATTGCACAATGGAAAGAACAGTGGTTGGGAGATAATATACCTGAGTTCAACACATACACATGTACAATTACACTGTTTTATTTACTAGTAGTGAAATCCTTGTGGACCATGTTTCCTTCTCAGACTAGATGTCCTCTGAGGTCCTTTCTAGCTTTACAGATTAGAATCTCAAAGTGGGGATTAATTTACATCAATTCATCCTCCTTGAGAAATAATATTAGTCTGTTTATGTTTTTTCTTTTATCCATTTTCCTTATGTCAGTGTATTGATAATGCATTTTTGCTTAATGTTAATGTAATTTTGTTTCTTAATGAGAAATCTTTCCCATACATTAATAGGCTCATGTGACCTACTTAAGTCACATGAGCCTAAGTCACATGAAACAGGAAGAGGTGGAGCTAGAGCGGAGCTTAGAGGAAGTTAGCAATCAGAGTAGGAAAGGTAGCAACTAGAATGAGTGGGAAAACGTTCATGGTTTGTTTAAGGGAGCTGGTTTGTGGAAAGCCTAACAGAGGAAAGGCTTGGGAATGGTAGCCCTCCCTGCATTGTTATTGTGTACAGATTCTTTGTTGCTCTGATGGACTTGGCTTTCTGGTGTCTGAATAAATGTTTTGGTTCTGTCTTCCATGTGGAGAGTCTGTTGTATTTTGAGATTCAGAATTTCACCAGGATATTCATGGCTGATGTAAGCACTGTGAATATCACATTGGTGCTACAGTCAGCACCAACAACTCATTTAATAGATTAGACCAAAATGGATTCAATTGCATACTACATCTTCTCATTTTTATTCTTTATTCTAATTGGTTTTTATGTTTATGGTAAAAGATTCCCCTTCATTTCTCTTCATTCCAATAACAATATTTTGTTCATTTTCAAAAATCAGCATTGTTCTCTTTATCACTTGTACAATCATTTTTTTCTTGATCTTCCCTCTATAAATCCCTATCACTAGTGGCAGTAAAAGCTTATCACAGACAACACTGAGATATCACTTAAGCCAGATCTGGTGGGAAAGCATGGCCTATATTTGGACCCATTTAGAATTATCTTCTGAGAAATTCTACTAATTGCAATTTAAATCAATAAAAATCATTTTGCAGAAATCTTATTCCTTGATTTTCAGCATACATTTCACATCCGATTTCTATTCAACCTTTGTGTTGTTATTCCTAGTTATGTTCTCTTGGATTCTAAATAATTTCCTTCTCTTGGGCATTTTATAATTTTCAAGTGCCAGATGATGAGGAAATCCTGTGGTGGCCAAGACCTTTGCCTTCTTCAACTCCAGCTTTGATTTCTTCTCAATCCTGAGACCTGGTCCCCAATGACATCACACAGAACACCAATTCTTGGAAGCAAATGTTACCACAGGAGGTGGGGCAATTGAACTGAAGGGGCAGAACAGTTATGTCTATTGCCAATCACCTTAAAAGGGGAAGCACCCTCTCTTCCAGGCTGCCTAAAAACCACAGGCTCAGGGGTAACTAGATGGTGCATAAAGCACCAGACGTGGAGTCAGAAGGACTCAAATCCCAGCCTCAGATACTTGACACTTACTAGTTATGTAACCTTGGGCAAGTCACTTAACCTCTATTGCCTTGCCTCTCCCTCAAAAAGAAGAAGAGGTGGAGCCTCTGGGTCAAGTGTCAAATATAGTCCGGCCTATTGTAACCATAGATTGGATTAGGGAAAACATTTCAAGTCAGAAACTATGAGTTCAGATTCTGGCTTTGACTACTCATTGCCTGTTTAACTATTGACAGATCACTTTTTGAAGAAATGTTTTCCCCATTTGTTAATCAATCCCTTTTAGTTCTCCATGATCCTAAGAAAGGGAAGTAAGAGAATGAGGTAAAACACTTCTTCATGGCAGGATGGGAGACCCAGATGCTCCAGGTGACCCTGGGCAAATCATTTAAACTCTCTGGACCTCTTTCCTCAACTATAAAAAGGAAGGGGCTGATTTGTTGACCCCCTAAACTCCTCCAGAGCTTAACACGGTTCCTAACACAGAGTAGATGCTTAATAAATATTTTTTGATTGTTTGATTTTAGCCCTAAATCTACTATTCTCACCCAAAGTTGACAAGACTATAAGACTATTTCTACAAGATTACTTTTATTTGGTCCATTGCTACATTTTAAATATTAGATTAAATTGTCATAGAAAGATCACTGTCTGCTTCTACTATTCATGGACCAGAAGTGAGAAAGAAATGAGATAGTCAGTCAGTCAATAGAAAAATTGCCACAGCTAGGGGGAGTACACAAGCCAAGCAACCAGCGATCATTGATCTTGGGACATGAAGTCATCAGCACCTAAAAACTTTGATATTTCCTGTGCCCAGTACCTCAGGGGCTAACAGTAGAGTCCAGAACCTTAGATTTCCTCACAGGAATATGCACACACAACAAAGGGAGCACCAAAAAAAGGGGTGAGGGTGGAGAAGCTACTCAAGAACACCCAACTTTCCTTCCAGTTAAACTGCTCCAATGTGAAAAAGTCCCAACTGGCTCTTTTTCTTTCCCTCTTTGTAGCCAACTAGCTCTGCAATTGACATGGATGGACCAGTCTGACAAACTACCTCAGAAGTTCTGACTATTTCTATCTACTCCCTGAACAAAGTCTTAGGGTGAAGGAGACTGTTGGGACAAACCTCAGGGCTATTGCACACAAGGGTTACTTGTCAGCCCCACAGCTTGGCAGCCCTGGTTTCCTTAATATGGTCACAATGACCCTGGGTGGCTTGATGCTTTGGGTGAAGAGATGGAAAAGTAGAGGTACTGGGGGGCTCACTGGGACTATATGCAGACAACAACAAAAATGGGGAGTCAGTTCTGTCAACTAAGGGAAAAGTATTGGATTAATCATTTGGCAGTTGGGCTTTGAGTTAATGGTCTAAGAAAATTGAAACATCTTCCTTAGCACCTCTGTCATTACCAGGGAGACCCTGGGGGAGATGAAGACCCATAATTTATTACTCTCCCTATTAGGACCAAACATACATCAGGAACACAGTGGATGATTTGGAGGAGGAGGATGGAATGATAGCACATAGTTAAGGATACCCCTAAGCCATTCTCCAGAGCAGGCCCCCATTCCTTTAATCTCCCAGAATACATCAGTCTTTGCCAATGAGTTTCATATGGCACAGGACTCACTCTTGGCACTGTGGGAGTACCTAGTAATTATCCCTTTCCTTGGTCTTCCATCTCTCCCTCTCTCCCTCCTACCCTTCATCATCATTCCGCCTTGAACTCCTGCCAAACAGATCTACATCTACCTGGCCCTGAGCAGCCCCAATGTAAGCAGAGCATTCCACGTGTGGCCTCATTTAGATATATTTGCCCTGCAAGGCCCCAGGGTCCCAAGGTCATAGGGTCAGAGAAAAAGAAGAACTACCCTTTCCCAGGCTGTGACATGATGCCTCTTGTTAACCAAAATAACCCTGGCCTTTCTTGCTTTGGGATTACATTGCAAAAGCCACATAACCCCTTTACCCAGAGGCTTCTTTTCACAATATTTCTTTTGAGGTGGTATCTACCCATCATAAATCCTATGGTTTAGAAGCTTCTGCCCCCACCCCTCCAGATGCATTAGCTTAAACTTTGCCAAATGAATCTCATTTCGTTATTTTCTGCCCCATACCCTTTCATTATTGCTCAGTGCTGGCTGGAGCTTGCACTGCCTCCCTTTTTTAATACCATCTGCAGATTGCCTCTCAGTGTTCCTTCTCTCTTCTAGCACACTAATGAAGGTGTTAAAAATGATTGCCCCTAATATTAAAGTTTATGCCACCTCACTAGTCTCAAGACATGTACTTTGCCTTTAGGGTCTCCCTTAATTTTCAGTCCTTTGCCCAACCCCCTTTTAATCTGCTTGAATGGTTTCCTAGGCAAATGAATGCCTTCATTAAATCAGATTTTGAGGCATTTAAAGAAATAAAATCCAAATATTCTAAGTGGCCAGGTCTGAGCAAAAGTAGGAAGTGCCATTTTCCCTTTCCAAACTCTTTTTTTCATAATCTTCAATCCTACGTTATTCCCTTACTACTCTCATCACCCCCAAGGCTCCCACTTTCGACTATAACTACCCAGAAAACTATATAATATGAAATTACTAAGTACTGAATACTAATACTAATTACTAAATACTAAAATATTAAATACCCAGAAAACTGTATAATACTAAATATCATACTAAAACAATGATTTTACTGTATTTATTTCTATTTATATTTTTACTGTATTTGCTTCTCCAAGAATATCTTCATTTTAACAGATAACTTGAGGAACAGGATAGTGTAGGAATGTGCTGGAAATACATTGCACTTGAGCTGATTGATTTACTTTCAATGCCATTGTTTAGACCTTGGAAATAAACAAACGTTTCAAATCCGGGGTTGGTTTATTGTCTTCTTGATTTTGAGACTTAAGAAACTGTTAATGATGCAGATTAAACTTAAAATATGTGTGCATACATTTTATTTTCTGGAGAGCACAGTTATCAAACATTTACCAGCGCATCCCTGTAAAATATTATAAACATTGCTTGAGTCCAATAGGAGTGCAATAGGAGGTTCAAGGTATAAAGCCATCACCAAACTGGAGGCCTGGTAACTGCGGGATGGTGATAATGACGATGATGATGATGACGATGACGATGACGATGATGATGACGATGATGATGATGATGATGATGATGACGATGATGATGATGATGACGATGACGATGATGATGATGATGATGATGATGATGATGATGATGATGGCAATTATATAGTACTTTAAGGTTTGCAAAGTGTTTTATGTCCATTATCTCATTTACACCTCACAGCACCTCTGCGTAATGGCAGGATTTTTAGACCCCAGTGGGAAGATTTTTTTTTGGCAGAGAAAGTCTTTCTAGGCATTACCACTGAATCTGTGGTCTTAAGTATCAAGAATAATATTTCTACATCAATTTATGGTAACAAAGGACTTTCATCTTTTATTTAATCATTATAACTTTATAAACTTTAAAAAAAGATGAGAAAACTGAGACCCATCAAAGTTAATTAATTTACCTGAAGTCAAAACTCTACTAAGAGACAGGATCAGGATTTGAACTCTCATCCAACGACTGCAAGTCCAGCACTTTTCCCCCTGTACCATGATTCCTCCCTAATTAACATATAACGGAGTTGGTACTAGAAATCAGGGCTCCTGTTATTTCTACTGAGCCATGGTGCCTGATGCCTTCCCGTTGTCTGTCATTGAATTATTGCACAAAATAAAGCCAAAACTCTTCCTAAAAGCTTCTTTACTAGGCATCATCAACACTGAATTTCATCTCTGATAGTTTAGAACCCTGAGGCTGTCCCTTTAGTTTGTAAAAGCAATCTGTATCTACCCTAGACATTTCTAGTTCTCCACATCTTGGAGACTTTAAGTCTCAGTGACCAAGTTTAACAGATCTTTTTGAAAGACCTCAAGGTGACTCAAACTTTTTGCTCACTCTCTGACTTTAAGATTCACGGTTCCCATCCTAAAGATTTTTTTTTTTTAATGCTTACAGACTTACTATGTAATGTGATGGAAAGAACATGAGATTTAGTTCCAATATTTACACATTGTGGCTCTCTATAAGTCATTTAACTTCAATCAATCTCACTTTCTCTCTCTGGAAAATAGGGTTAATACAGAGTTATTGTGAGGAAAGAGTCCTATGAATATTAAAGTCCTGTATAAATGTGTGATATTATTACCTGTATTGTGGCTGTGTTTAATGAAGCTTTGCTTTAATGATGTTTTAGAAGCATTCAATACTCCCCACACCCTGTATTTGCCTCTTGATCCATCTCCCAGATGCAAAACACTGAAGTATATGAAGGAATAGAAAACATCTTAAGTGAAGGTTAAACTGTTTGCTACTCCTAAGTAGCATGCTTTAAAATTTGAAGACTGATTTGAAAGTTGATATTCAAGAGTCAAAAGTTAAAAAATTCAGGCTGTGAATCAACTTAATAGTATCTTTGAGTTTGGGTAGGGGGAGGGATGGGGTCTGGTTGCTATTTCCTACCATTTCCTTTGGGAAAGTACAAATAAAATACTTTGAAGATTCTATTCCAAAGCCATGAGAACAAGTCCTTGTCTATCTGTAATAAATAATAATTTTCACGACTAGCTATGGAGTAAACCAGGCTGTGCTTCATTCCTTTTCCTCCTTTACCCCCTCACCCATTTGCATTGCTCAAAGAACTCAAAGCATTTTGGGAATGGAAACAAGAGATTATTTGTCTCCCTGTCATTCATTGCTCTAAAATACCTGAGAAGTAAGGAAGTTGATAATGTGTCACAATCCGGTATCAGAGTGGAGACTCTTTGAGTATCTGAGGGGAAAGCTGGGACTCTATTTCATTGTTTTCTTCTTAGGAATTGTGGACACACATTGTGTTCACCCACTGTTACTGAATGTAAGTAATTCCACAATTCAAGTAAGAATGCCTCTCACACAAGGAAGCACTGAGAGAACCAGCAGCTCTTCACTTCACTTCACATGGCCAAGTCATCTGTTCCAAAGAGCCTTAGATACACTTCACAAGGATACACCAGATTTGTTCCTGGGTTGTCATTCTTTCTCTAGCATAGGCATTGGTTTATCAAAAACTCCTTCAATTAGAGAATATTTATTGCTCAGTGCTAGGGAAAGTAGAAAAAAAAGAGTATAATCACTTCTCAAATGAGATTGTAGAATGCTTAGAACACTACCTGGCACACTATAGTTACTCTTCCGTTCTTACCTGAAATGAGCTTCCTTGAATCCCCAAACTAAGCCACACAATTCACACTGGCGGAAATAAAGTGAATATAAACTGAATATTCCTCTGATGTGGAGTATGGTAGGTAACATGCTAAGTCAGTCAATCAGAGTTTATATCTTAGACAGGACCTGTGACAGACAATGATCTGGACCAAGAATTGAATAGAAGTTGGGACTGTAATATAGTTGGGAAATTGTGCAATGTTTTCAACTATCCTAAAGGCTTGCTGCCATAAAAGTTCATTTCTTTAACACCAATTTTCTGATGATTCTATGTGGCTGCAGCAATATTTCAGAAAAATTAAAATGACAGTCAATGTCATTTTTAATTGACATTTAATGTCAATTAATTGAAAGATGTGTACTGAGGCTTAATAGCCAGCAAGAGATGACCAGTAATGCTTTGTCTCAAGAGGATACAAAAGGACGATTTGATTAGGAAAGGAGGTGGCCCAGTTGTGTGACTTTTTTTATAATATTGATCACAGAGACAAGTAGCATTTTGCTTATATTATAGCCAATATTTTAAAAGAGGAAATATTGACTAAAGGTTTGAGATAAACTTTTTCCTTTCTTTCACATCAATCATGTGGAATTTAGCAGTAGGAGTTCCTGGATCCAGTAGTATACTCCCTATAGACACACACAGAGAGGGAGAGACAGTCATATATTGTTAGCAGAGGAGAAGACAGCTGGCTTTGAATTCAACAGAGGAGCAGACCCAGAGAGTCCAGTTGAGGGACCCACTTAACAGAGATGCTGCCCTCAAGAGGAAACTTCGAGAGAACACCACAAGGAGACAGAACTTCAAAGCCCTGCAGTAGCAGGAGCTGTGAATGGTCCTTACCACATGTGGTAAGGTCCTGCACCTGCACCTTTCTAATCTTGTCCTCGAGGCTTGCCACCATTTTGCCCATGGATGTGTTTGTGGAAGAGGGCAACATTTTGTCACTACCATTCTTGCTATGCCTTCTAAGTAAATGATCTTTGCTAAGGGCTAATTTATATACCAGCCAATTGTCATAACATGCAGGCAGGGGCTCATGACCCCAGTGTCAGGAATGCAGCCCCACAAGGTCAGCCCTAGCATCTGAAGGGTAAACTGCCATCTAGGATGCTTTCACACTATTAGTGTGAAAACAAAATCATAAGTTTCCTAAAATGAGTGTTATATTCTGTATTTCATTTAGTTTCATTTCATTCACTGAGAGGTACTCTGTACAATGTTCAAAGTAAATATGATTTCCACAATTTTTTTTAGAATACTACAGTGAAAGAATACACACACATCCACACATACATATATATGCAAATATATATAATATAGATGTGTACACACACACACGCACACACAAACAACCAACATACTTAGATCAGCATGTGCATCTGACTTAATTAATGACTAAACAAAACAATTTGCAAGAAGGAACTAATTACCATATTTATTTGCCTTTCGTACTACATGTGTTTCCTATCAGTCTGAAGCTGGTATTTCTGACTAGCCTGAAAACTATAAATAAGCTTACAAATATAAGCTTATTTTAAATAGACCATCTAGAAAAAAAATCTTCTAGTTGGAACTGGCCCAAATGTTTGCAAACATTGTAAAGTGCCATGTAGTCTTACAGCAAAATTATGTTTTTCAGAATTGGGAGAGGGAATGAATGTATTTCATCAACTACCACAGTTGGCAAAAAAATTTTTAAAAATCTGTGGTGATAAAGAAACCAGGGTTTGCCCTATGATTATCAGCCAGTCACAAAGGCTGATAGAGACAAATACTGTGAAATCATTTATGTAACCACAGCCATCCAGGGTCTCTTTCATCTTCTAAGTGAAGAAAAGGATTTTGAAAGGAATTATCAGCTCCCAGGACACAAGATTTAGGGTTGGAAAGGACCATCTAGTCCTGTCTCCCCATTTTATAGATCAGTAAACTAAGGCCCAGAGATGCTAGTTAAGTGACATTCCCAAGTTCATTGCCAAAGTTGAGTCAATATCAGAGGCCCTAAAGTTATTCATCCTGCCACCTGGATTGGGTTGGTTTGAAAAGAGGAAACCTCCCCCCATTATTAGCCTTTAGCAGTGCTTTAAGAGTTAGATTAAAATTGAAATGGAATGAACTTGACTTTCAACAATTAAATATTTATTCATTCCTTCCTGAAGACCAAATCCAGTGTCTCATCATGGAGTGGAACTAAGCCAGGAAAAGATTATGCCAGGGTGAAATCAGCTATGTCAAGCCCCGCCTACCAAGAGAGGAGGATTTTCAGTGGGGCCTAACACCTGCACAAGTTTGGAGTCTGAAGCACAGCCTCCCTAAATTGGGAGAGGCTCACCAAGGGATGAATCTTTTTGATCACAAAGTATTAACCAGAAAGTGTGGGATTCTTTCTTTCTATTAAAGAGAGTAGTATGTAAGCACAGATCTTCCCAAGTATTTGTTAAACAATGCTTTAATCCAGGTTTCTGTGTAGTCTGCCTCTTTTAATGAGGAAAAATGAGACATTAAAGGGACTGATCTCTTACTCCTGATGTCCAGTGGGTCAGTTCATATTTTCCACCCTCTGCTTTGATGGGTATCTCTAGCTGATGTCCCTTTCTCAGATTTTTTTAAAAATTCTTTTTCACTTAATTTCTCCCAAGACCAGGTAATCTCTCCTCCTTCTCCTGACACCACTCATTCACCTGCATGGAGACCAGTCCCACCTTCCTCCCTCCCTTTTCAGACATGACTGGGATATATAATAACCTTTTGCTTGTTCTATCCCAGTGGCTGGATGTGACATCCCCATATGACACATTATACCCTACATACTAAAAGAGACCTGAAAAAATAAAAGATCCATGTCCTGCCCTCAGGGAGTTGCGCTTTAGTTCATTTTAACAAGTGTTCTTTTGAATGCTGACCTTGTATACCTAGGCTGTTGTTAGGTAGTATGGCAAAATAGAGAATGCAGAGCCCCAGACTTTAAGAAATTTGTAGCTGTATATTTTGGAGATAAGATAGAAATCAATAAAAAAGCAAAAGGACAACAGAGGGCAAAAAGAATTAAGTGCCAAGATATTTGGTAGAGCCAATAAAGGAGCAGAAAAATTAAGAAGGAAATGATCAGTTTTGGAAGAGGTTATGAAGACACAAATTATTGGAATACTTTTGATGAGAACAAGAAGTCTTTAAAAAATTTTTAAATGCCATGCTTCAGCTTTCTACCAGACAGAGGACTCAACATCATCATTATTATCATTAGTGCTATTTTTAATTGGTTCATTTATTATTAGTATTAGTATTCAGCATTTTAGTTTGTTTTTAACTTTAAAGGATTCCTGGGAGTTGGGATCCTTAAAATCCCAACAGAATAGAACATGATATTTGAAAGAATTTTTGTTTTTGTTGTTCAGTCATTTTTCAGTCATGTCTGACTCTTCATGACCCCAGTTTAGGTTTTCTTGGCAAAGATTCTAGAGTGATTTGCCATTTCCTGCTACCACATAATAATAATAGCTAATATTGATACCATGCTAACTATTTACCAAGCACTGTGCTAAATACTTTACAATTATCATCTCATTTAATCCTTACAATAACTCAGGGAAGTAGCTACTATTGTTATCTCCATTTTACAGATGAGGAAAGTGGGCAAACAATGCTTAAGGGACTTGCTCAGGGTCACACAGCTAAGTCAGTGTCTCAGGTGTCAGGCCTTCCTGGCCACTGCACCACCTCGCTCCCCAGCACATCCAGAAAAGTAGCTTCCTGATTGTCCTCTGAGCAAAAGATCAAGACCATGACTGTAGTAATATGAAATCACTAAACTGATCTAGTCAAAAATACCATCAAGTCCTGTATGTCAGGCTGAGAGAACAAAGAGGTCTTACATTGTCTTGGAAGATGACTTGGAAGAATAGTGTCTGGCTTACTGCTTCTAGGACAGTATCAAACCTTATGGGTAGATGGAGGAAGGAGTTTGCTACTTGTTGAGATCTAATAAAGATTATAGAAAACCTCTCTCCTTTTAACCCCCCAAATAGAGCCATATGTGCAAAAGGACCTTAGAAGACATCAAGTCCAATACTCTCACTTTATTCATGAAGAAACTGAGACTCGGAAAACCTGATTAGATGGATCCACAGTCTCACAGGGTGTTGTTGTTGCTAGTTGTTCAGTCATGTTAGACTCTTTGTGACCCCATAGACTATGGTATGCCACGCCCTTCTATCCTCCTTTATCTCTCAAAGTCTTGTCCAAGTTCATGTTCGTTACTTCCATGACACTATCTATTCATCTCATCCTTTGCTGTCCTCTTTTCCTTTTGCCTTCAATATTTCCTAACATTAGGGTCTTTTCCAATGAGTTCCATCTTCTCATTATGTGTCCAAAGTATTTAAGCTTCAGCTTCAGTATTTGACCTTCTAGTGAAAAGCCTACTGACTGTATTGATTGATCTCCTTGCTGACCAAGGAACTCTCAAAAGTCTTGTCTACTACCACAGTTCAAAAATGTAGATTCTGTGGTGCTCAGCTTTCCTTATAGTCCAACTCTCATGGCCATACATTGGCATACGCTGCTAGTGGAAAAACCATAGCTTTGGCTACACAGATCTTTTTTTTTTCCTACTCCCACAGGTAGTAAGTAAAAAACAAGAGAGAATTCAAATATAGATCTTTTCCACATCCCAATGTGATAAATAATTATGGTAACAATTAACAATTATTATTATTATTTTAGGTCTACAAATAGATTTGTATTTGCTACCTCATTTGATTCTTACAACAACCCTAGAAGGTAAATGCTATTATTATCCCCATTTTGCAGATGAGGAAACTGAGACACCGGGTTGGGGGGTTAGGCAATTTGCCTAGGGTCTGAGGCAGGATTTGAACTCAAGCCCTGCTGGCTCCAAAGCCACTCTATGTACTCTACCACCTATTAATAACTTATTGTACCTTATTAATCATGATGAAATAAGACTTAGTCAAAGTGATACAAGGATGATTCACTCTGAGAGATCCTTAGGGCTGGCTCTTTCCCAGGTTCCTTGAAGGGATCTCTTGTAGCTCCTCTTCCCTTTTCCAGATCTCACAAGGCCCCCAAAACACATAAACATGAGGGATCCTCATTTCCAGCCCTTAACCTTGATCCAAGAAAACCTAGAAAGTCATAGGCTTGTAGGCCAGACCAGCAGATGCAAAGACGCCTTCCTCCTCACTCCTTGTCTATCCTCAAAGAGTTGTCATTCTACCTTGTGGCCAGCAAGAAGGGAAAAACAATTTCCTCTATAGGAGATTTTGGTCTACATACTCAGTTTTAGCTCAGCAGCCAATTGAAAGACTTTTATTCACCACACATTCAGTGGAAAGGAAACAGTCACAATACACTGTGTATACATGTTCTGATATGGGATTAGGATCTCTTCATTACATGTAGTCGCTTCCAGAAAGCAGGTTTATCATGCCCCTTTCCTTCTCCCTCCGCAGTAGTCAAAGGATACTACACATGCACTAAGAATTGGGTCCCCACTGGTCAGCCTCCCATTACACATGTAACTGCTGAAAAACTACAAACAACTTATATGTCCAGCACTAGGAGAATGGTTGAGATGAGGTATTTTAATGGAACAGAATACAATGAAGACCAGCAGATATGAGGGATATGACTAAATCTGTAAAAATCTTTACAAAAAGTCCCAACTAAAATTCTGTCTTCTACAGGAATTCTACCATAACCCCTCAGTTCCAATACTTCCCCTTTTTTATTTTTTCCTATCCATCCTGTATATAGTTTGCCTTGTATATAAGTGCCTAAATGTTATCTCCCTCATTACACTGTAAACTCTTTGAGGGCAGGAAGTATCTTTTGCCTTTTTTGTATTCCTAGTGTTTAACACAGTGCTAGCACATAATAGGCACCACATAGATGTCTATTGAATTGAATTTAATTAATGCAAAGTGAAAAAAAAGAACCAGAAGACTGTATTTATGCATTAATATGGACCATCAAAGTAGAAACGTGAATGAAATGGATTGTAGAAATAAAAACCAAAAACCTAAAGACTTGGAGGTTGTGTCTGAAGACAGTCTTATGACTGCTAAGTGGTAAAATTAGTTCATTTAAAAGTAAACCATTTCTAAGTAGATTTAATTGGGTGTATTAATATTCAATGTTAAGTTTTTAATGCTATTTTTAATTTTTTTAAAGTCACCTAATAACATTTATTGGAAATTTAGGAAGAAAAATATTAGGCATTCTGGGGAATATAAATGAAATAGAAAACATGGTTATTGCTTTTAAGAAGATTATGATTTAGTCTAGTATATAAGAAAGAACATATACATAAAATAACTATTGAGTAACATATCAATAAGTAAAAGAATTCAGGAGAAATTAAGGTTTTATGTGTAGAGGGGAAAAGGTGAATGAGATCTGCTGGCAACAGTGGAAAGTGGAGATTACAACTGGAGAGATATTTGTGATCATAATTAGTACATAAACAGGTGAAATCATGAGAGTTGACTACATAATTACAAGAATGGCATGTGTGTATTTTACAGCCAGTCTGTGGAAAACCTGCTTATTTAAAGATAGGTGCTGAGTTCCATGGATTGTTTAGGGACATTCTAAACCAACTGAGATGTCAAAAGACTTGTGAGGAAGGCTTATGGGAATGCAAATGTCAGAATGTTTACTCTATTTAGTTCATCAGAGCTAATGGCAGTGGTTTTGAATGACTTTGAACGGTTTTTCATACTTGTTCCAGAGCCATCTGGCCAACTGTCAGGAGGAACAGCTATTTACAGAGAGAAATGTAAGAGGATTAGAATAGGATCTTGGGAGAAGCTCATTTATTGGGGGAGGAGAGAGAGAAAGAAGGGAGGAGGGTAGACAGAGAGAGGGAAGGGACATCAACCATGCAGAAGGATTAAGCAGTCCATATCCAACCAAGACAAACTCAAGATGATTTGAAAGAGCATCAGAACCCTTCTTCAGATGGACCTTCAGATGACAGACATTCAGTTTTATACAGGATCTAAGACTTAATTGATATAATGAACTCTCAGGAAGAAAACTCCCTCTATCAATAAATTTGGTATCAGTTCTTCCACTTTGCAGTCTTAAAGCATTTACTAGGGCTCTGAGGGGTTAAGAGGTTGAATGACATTCTGGGGTCACATAGCCAGTATGTCAGAAGTCAACCCTGAATCCAAATCTACTCTTTCCTCTCTTCTACTCTGTCTTCCTTTTAGTTGACATAAGGAAAAAAAGGTATTCTGCACATTTTTCTTCACCATGAAGATTCTAGGTGCAGACTTCTTTCCCCATGCTGCCATAACATGAACAATGCAGCCTAGAGAGAAGCTGAACACTATAATAAAGATTCTGTGTTTTTGCCTCTTCAAGCACCATCTTTCAACATCACTTTGGTAAATTCTGGGCTTTATAGCCTAAAGAATCCCCTTCTTCCATTCACTCCCTAAGCCCTTAACCTTACACCTTATACATGCAGTAATGGGTACTCAATATTTTTTTTTAAATATATGAATGATGTATACCATGTGTCATCAAGTATTTATTATTATAATAATTTAAGAAGGTAGAGAAGTAAGTAGGATATTTGAGAATAATTTTCATTCATTGGCTAAAATAATCGGAAACCAGCACCATGGAAAAATAAAAATTGTAAATAAAGAATACTTTGAAATGGGTATAATCAGGTATATAATCTGTTACTGTGAGTATGAATACCAACCTCTCCCCGACTCCCCACCTAGATAAGAAGCAGAGGAGGGACCTCTAGAGCCTTAGGTGAAATTTCTATGAAGGTTTTAGGTAAAAATGTATTTAAAAAATCATTCAGAAAGAAAGGTTTAAGAAATACACAATAGAGTAGGTGCAATCTGCTTTGATGGCAGGACTACCCACACTCATGAAATCATATGCCCAGCCAAGTCCCAAAGTAAGTAATCAAAAGGGAAGATCTCATATGTCTGGAAAATGCACCTTGAAAGAACGATTCGTTATCTGAGGTTGCAGAATATTATGCTTTGGTGAGAGTCAGTTAAGGTCCCTTGGCTGAGAATTTAGCAGTTTCTTTTTTTTCTTGGAAAATTACTTTGCTAACCAATCATTGGCTATTTACTTTAACTTTTAAAAACAATAAACCAACCAATATTTGCATGTAAGCAGGAAATTGCTGCCATGCAAGATATTTTAGACCCATCACCATCCTGCATGCCAGGCCAAAAAAAAATAAGGCATTTCTTCCCTGGAGGCTTCTAGGCTGAATGATATATACAGCATAAGGAGAGAAAATCCAAAAGTACAAAAGAAAGTCAAATAATCAGAGATCTCCAATGCATCTTGAATGCTCTTTCTAAATTTATATCAATCTATTTGAAGTATGTACTATTATCTAAAACATTTGCTCTTATTCATAAGGGTTTGTTAACCCATACATGTATTGGTCCATGACTCTGGCCTCTTCGCTGCTCCTTACACACCCAACCTTAGACCTTTCATTTTTCCTAGCTGTCCTTCATGCTTGGAATGCTCTCCCACCTGAATCCACCTCATAGGTTCCTTGAGTCCTTAGTTTCCTTCAAGTCCCAATAAAAATCCAACTTTCTCCCAAAAAGCCTTTCCTAGTTCTCTATAAAGCTTGTACCTTCTCTCTAAGATTATCTCCAATTTATCCTAGATATATATCTTATATGTACATCATTGTTTGTCTGTTATCTCCCCCATTAGACTGTGAGTGGCTTAAGGCAGGGACTATTTTTGCTTTTTCCTTGTACCCCCAGAGCTTAGCACAGTTCCTGGCACATAGTAGGCATTTAATAAATGCTTGTTGATTTGACTTAAGAAACAGAGAGGTTGATCAGTTGAACATAATGGGTACACTACATATAAAAGCAAATGAACACAGTAGCTTAGTATTTCAAAAACACAAAGACCCCACTACTGGGGTAAGAACTCAATAGTCAACAAAAAATGCTGGGGGAAAAAATTTAAAAACAGTCTGGCAAAAACTAGATATAGACCTCAATCTCTTATATTGTATGCCAAGATAAGCTGCAAAGGGGTATATGACTCAGACATAAAGCAACATCATAAATAAATTAGAGCAGTGAGGAAGAAATTACTTTTCATATCTATGGAGAGGGGAACATTCATGACCAAACAAGAGATTGAGAAAATCACAGAAGATAAAATTTGAATACACAAAATTAAAAGGTTTTTGCACAAACAAAAGCAATACAGCTAAAATTAGAGAGGAAGCAGGTAACAAGAGAGGTAATTTACAACGTTTTTCTAATTAGAGTCTCATTTCATATCTTTATGTGGGTGTGTATACACACTCATACACATACACACATATAAATGTATATACGCATACATATGTATATATATATATGAAGAATTGATTCAAATGAAATCTATTCCCAATTCATAAGTGGGCAAATGATAAGAAAAGACAATCATCTAAGGAAGAAATCCAAACTATTACTGGCCATATGAAAATGCTTCAAATGACTAATAATTAGAAAAATGCTAATTATAGCAACTCTGACATCCTACCTAGCATCTGTTAGATTGGCAAAGATGATAAAGAAGGAAAGTGATAAATGTTGGAGGGGCTGTGGGAAAATAAGTATAGTAGCACATTATTGGAGCTATGAATTGGTTCAGCCATTCTGGAAAGAAATTTGGAACTGTGGCCCAAATTTTACTAAGCTGTGAGTACTTTTTGACTAAGTCATATCACTTACACGTCTTATACAAAGAAATAAAATATTTATACCAACTCTTTATATAGTGGGAAAGAACTGGAAACTAAAGGAATGCCATTAACTAGAAAACGGCTAAACAGCAAATATGTGAATGAAATAGAGTCCTGTTATGCAATTACAAATGAGGAAACCGACAGTTCAGAGAAATTAAGACTTGAATGAACCAATACAGAATGAAGGAAATTGAACCAGGAGAACAGTTCATACATAGCAACATTATGCAAACAACTTCAAAAGACTTAAGAACATTGGTCATTAACGTAGTAACTAACCACAGTTCCAGAGAGCCAATTATGAACAATATAACTTATCTCCTAACGGAAAGGTGTTAGATGTAGTGTGCATATTAACACATATATTTTTGGGACATGGACAGTGCAATATTTTATTTTGTTTGACTAAGAATATGTGTTACAAAGGTTTTGTAACACATATTCTTATATAGGTTTCTTATAGGTTTTGATTTTTCATTCCCCCATTTGGGGAGAGGCGCTTTCTGGGAAGAGAGAAATAGATTTTTAATTATTGAAAATATAAAATTAAAGAATACAAATTTCCTTTGAGATCTCCTCAATGCTTTAAGAGGAATCTTATGCTAATTAATATGTTTGTTAATTTCAGTAAAAAAAAAATGCAGTTCTGATCAACTCCCACTGATCACATCCAGAAATGAGTTAAGCCACAGGAAAAATCTGGAAAGGGGCCAATAAGAAGCCCAGAGGTGACTCAGTTGAAAAAGAAATGGTCACAGCACTGAGAACTTATTAATGTGCAATGATACGTTAGTTTCTTTTTAACAATAATTTTCGGGAAACTCTCTTAAGGATATGGAATTGCCTAATAAGTGAGATGCCAAAAAAGTTTGATCATACCTCTACAGCTGACCCTTGACTGTTACTTAAAACTGTGGTATCAAACCCAAATAGCAAACAAAAATATCCATACATAAGGTTTCCTGCAGGCTATATATTAATTTAGCTTTGAAATGTGAGGCTATTTATGTTTTATTACATTTTTCTATATTTTCTTAAATATTTTTCAGTTATTTTTTGATCTACTTGGGGAGTGTTGTTGGCTTCCTATAGGTGAGTAGTATTTGACACCTCTGGCTTACTTTAGCCCTACTTTACATTTCCTTCTTTGCCAACACAGTTAACAATCTAACCAATTTTTCTTGGTTTTTTCTTTTTCATTTGGTTTTTAAAATCATTTTTTCCTTTTTTAAAAAGCTTTTCTTTAACTTTTCTCAGAATTCTTATTGAAATTGCAACAAGTTGCAAAAATGTCTATGTTGCATTTTTTCTTTGAGGATTTGCTTGTAGATGCTTTTGAGTCATCCTCTTCTTCTATGTTTGTCTCTTGAACTTCCCTGTAACCGTAGTAGCTCTTTATGGTAGGATTCTTCTTTTCTTGTGACCTTATTGGACTTTATGTTAGTGTTGGGCTCTGAGTACTTCTGGAAGGATTATGGTCTTTCACATCCACCTGCTGCTTAGTCTGGGGGTCTGCAAGTTTCCAAAATTGCATCATCTGGAGGGTTCACTATTCTTGTAATCTAAACTCTTCAAATTCCTGATTCAGTTTTGGATCTGTTTGCTTATGCATGGTTGAGAGCTTCAGTAACCTGCTGCTGGATTCACTTACTCTACTGGAAACCTACTGGACGGCTTTTGGCTTCAGAGTGACTGAACTGTTGCCTCTGTTTTGGTGTAGGATCCCTGTGCTGGTTATTCCATTGCAGGGTTAGATACTGGACTAAAGGCTAGAATAAGCACTACCCTTCTCCTAGAATCAGTACTTTAATGTACTGTTGGTGGAGCTGTGACTTGGTTCAGCCATTCTGAAAGTAATTTACATCTATGCCCTAAAAGCTTTTTAACTATTCATACCCTTTGACCCATTGATATCCCTATTAGATCTATATCTCCCTTTCTTTTCCTTTTCTTTCCTTTCTTTCCACTCCTCTCCTTCCTTCTTTCTTTCTATCCTTCTTTCTTTCCTTCATTTCTTCTTTCCTTTCTTCCTTTCTTCTTTCCTTCCTTTTTCCTTCCTTCCTTGGTTTCTTATGCACATGGCTAATGTGGTCATTTATTTTGCAAGATTATACACATTTGCATTGGGCTTTGGTTCTCTTGCCTTCTCAATGGGTGAGGGAGGGAGAGAATTTGGAACTGAAAATAAAATTGAATTGAATTTTTAAAAAATAATAATACCAGTACAATATAGTGGAAAGAACACTGACTCTCAAGTCAGAAGATCTTGATCTCACAGAAGATCATCCTCCTCCTAACACTGTTAGAGGTGTTCTCAGTTTCAGAGGCTGTTTTGAATGTACAGTCATCCAGAAATGAAAACTCATGAACCAATACTCCTTTGGTTTTGGCTTGTAGCCTTTTTGAATTGAAGAATTTACCATAAGTACAGTGACTGACCTTGATACCATGTTTGTCCTCATCAAAGGCATTTGACAACAAAGCTAAAAAAAACCCATTATGCTAAAAAGCATGGGAGAAAGCATACAGCCTTGTTTCAGATCATTGGTGACTGGGAAAGCATGAGAGCATCATCAATTACCCCAACCTGGGCAAGCATGTGTGTCACCAATCACAGCAACTCACCCGAGGACTGCTGCTGTGAATGGTTTCAAGGGTCTAATCACATAATGAACTCTTTATTTATTCAGCAATTAACTAAACATTGTTCAATAAAGTAAAGCATAACGTTCATAGTAACATCCTTAAGCAAAACATATTTTACATATGTGTGTGTATGTACATCATATATGTATATATGTGTGTATGTGTATGTATATGATGTATGTGTGCGTATATGTATATATATATATAATAACACTCAATATGTCATATGGCACATAGCATATATCATTGCATTCGGTAGCATTCCCCAAAATACTTGTGTACTTGTTTATACAATAAGAGGTTCCCAGGCTAGGGTCTTCCCTAGCATGACCCATCCTTAAGGGGTAGCAGAAAGTACCACACCATCTGCCCCTAGGTCACAGTAAGAACATCACGCTATACAACATGTAGCATTGCATCCCCAAAATCAAGGGGTCCCAGGCTAGGGTCTTCCCTAGCATGACCCATCCTTAAGGAGTATTAGAAAATACCACACCAACCACCCCTGGGTCACAGTAAGAACAGTCTCCCCAATCAATACCAAATGTCCAAGAAAAGTCCTCTTTCATCTTAACTTGAGGGGAACTTGGAAGTCAAGTGGGCTAACTACTCCTGACTCTCACTTGGATTCACATGGCTGCAACTCTCCATTCCTGCTCCATGTCTCAGATCACAGGGACTGCTCCCCTCCATGCTCTTCTGAGTCCTTCCCACAGCTTCTGCTTCTGGGAAAACAAAGCTCAACAAGGCAACAATACTGACACATACACCACCAGTACCATCATCTCAATTCACCTACAAAATCTAGAGGCTCTGTGATAGCAGCTCAGTTCATTTTAACAGCTCTCAAAAGGGCTTAAACTAAGCCTCAGGTTTCTGCCCCACAGTTCTACTCATTTTCAAAGTTCAGAGGCTCTTTTAGCAAGCCTGTGTCATCAGAGGTTTCTCTGCTCTCAGAAGTCCCCTCTCCACTCTCAGAGGTCTCCTCCCAGTTCTCAGAGGTCTCCTCTCAGCTCTCTTTGTCTCAATGCTGGCTCACCCCTTCAACCCTGGCTCTCTTCAGTGTCTCCCTTCTTAATACCAACTCTCTATATATACACAGTTCTACTCAGCATCTGATGGGTTAGAGTCCACATGCATGTATCTGATTGGTTAGAGCCCACTTACACATGTTTGATTGGGTAAAACTCAATCCAGAAAAACAGCAAAAGATCCTACTTTGCTTGCTGTTACATCATGCATTATGAAATTGATGTATAAAACTGATGAACTTTTCTGGGCAAACATAGCATGACATAATTTTCCAGAAGCTTTCAAGACTGACTGTATCAAAGTCCTTGGTCAGAATTACAAACATTGTGTACAGAACGCTTGGTTCTGCTCTTGGCATTTCTTCTGGAGTTGTTGGACAGCCAACACCATATCAACGATTCCTCAGCCCTTTGTGAAGCCTCACTGGCTCTCAGGTAGATGACCATTTTCCAGGCGAAGGATCAGCCTATTAAGGATGGCTTTTTATTCATAGATGGCTATGTACTCAATGCAGCCTCTGAAGATGAGATGTAACAAAGTATGGATCATTTCTCTGCTGCTTGTGCTAATTTTGGTCTAACAATTAACACCAGGAGGTACCCCATCAACCAGCACCACACCATCCACATGTGGAACCATCAGTTACAGCAAATGGAGAAGTTTTGAATGCTGTGCATATATTCATTCATCTTGGCAGTAAACTTTCTAGGGATGTGTATACATTGATAATGAGGTTGATGCACACATTGTCAGAGCTAGCTCAGTGTTTGGGAGGCTCTGAAGGAAAGTATGGGAGAGAAAAGGTATTAGACTGAATATCAAAATGAAGGTCAACAGAACCATTGTGCTGATCTCATTGTTGTATGTCTGTGAAACCTGAACAATATACCAGTGCCTTGCCAGGAAACTGAATCACTTCTATCTGAACTGTCTTAGGAAGATTCTGAAGATAACCTGGCAGGATAAGGTACCAGACACTGAGGTACTTTCTCAAACTAAACTGCCAAGCATTTAAACTCTACTGCAGAGTGTGCAACTATGATGGGCTGGCCACATGATTCTAATGTCACACATACACTTGCCTAAAAGACTATTTTATGGAGAACCCACACAAGGTAAGCATTCACATGATGGTCAGAAGAAGCAATACAAGGACATTCTCAAGGTTTCTCTTAAGAACTTTGGAAATGGCTGTGGGAAATGGGAGACACTGGCACAGGACCACACAGTATGGTTTGCCTTGTATCATGAAGGCAATATTCACTGCACCGGAGGTGACTATAAATATGCCAGTGTAGTTCTCAATTACAAAATACAACAGACTCTCCACATAGAAGGCAGAAGAAAAACATTTATTTATTTAAACATTTTTTATTTATTTAGAAGGCCAAATTCCAGAACCAGAAAGCTAAATCTGTCATGGTGACCAAGAAGTTAATAAACATGATCACCACAGCAGGCAAAGCCATTCCTAAGCCTTCTTGACTCTGCCAAAGTCTTGTCACAAGCAAATACTCACAAGACTGAGTCATGTCATTCCTGCCTACCTGTATACTATCTCCTCTGCTCCACTCATTTCCTCCTAGTTCTGCTTCACCCTTCTGGTTCCACCTGTTCAGCAAGCTCCTCCCACAACATGTGACTTAGGCTTCCAGATGATTTAAGCAGGTCACATGGGCCTATTAATGAATGAGAAAGATCTTTCCATTTAAACTGCTGTTACATGCCCTCAACAGTGAAGGTGCTGTGTTCTATGAGCAAAGAAGAATTGAAATAGCTCAAAAGAGATGCAAGATGTATAAATTTAGAGAATCCACCCCAAATGTTCACATAGACTATTTGTGCCTGGCCTGTAGTAGAGTATTCTGAGCTCATATTGGTCTGATCAGCCATAGTTCGATTTATGGTAACTTGATTCTAACATGGTGATGTCATGTTGTTCCTCTGGACAACAACCAGATCAGGAGTATTCTGGTAAATGTCTAACAACTGACTCTCCAAAAAAGAAAAGAAATGTGCATTCAAAAATTAATTTTTATTATTATTTTCTAATTCAGTAAAATAATTCTTGATCATTTAATTGGGATGACATTGAGTATATGCATTAGCTTGGGTAAAATTGTCATTTTTATTATATTGGCCCTGCCTAACCAGGAACAATTAATATTTTTCTAATTATTTAAATCTGATTTTATGTGTATAAAGTTTTTTTTTTATAATTTTATTTATAGAGTTCCTGGGTTTGTTTAGGCAGGTGTATTCCCAACTATTTTATACCAACTAAGGATATTGTAAATGGGGTATTTTTAACTATTTCTTCTTGCCGAGCTTTGTTTGTGATAATATAGGAATGCTGAAGGTTTATGTGGATTTACTTTATATCCTGCTACTTTGCTAAAATCATTGATTGGTTCAACTAAATTTTTAGTTGAATCTTTGGGATTTTTCAAGAATATTATCATATCTTCTGCAAAAAAAGATAACATAATCACCTCACTCCCTATTCTAATTCCTTCCATTTTTTTCTTCTCTTATTGCTATTGCTAGGATTTCCAATAAAATTTTGAAAAATAATGGTGACAATAGGAATCTTTGTTTCACACCTGATCTTACTGGGAATGCTTCCAGTTTATCCCCATTACAGATCAGGGTGCTAATGGTTTAATATAAATGCTTTTTATCAATTTAAGGAACAATCCATTATATTAAACACTTTCAAGTGTTTTTTTTTTTAATAAAAATCGGTGTTGAACCTTAAAGCTTTTTCTGCATCTATTGATATAATCGTGAGATTTTTAAACTTTTATTACTGATATAACCAATTATGTTAGTAGTTTTCCTTATGTTAAACTATCCTTGCATTCCTGGTATAAATCCCACGTGATCATAACATATAATCCTGTAATATATTTTTGTAATCTTTTAGCAAGTATTTTATGTAGGATTTTTGCATCAATATTCATTAATGAAATTGGTCTATAATTTTCTTTTTCTGTTGTTACTTTTCTTGGTTTAGATATCAGTACCATATTTGTTTCATGAAAGGAATTTGGTAGAATCCCATCTTTACCTATTAATAATTTATTTAATATTGGAATTAGTTGATCTTTAAACGTTTGAAAGAAGTGAAAGAATTCACTTGTAAATAGTTCATTTGGTCCTAGTCCTTAGGAAATACCTTTATGACCTGTTCAATTTATTTTTCTAAAATAGGTCTATTTAGATAGTCTCTTTCCTCTTCTGCTAATCTAGGTAATTAATATTTTTGTAAATGTTCTTCCATTTCACTTAAATTGTGAAATTTATTGGCATATAGTTGGGCAAAATAACTCCTTATAACTACTTTAATTTCATCTTCACTAATAGTATATTCACTCTTTTCATTTTTAATATTAGGGATTTGGCTTTCTTCTCCATGTTTTAAAATCTAAGTAATCTACTTTATTTGTTTTTCCATAAAACTAACTACTAGTTTTATTTATTAATTCAATGGAGTTTTTTACTCTCAATTTTATTAATCTCATCTTTAATTTTTAGATTTCCAATTTAGTCTTTAATGGAGATTTTTAAATTTGTTCTTTTCCTAGTGTTTTAGTTGCATACCTAATTCATTAATTTGATCTTTCTCTATTCATTAATTTGATCTTTCTCTACTTTACTGATGTACACATCAATAAATTTTTCTCTAATCATTGTCTTTGCTGTATTCCATAGTTTTTGATATAATGTTTCATTATTGTCATTCTATTTAATAAAATTATTGATTATGTCTATCTGTAACCCACTCATTCTTCAAGATTAGGTTGTTTAATCCCCAGTTATTAATCTATGTTTCCTTAGTCTCTTATTAAATATATTTTATTACATTATGATCTGAAAAGAATACTTTTGATATTTCTATAATATTTCTACTTTTAACTATAAAATTTATATGTACTAATATGTGGTCAATCATTGTAAAGAACTGCTGAGAAATATGTACTTTCCTTTTCATTTTCATTCAGTCCATTCTATATCTAACTAATCTAAAATTCTATTTACTTCTTTAACTTCTTTATCATTTACTGTTTGGTTAGATTTTTCTAGTTTTGAGAGGGAAAGATAAAGTCCCTTACTAGTATCTATCATCACCCTAACCAATTTTGTTTTTTAGAATTACTTCATCATACACAACTGAGCCTCAACCTTTCTCTCAAACTATCTTAGTAATGATAATTTTAAGAATGCTATTACTAATAATAATAACTAACATTAATAACATTTTCATAGAAGTAAACAGTTTAACCTTAAGGAGTGTCTTACAATTAGTCTTAATGATTTCATATTTGTTTCTTTTTTAGCATCTTTTTATTTTTATTATTATTACTAAGTTTTAATCTTGAGTTGCAGATAATGTTGTCCTAGGCTTCAGGTCCTCCTTACTGTTATTTTTTGAGTCAATGGACTCAACTTCAGGGACTCTTATTCTCCCCTAAGCCACAGTCAAGAATATTAAAGGAAATAATGAAAGAAATGTAAAGGAAGGAGGCTTAGCAGCACCAGATCTTAAACTATATTATAAGACAATAATTATCAAAACTATCTGGCACTGGTTAAGGTAGATAAAGGGAATAGAATAGACATACAAGTTACAGCAATAAATAAACATAATAACCTTGTGTTTGATGAGTATAAAGACTTAAGATTTTGGGATAAAAATTCATTATTTTGTAAAAAAAAAATTGGAAAACTTAAAAAGCAATATGGCAGAAACTAGGCATGGACCAATATCTCACACTATTTACCAAGAACAGGTCAAAATGAATACATGACTTAGATATAAAGAGAGATTTTTCAAGAAAATTAGAAGAATATAAAACATATTACTTATCAGATTTACATAGGTAAAAAAATTATGAATAAATAATAGATATCAAAGTTAGGTGCAAAATGGATAATTTTGATTACATTAAATTAAGAAATCTTTTGTACAAATAAAACAAATATAATCAAGATCAGAAGGAAAGTAGAAAATTGTGGGTGAAATGTATAGACAATTTAACAGATAAAGGTCTCGTAACTAAAATATATAAAGAACTTTGTCAAATCTATAAGAATACAAGTCACTTCCCAATTGAAAAATGATCAATAAATTGATAAATGGGATATCATTTTATACCTCCCAGACTGGTTAAAATGATAAAAGGGGAAAGTGACAAATGTTGGAGAGAATGTGTAATAATTAGTACACTAAATCATTGTTGGTAGAATTATTATGCCCAAAGAGTTATTAAACAACCTATATATATTTGACCTATTTGTTTGACCCTATTTGACCCAGCAATACTACCACTTGGTCTAGTTCCCAAGATGATTAGGAGAAAAGGAAAAGAACCTATATGTTCTAAAATGTTTATGGTAGCAAAGAACTAGAAATTGCAGAAATGTCCATCAATTGGGGAGTAGCTGAACAAGTTAGGATATATGATTGTCATGAAATTCCACTGTGTTATAAGAAATGATGAGCTCAGTGATTTTAGAAAAACATGAAAAGACTTGCATAAAATAATGAAGAGCAAAAAATGAGCAGAACCAAGAGAACATTGCATATAGTAACAGCAACAGTGTTTCAAGAATGACTGAGCAAATCAGTTACTTTGTCTGTTATAAATATCCAAATTAACTATTAAGGTATATAAAAAAGCTGCTATCTGCATCCTAAGAAAGAACTGGCAAATAAAATTAAGTATAGAACAATTTTTACATACATATGTGTGTGTGTGTGCGTATTATATACATATGTAAAATGGTAGCTATCTCTAGGGTGAGAAAGAGGCAGAGAAAGGAAGAAAAAAGAAAAAAAGAAATTTACATGATAATTTTGTTGTCTATTTGAAACAAATAGCAATTTGTGCATAATAGATTTGAAATTTCATGTGCATTCACCTTTTTAATTATACTACTGTGATGGCAAGCAAAATAGGATCTTTTGCTGTTTTTGTTTTAGTATAATCAAGTGCCTCTGATTGAATCTTGCCTTTATCAATCAAGAGTCTTTACTAGGAGTAAAGTACAGAAAGAAGAGTTTGTTTAACTAGAAACAGTACATGTATTTGTATTGTTAATTATTTCAACGTGATTAAAGATCTTTCTCACCCATTAATGGGCCTGCTCCATTAATGAGGCACTGATTCTCAAGAGTTGTAATGCCCTCTAGCTCTAAAAAAGGTATAAATACTCTGACTGGAAGTATTTGTTTGGCCAGATGAGGACTCTAGGAAGCTACTTTAAGGAGTCCCCAGCTTTGAAAATCCAGATGTCAGTGCTTCCCTCTCTGGTAACTATGGTTGGACAGTTGGGGTCCCACTGTCTATTGAATTCAGGCAGAGGGAACCATGTCTGTTGATCTTTGATTTCTCTATATTTTCTTTGAAGTTCAGGGTGTTGACTCCCATGAATAAGGTGAATGATATATGTACTTGCTTGATTGAAGTGATTGTTAACCCCTTGAAAGTTGCTTTCCTTTTATGAATGCAGATTTAAGAACCAGTGATAGCAGCCACCCTCCCATGTATGTTGGGGTGCTTAATGATATGACTATGTTATGGAAATGCATGTTTTATTCCATAAATTAAAAGTAAAATAAAATACTTAAAGAAAAAAGAAAAGAAATATACACTCCATTCATTTTTAAGTTTAACTTGCATTATTAATATCTTTTCCATCACTTTCTTAAGGCTAGACAAGCAACAAAACAACAAATGAAGCACAGATTGGTAGCATTTATGGATTCCAAAGTGAAAATGATCACACTGATATTTTAATAATGGAAAATAACAATTGGAGCTGGTTTCATGACATTTCTGGAAGTTACTACCTCTGTGACCCTTGGGGAAGAGAAGAGAATAAGCAATTATTAACCACCTACTGTATGCCAGACACTCTATTACTCACTTTACAAATATTATCTCACTTAATCCTCACAACAACCTTGTGAGGCAGGTCCTATTAAGATTCTTATTTTACTTTTGTAGAACCTGGAACTAAGAGGAGTTGAATGAATCCTGAGGGTCACACAGCTGGTAAATCACTGAGGAAGGATCTGAATTCAGTTTTTCTTCACTCTACATCCAGTATTCTATCTATTATATCTTACTGCCTCTTAAAAGCTTTTCTATAAAACTACTTCTATGTAGGAAGCATAAGAACCTGGGTAATTCACTTAACTTCTTAGCCTTTTTCCTGTCTGTAAAATAAGGAGGTTGGAGCAAATAACTTTTTAGGTCTTTTCTAGCTGTAGGTCTGTGATCCTATGATTTAAATACATATTGACAACTTCAGAATACAACAGCTTAACTCTTCCCATTCATTTTAACTAAATTTGGAGTTTCCTTTCATACCATTAAAAGACTCCCTTTGCCAGTCTTTTAACCTTTAGTTGGATTGAGAGGGGGAAGTTTGGCTTAATATGAACTTTTGCTTTGCATGGAGGGGAAAGGGTCAGGAGACTTTCATGATCTGCTAACTCTTAATCCTCTTGAAGAACAAGGGACAAACACAACAACAACAACTCTTAATACCTAAGTGGGACTTTGCATATCCCCCCATTCTAAATGCAGGGATCTACAGGCTTTGAAATTTCTTTTCAAAGAGAACTTTCCTATCCATAGTTTCTCTTTGTTCCTTTTTTCTTTCATAGTCAAAACATAAAATGATGAGAAAAAAATTATCTCTAATCTTTTCCCTGATGGCATGAAGTATGCATAATCGCTGAAATGATTTTCTAATCAAATACCTTAACAACCTAATTACTAAACCACTTAATTATCTTTCCTTATCCCTACTTTATCAAAACTCAGTAATGAATCATTTATGAGCCCTATAGTATTACAAATTATATCCCTATAGTATTATACTCAACTCAGACCAATGTGTTTCCTAGAATGACCAAACTATTTCTGTCAAGTTTTTAAACCTTTTTGAACATGACACAATACTTTTTATGTTTTGTGTTTTTCATAAACAATATATTGTTGGATTCCATTTCCTAATCCATTCTGCTAGCCTTTTCTGGTTTATGAGGTTTCTTGTTTATCCCACACACATTCAACATTATGATAATTAATTGTGTGTTTCTTTTCATCCTATTCACTTATACATTTTCCTCTCTTTGTCTCATGGCCCCTCTTTATAGAGAAAAAGAGGATAGTGTAGGTATCTAGTGCTCTAGATTTGTTACAATCTGCTTCTGCTTCCTATTTTTTTTCCTTGCCTGCGGCCTAATAATAAATTTTTATTTTTATTTTTTTTCTTTCCTTTTAAATCTAGCTTCCAATCCACATTGTGTAGTTAGTTTTCTTTAATACTGATCTCTCCCTTAACCTACCTTCACATGTGGGAGCCTTTCCCATTTTTATGATCTCTTGGGGATACAGTCCTAGAAATGGTATTGTTGGGTCAAAGGGCATGCACATTTTTATGGCCCTTTGGGTATAGTTCCAAATTGCTCTCCAGAATGTTTGGATCAGTTCACAGTTCTGCCAACAGTGAATTAGTGTTCCAACTTTCCCACATCTTCTCCAACATTTATTATCTTCCTGTTTTGTCATGTTAGCCAATCTGATAGGTGTGATGTGGTACCCCAGAGTTGTTTTAATTTGCATTTCTCTATTCTATAGTGATTTAGAGCATTTTTCATATGATTATAGATAACTTTAATTTCTTCCTCTGAAAACTACCTGTTCATATCCTTTGACCATTTATCAATTGGGGAATGACTTGTATTCTTGTAAATTTGTATATTTTAGAAATGAGGCCTTTATTACAGACAGTAGTTGCAAAAATTCTTTCCCAGTTTTCTGCTTCCCTCCCATAGTACTACTATGGGCAACATACTATTGGAGGTTTCCATAACCTGTTTATCTTCTAGAATCAGAGTCATAGCTAGATTTTTTGTACCCTCTACAAGTGGAACAAATATATCTTCAGGCAGAAAGAGAGAGACAGAGAGATAGATGATACATAGATAGAATAGGTGATAGATAACTACATAATAAATGAATACATGATGATAGAAATGTAATAGTTGCATAGATAGAATCTTTATTAAGCATCTACTATGTGACAAACACTTTGCTAAGCAGTGGATATATAAATACAATTATGACAGTCCCTGCCCTAAAAAAAACAAAACAAACAAAACAAAAACTTTTTTTAGATTCTAATAGGGAAGAAAGGGAGCTGAAAAGCAACTTTTTAGGAAAGGGAGCAAAAATTGTACTGAAAAGTGATATGGAGGTCTGGTTTCAGGCAATATAAAGTAAAAGCTCATCTACTAGAGCCCAAGAAGTTCCAGGGGCAGAGTACAAGGCTCTCGGCAGGGAAAAGGGGTGGTAGAAATGAGGATGATAGATGACCTGGTTTGGAAATCACAACAAGAATTCACCTTTAAGTGAGCAGACACCTCTGTAGTTGGCACATTCTTCTAAAGGCTGTACTATCAAAACAACCCCCTCAGGGTAAATGTCTTCTCTCAAGCCAAGCAAAGGATTGGATTCCTCCTCTTGATGGTGGTCACCTGGACAAATTCAGTTGAGGGCATGAGCTTTGAACCTTTTGAGGGAAGAGACCTAAAGTTACCCTCCGATGGCAAGCAAAGATGAAACCACGGCTTTCCAGGGTGGAGACTACAGTATATTAGTAGAAGTCTCCTTAAGAGGCTGCCATCTAGAAAAGAAGGAGGAGGAATACAACTGCCAAAGGGAGAGATGACCCATACCATGCTGTACTTTGTAGTTTAATTAATTAATTACTGTCATTTACTAAGTGTTAAGCTCAATCATTCTAAGCTGCTGTAGTGCTGTAAGTATTGCCAATGCCCTCTCATCCAGTTTCTCTAAAGACCCACCTTACCTCTGCCTCTGAGTAGAGTTTTCTCTCTCTTTACCAAAAGCAGAGAAGTTGATAATTTCTTAATTTGTTACACTGATAATTTCTTTCATCAAAAAAAGGAAAGCAGAAATAGAAAAGTAGAAATTATCTTAGCAGAAATTTGCTATAGAGAAGACAAAGAAAGAAATATTTAGTTTACCATGCATCCTATTTTAGGGGAAAACAAATTTCAAAGTGTCCTAAGAAAGACAAGGAAAAAGTCCTATGAACTAGACTTTTATGGAGAAAGCCAGTCCAAGCAGGACAGAAGACACATGAGAATGAAGTTCTGAAGATACCAACAGAAATATTCCATCAAGGAGGAAAGAGTTAGATGTCCAACTAATTTAGAATTCATTAAAACTATCAATAAGCATAACCTAAGGATAGGGGAACCTCAAGACCTAAGGCCTCTCAGTACTAGACAAATATAACAAAAAGTGAAAAATAAAGACATTAAAGACTTGAATAAATTTTAGAAAAATTCTATATGATAGACCTTTGTTGATTATTGAATGAGAATAGAAAGAAGCGTACATATTACTCAGATATTATGATGCTCTTACAAAAAATCAACAAAATATTGATCAAAAAACTTAAAAACAAATGAAGAGAAGCAAAAATATTACACATGTCATTTACAATCCACAACTGCATTCATAAAAGGGCCTCTGAAGAAAGGATTAAAATTAATTTGAGATTAAATTAACGATAGAGAATTTGTGGGTCAAAGAACAAATCATAGAAATGATAGATACTATCTTTAAAAATAATGACAAGATTGAGAAATCATATCAAAATTTTTGAGATAAAGCTACATTAGTCCTTAGGGGGAAATATGTGCCTCTATAATACATTCATCAACAAAAGAGAAGAAAAAATGGATTAACAAATTAAGACCTAAAAAAATCTATAAAGACCCTAGAAAACCAATGAACAATTAAGCACCAAAACAGACATTCTGAAAATCAAAGATGAGATTAACTGCATTGAAAGAAAAAAAATTAATTGTTAAGACTAAGCATTGAGTTTTGTTTTCATATAAATAATTAATTTATTCTTAAGAAAGAAGAAAACTAAGTTACCAGAATAAAACATAAAAAGTGAAATCACAAAAAATGAAAAAATAAAGGAAAGTGAAACTAATTTGACCAATTATATGCCAATAAAACCAATAATCTAAATGAAATGGATTGATATTTATAAAAACATTAAATTCTCAGATAAATAGAATAAGAAATATAGAATTTAAGAAACTTCTATCAAATATTCAAAGGACTGCTAATTCTAATAACACATAAAATGTTTGAAAAATAGCTAAGAAGGAAATAGAAATTGTCATATGCAATTCCCTGTTTGATACAAATACGAATTTTATACCTAAATCAGAGAAAGACAAAATAGAATAAGAAAACAAGGGATCAATATCCCTAATGAACATTGATGTAAAAAAAAAGTTTGAAATATATTAGGCAAAGTAAAGGAAATAAACATTTATATAAAACCTACTATGTGCAAGGTATTGTGCTAAGAACTTTTTTACAAATGTTATATCATTTGACCCTCACAACAAGCCTGAGAGATAGATGCTATTATTATCCCCATTTTACATTTGAGGAAACTGAGACAAACAGAAGTCAAGAGACTTGCCCAGAGAGACAGTTAGTAAGAGTCTCAGGCTGAATTTGAACTCAGATTTTCCTGATACCAAGCACAGCATTCTAACCATTCTGCCATCTGTTGACTATTGATTAGTCACATATCGTAAAGTTTATATCCTATCACCAGGTTATAATACTCCCAGAATGAAGGGTTGTTCAATATCAAAAAAAACTATCATCATAGTAGACAATATTAATAAAAGGAATAGCAAAAATCATAATTGTATCAAGTGATACAGAAAAAACTTTTGACCAGGTATAACATCTATGCCAGTAAAAACCACTAGAAAACATTTCAAAAGGGAGAAAAAAACCAAATGTGCAGTATGAAAAGTAGCGTCTACTTCAAACCAAGAGCTGGCTTTATGTATTATGGGAAAAACTAGCTATCTTTCCAATAAAATCAGGGATAAAGGAAGGAGATCCACTTTCATTGTTAGTGTTTGTTATAGTACTAGAAATACTAGCTATAATGATGACAAGAAAAAAGTCAGGTAATAATTACAAAGAGAAAACAAAAATTGTCACTTTTGCAGATAACATGTTGCTTTGTTTAGAGAGCCCTAGAGAGCCAACTTAAAATTAATTGAAACAACACCCAGTAAAATCACAGGATATAAAATAAATTTACATAATCATCAACATTTTTGAACATAATAAAAAAGATTCCATCAAGAAGATACAAAAAGAGAAATTTCATTCTGAAGTACTATAGAGTATCTGAACTACTTGGGAGTTTGTCTGCCAAGGACAAACACCAGAGCTTTGCAAATGCAATGGCAAAACACTCTTTGCAATAATAATGACAGATCTAAGTAACTGGAGAAATATAATAAAATTGATGCTACTAAAATTTATTTATATATTCAGTTCCATACCAAATTATCATAGAATTTCTTCATAACCAGAAAAAAAAAAGATGAAATTCATTTGGAGGAACAGAAAAGCAAGAATCTCAAAAGAAATTTTCAAATGTAAGGTTGGAGAAAGAAGAGATCTCAAGTTATACTAAAAAAAGCAATCATCAAACATATTGGTACTGATTAAGAAATAGGAAGATTGAATAGTTACATAATAGAGAAAGAAAAAAAAATACAGCAGCATGGGTTTTTTTATAAACCCCCAAACCTGAGCTGCTAATGTAACAACTCAGTATTTGATAAAAATTTCTGGAAGAAAATAGAAAGCAATCTGGCAGAAACTAGGTGTAGACCAAAATTTTGCCCTGTGTACCAAAATAATTTATCTGTATCATATGTGTTTGTATACACACATATTATTGTATGTTTTTCTATTTTTATACATGTATATGCATATATTCTTAGACATGTATATATGTACATGATGTACAATACATAATGTACATCATGTACATATATGTGTATATACATAATGTATATAATATATATAATGTACATAAAACAAGCATGTATGTGTGTATGTTTACATATATACATATATATTCTACCCATGGATCTAAAAGGTACCTGAATATGAACATGTGTGTTTAAGTGTATGTATGTATATGTGTGTTTGCATGTTATATATGAGATATGTACATATACATGTATACATATACATAAAAATACAGCAGCAGATTAAAATGTCATAATAAATTAGAAGAGCAAGAATTCAACTACACTTTAGATCTATGCATGGGGAAAGAGTTAATGACCAAGGAAACAGGGAATAGAAACAATCTCAGAAGGTAAAATGCAAAATTTCTATAACATAAAATGAAAACTTTTTGCATAAACAAAAACAATGCAGCTAAGATTAGAAGGAAAACAGTTAACCAAGGAAAAAATATTTGCAACAGATCTTTCTGAAGAGTCTCATTTCCAAGTTATACGTACATACACACATACATACATACATGTGTGTGTGTGAAACTGATCCAAATTTATAAGAATAAGAGCCATTTCCCAATTGATAAATGGTCAAAGGATATGATGGACAATTCTTGAAAGAAGCAATTCTAAGGTATCAATGGTCATTTAAATCTCCCTCACATAAAAGAGGCAAAAAATAGTGTTTAGAGTGGAGGGGAAGAGCAGGGAATAACTTGCACACTCAATTGGGTATGGAAATCTATCTTACCCTACAGGAATGTACAGGAAAGTGGGAAGGAAAGGCATAAAAGGGGGGGGGGGGACAGTGACAAGGGGAAGGACAGATTTGGGGAGGGAGAAATCAGAAACAAACACTTTTGAGGCTCAAAGGAGAGAATAGAACAAAGGGGGGGGCAGGATAGGATGGGAGGAAATATATTTAGTCTCTCACAATATGACTGTTATGGAAGTGTTTTGCATGACTAGACATGTACAACCTATATAAAATTCCTCTCAATGAGGCTGGGTGGGGAGGGAGGGAGGGAGAGAATTTGGAACTCAAAGTTTTAAAAAATCAATGTTAAAAATGGTTCTTACATGAAACTGGGAAATAAGATACACAGGCAATGGGGTATAAAAATCTAGTTTACCTTAGCAGGAAAATAGAGGGGAAGGGGATAAGAGAAGGGGAGGTGATAGAAGGGAGCACAGATTGGGGGAAGGGGTAGTCAGAATGTGCACTGTCATGGGGAGAAGGAAGGGGAGAAATGGGCAGAAAAAGTGGAACCCAAAATCTTGTGGAAGTGAATGTTGAAAACTAAAATAAATAAATAAACAAACGAATGAATGAATGAATAAATAAATAAATAAAGTGTAAAAGTTCTCAAATCATTATTAAAGAAATGCAAAATAAATCAACTCCAGATTTCCACTCCAAACCCTGTTATCTGTCCTCATCCTCACCATCACCTCCAATCCCTCCAGTTCCCCACTGACCCAGGCCATCACCCCTGCACTGGCTACTTCCCTTTTCCATCTTAAACCAGTTCAACTTGACACTGTCTCCTTCTCTAGAATCCCTTGCCTTTTAAAGATCCTGCCCTTCCAAACCCTACATTTGGATTATTCCAACCATCTACTGCCTTTATTCCTACTCACATGGCACTGAATGAAGCTGGAGAAAATCACAAAATTGCACTGACTGAATCCACTGACTGATTTAGGTTACATAATCCCAACTGTGTCCTGACTGCTGTAAATATGCCTGCATCTTCTCACTGATCAGTCCTCCATCTTACTCACCACACAGGCTTTTTCAAATCTTTCATTCTTCCTCAATCCTCCCATAGCTACCCCTCTCCTCATTCTCTCAGATGAGAACTTTGCTTCATATTTCACAAAAAAACAAACAAGCCCTGAGGTTATGATAGAAAGTACTCTTTTCTCTCTTCCTCCTCATCTTACATTACTCAGATGCCTTCTGCCACTATTTCCTCCTTCACTTGTGTTCCACATAAAGTTGCAGCCCCTCTCCTAACCCAAGAAAACTCCATGCATAAGTAATCCCATTCCAACTTGTCCTCTCCAGCAGTTTACAGTTTACCCTCTTGGTCATCCCTGCTCCTCTAATCTCTAATTACTCTCTGTCTACTGGCTGTTTCAGTGCCAAGATTATTCTCATGTCTTCCCATCCTCAAAAGCAAACAAACAAAAAAAACTCACTTGCTCTGTCCATTTGTAATATCCTATATATTTCCTCCCTTTTTCTCACTAATTTCCTAAAGACTATCTACAATAGGTGCCTCCACTTCTTTCCTCTCACTCTTTTCAGCTCCCATGATTTCAATTATTATCTCTATGTAGATGAGTCCCACATGTATATATCCAGTCCTAATCTTGCTCCCAATCTCCAGTCTTGCATGTTCCACTGCTTAGTAGTTATTTTGAACTGAATATACTATAGGTATCATCAACTCATCACGTTCAAAACTAAACTAAGTATCTCTCTTTCAAAATTCTCCCCTTTTCCAAACTTGTATATTCCTTTTGAAGACACCACCATCCTCACAGTTGCTCAGGCTTGTATGTCTTCCTTGACTTCTCTCTCTCTGCCACCTACATATCCAAGCAGTTGTTAATTGCTGTCCTTTCTACCTTCATAAGGTCTTTCACACCTTCTGCCACTGTCAGCACCCTGGTTCAGTCTTTCACCATCTTACACCAAGACTACTGCAATAGTCAATTAGTCTCACTGTTCCAATGTCTCTCTTCCGAGATAATTGAATTGATCCTTTTATCATTTCAATTGATAACTATTTACAGTTAATTGATTTTGTCTTTAACTCATTTTGTCCTGTTACTGCTTAAGTCACAATTCTTTGTCTCTGAATTTAGTTCAGAGATTTAGGTAGGCTGTACTGGGTTATGTTTAGAAGTACAGCTCTCCTGGAAGAGCAGAGACCTGGGCTAAAGAAGCTTTTTAGGAGCTTATTACAAAGCACAGAGCACACTGAAAATTCATCTGGCACCTTAAGGACACTGCTGGATACTGCTGTTAAAGAAAATTGTCTTTGAGTTGTTTGGTTTCTTGCTTTCCTTTAGAAATGGAAACTGTCAGTGGACTTATAAAATACTCTGTGTTCATCTTCAACCTCATATACTGGGTATGTGGCTGTGTCATCCTGGGAGTATAAATATATGCATGTGTCAACAAATATAGTCAAGATATCATCAGTGGAGAAATAGATACAATCAACACACATGCAACTGCAAATGTCATGATAGCTGGGGTGCCATCATCATGGTCCTTGTTTTCCTGAGATGTTATGGGGCTATGAAAGAACTCATTGCATGCTGTACTTGTTCTTCATTGAACTGCTTCTGATCAGGATCATTCAGACTGCCACAGGTGTGGTAGGCATGGTCTACAAATCCAAAATTGAAAAATCATTTAAAGAGTTTCTGGGAACAAGTGAAAACTTTGACCCAAGTTAGTGCTAAACATGAAACATTTAGAAACAACTTGGACCAATTTCAAAAGATGTTTAAATGCTGTGGCTTGATCAATGGAGCTATTGACTGGAGGAAGAACTTTGATGAGTATTCTTTATCATGTGAATGTACAAATAATACTAATCCAAATAATAATACAAATGATATTTGTGTAACATATTTTGGAAAACAAGTTTACAAAGAGACATGTGGTAAATATATTATAAACTTTTTAAAGAAAAATTTGATTGTTTTTGCTGGAATTGCATTTGGAGTGGCAGTGATTGAAATACTTGGCTTGGTGTTTTCTATGGTCTTATAATGCCATATTGGGAAAAAAATGAAACTACATGAGTTAAACTGTAACCCACTAAATCTGCTTTTTAACAATTTGTTTTCCTCTTTAAAAAAATACAACTTTGTGAAGAAATATTCAATTTGCTAAAATATTACATTTTGCTGAAAGCAAAAAAAAAAGATGACTTTAAGAGTTAAGTGACAATAATGATATGAATGCATATTTTTATGCAGAATAAAGACACATTTTGTTTTTTAAAAAAAAGTACAGTTCTGTTCTTTTCTTCTTGCCTCAAGGAATGTTGCTGTCCTTGGGGGATGTATGGACACCAGAGAGTTGATCTATTATATTTATAGCACCAAGTTATCCTTTGAGGATGTCTGGTTTTCTGTCCAAAACTCTGACCTACTGTCTTGCACCTTAACTCAAACAACAGCACTTTTTAGTCTCGCGGGGAAGATGGGGGTCATTGCTATCCCCTCATTACCAAACTTCCAACCAATCATATTGTTCCTCACACCTCAGCTATGTAACCAATTATGTTGTCCTCAACACTGTGAGGTGAGCTAACCTAGAATGCTCTTTGTCCTATACTCTCTCAAATCTATAACATTTCCAATTCTAACAATCCGCGATTCTGTGGTGGTTAGACTCCCAGGTAAGTCTTAGGTATCTGAAGTACATAGATAAAATGTAGCTCCTTGAGGTCAAGGATTATTTAATTCTTTTCTTTATATCCCTAGCAGCTAGCACAGTTCCTAACATACAGTAGGCACATAATGAATGCTGGTAGACTCATTGATATGTATTGTAACTTTAGTACTACAGAACCTAAAAACCATGTACAAGAATCTTTATGACCAAAATAATGTCTTTTGAGTTGCAGCTTTAGATGAATGAACTACATATGTCTCCTTGGAGATTCCAAATCCTTTGTAAGTAAGGAGAGAAGGGAGGTATGTCTGAAGAATCTGCTGGTCTGACCCCTTGGGACACACTCTCTGAGCTTCTGGGTCATTGTCTATGCATATACAAACTTTGAGCATGGCAAGCTAGTATGGCATATGCTTTTCCCTCCTCTCATCCCTCTTCCAATTTCTTAAATCTCCATCTTCATTATTATTGGTTAATCATACTCCAGGGGTAATATCGTCATTCTCTATTGGGCAAGGATATGGAATTCATGGTTTTAATTGGTATCCTCTGACTCCTACCAATCCCTCAGTTCACCCTCATATCCTAGCCTTATATTTTCTCTCTGTCTGTCTTTCTTGCCTGGACCTTCATGTCTCACTTAGGCTGGAAGTACAGGGGCTACTCACTGGCCACTTCCCAGTACTGATCACCCCAAGAACTTTAACCTGCTCTGTTTACAACCTGGTCTGGTTCACCCCTTCTTAGGCAACCTGGTGGACTCATACTCTAAGGGGCTCACCATATTAATGCTAAACCTAATCATACAATTGGCATGGCCCACTGCAGCTCAGAACTTAAGAGCTGGGATTGCAGCTGTGTACCACCATGCTGGGCCACAGTCATGTATTTTAATGTAAAACACCTCTTCCCTACAGGGGAATAGAATGTGGCTAATTAATTAAATGCCATGTTTTGGAATAATGGGGTTTTGTGGTATTGTGAGCCATTGCCTAGTTGATATTTCAGGATATAACAACTCATGTCAACTCCTTCCTCAAAATTTTACCCAAGTAGTAGTGAGGCATTTGTCACGTGGCAGGTACAGTATTACTTCTCTGGAGGACTCAAATAAAGGCAAAGAGAACTAAGAAAACCTAACGAACTTCCCTAGAAAGAAGTCTTGCTTGGCTCTAATATAAGTTCTATAACTCTATTGTCCCTGGCTCCCCTATTTATCTGACCACAGCCTCTTCTTCTGGAAGAAGCTGGTTTGGCAGTAATATAGCTGGAGAAAAGCTATTTCTGAGAGGATTTACTGCCTTGCCTTATGAATTAGTATATTCCCATAAATGAAAATGTCTGTCAGAGTTAAAACCAGAAATTTTGGCCCCCAAGGCATGCAGCTTGAAAAGCCTGTCCTCAAACCATCTTTTTAAGGTCAATTCAGTTGAGGAAAGGAAAGGGACACTAGGGCAGCATCTCTGGGAGATACCAGGATACTGTGAGATCAGGAACAGACCTGAGAAGAATCTCACCTGGGATGTGGGTCCTGGAGATGGGGAAGGAAAAAGCAGACCATGTTATAAAATAGCTTCCTATTCTAAATGTTCTTGTTATTTAGGTGCTAAGCTTAGTTGTTTCTCTACTAATTAAGGATAAACGTTATCAAGGCCCTTTAAATTTTGGTGCCCTGATCATTGCCCTAATTACATGTCTGTTCATACTGTCCCTCATAGATCATTCCCCAACTTTTCATATACTTCACAGAATCAGGACAACATCCAAATTGGTAAATGGTCATGGTGCCCCACCCACCACACTGGTAGGTTGCATATCCAAAGGGCATTTGACTACTGCTTTGCTCAGGGTTCTGAGCTTATCATCTGAACCTCTGATGGCTCTGACGGATTTTCCAAACTCACAAAGTCACTGCCTGTACAATTCTATCTCAGAGTAGTTTAGAATAAACAAACAAAAACTGGAGGCATCATGTGATCATGGGGAAATGGTGCTTAGATGAGCAAAGGCATAGACACCCTTCCTCCCACCTAGCAGGCAATTCATAGGAATATTACGTTATTCACTGCCAGGAAGGAAAAGAGACTGACTGAAAGGTCAGCCTCGTCCCTTTTACATGCAAACTCAGTTCAAACACAACACTTCCCAGATTATCAGTTCTTCTAACTCTGTAGTCAATTAGAAGATTTTTTTGTCACATTAACTCTTCAATAGCTCCTGGACAGAAACTGGCACTCACAAGTTCCACATGTTGGATTGAAACCAAGAAGGAAATATCTGCACATTCTCTGCATGGTCCACTAGGATGGACAGACCCCCTCATTATCCATTCTTCTCATCACACAGTTATCTTTCTATAGAGTGAAAGGATAAAGCATAAGGAAGATAGGGAAAATTTCCCAATGTCAGTTATATTCACTAAGATTAGCCAGATGACTATCCAATCCCCCCAAAGAGCACTTCGATAATATGAACATTTTCAAACTAGCTCATGGTCATGTATTTTTTGAGCAGGTAGAAACAGTCATGTGGTAAAAAGAAGTGAGAGAAAAAACTTTAGTCAGGAGTGAAGTGCTCTCTCTTCCTTTGGAGAAAACTGGCCAAAAATAATGCTCCTCCCATACATTGTTAAAATCAAATTTTTATTGCCTTGCAACCTGAATCCCATGTCAAAGCAGATTTCTTTTACTTAGTCTTGATAAGTAGTAAGGCATACTCTTAACTTGGCTTTCTTTTGTCTTATTCCATCCACAGAGAGCTGAAATTACACCCCAGGTCTCATGAGCCATCTTTCATAACCTCAGCTTTGTTTTATACATTGCCTTCAGGAATGGCCACTCCATAGGACATAAAAACAAACCTTTCTCCTCTTGATACTAAGTCACGAACTATAGAGGACGGGGAAAGCTGACTCACTCAGGAGACTGTGATAAAGTAAGAGCAAGTGATCTTGAAATAAAAAGTCCCAGGTTAGTTATTTTATTGCTATAAAGGAATCTCTCAGAGTGATGCCAAAACCAAAACTGGCAGCAATGCTTTTGTCCTTTGATTGAGATTCATGACAGCTGAATTTCCCAAGACTTAAGATCACATTATGAAATATCACCAGGGGATTAAGTATTATACTCATAACTTCTGCAAGAGGCAAAGGGAAGCAAGGATTACTTAGATTGGGATAGAGAAAACTCACTTAGCTCTCACATATAGTCAAGTCAAAAAGGAGACTTGATTTATCAAAATGAATTCCATCAAAGAACCAGGGCCTTAACAGAGATGACTTACGTCAGCCAAATTTGGCTGTAATTCTTCAAAGCTCATTTATCTGGTGAGTCATTGGGGGATTCCTGCCTCTTCAGAACCTAGAATGCTGAGATGATTTTTCTCTGGGTATTTCAAAATTTCCACAGCTTCTCTTCACTAAAAGTGGGAAGTGAAAGCACTTTGTAATGGTAAAAAGATACAGGAATGTGTTATTATTATTTTTAACTAACACCATTAACATTAAAAAAGTTCAGATTAGGATTTTTATTCTCAATAAAAGCCATTCATTCATTCACAGATCATTTATTGAGCACTAATTCTATATAGGTGTTAAACTGAGGGCTGTGAGGGAGTTACAAAGATGAATGCCACATAAATCTTACTTTTGGGAGGGGGAAGGAGAAAACAAAAAATAGGTTTAATATAAGGTAGATTGTAAAAGGACATTCAGAAGAACATAAAGAGAAAGCCATGGGAATCCCAAGGAGGAAGAGATCACTTCTGGCTTGAGGAGGGAGCAGGGAGAAGGAGGAGGATGACTCAAGGGAAAGGATTAACATTTGGGAAAATTTATAACTGTTTATTGATGGTTTTTCCTAGAAAAGTGGTTCTGAAATCTTACCCAGAGAGGATGTCCCTTCATCTTCAAGGAACACAGAGAGAACTGCATGTTCTTTTCCATTTCCCTGTTGAGAAGCAAAAATATTAGACAAGAGTCAAAGGTCTAAATGTCAGGTAGGAGAACCACGGGCCGTCTACGCTAGATGGCTAAGCTCAGCCACTGAGTCCAAACTCTGAGAACCCAAAGCTCTAAGATCCCAAGCCTAAATGACCTGTAAATAACAATCTGACATCCTCCAACCAGAACTAGAATGAATAGACAGCAGCTGGGATAAGCCCCAGGAGTTGACATTCAAGGGGAGCTTGGGAGAGGATGAGAATGGAGAATGATTTCTTATTCTCTCCATCGCTGCAGAAGTACTAGGTGGTCCATGGGTTAATACCTCCTGAGTCCAGACTGACGTGCTCTTCTCCCAAGATAATTGGGTGGATCAGTGGTGAAGAAAAGCCAAATATTCTAGCCACCACCTGCATAATACACTCAGACCATTATCTCTCATAAATCATTCTGCCTTCACTTTCCACTATGCTATCTGAAACTCTCCTTTACTAATTTATAAAAACAAAGAAACAAAAAGCGACCCTCTTTCATCCCAGCTCTTCTCACCTTCCTCTCATCCTCTGGAGAGTTCACTGATATCTAGCTTTTTTTCTAAAGACAGCAAACTTCTTGCTACCTTTTCCAAAGCCGGACTCCTCTCTCACTCCCTGAGGCAATAGGACAGAATGAAGAATTGATCATTCTCCTTGCCCCTAGTAAACATTCCTAAACCATCCTTCTGCTCCCATCACTTAGCAGTTGCCTCTTCCTTTTAAGGACATTCTTCTGTCCAGATCTTTGTTGCTAGAAAACCTCCAAATCATTCTCTTTCCTCTCCAATAAGTTCAATACCTGGCTCACAGTCTTCTTGAGGCAATGTGGTATGATGAATGGAGTGTTGGACTTGGATTCAGGAAGTTCTGGGTTCAAATCCTGCCAAAGACATTTATTAGCTGTGCAACACTGGGCCTCAGTGTTCCATCTGTAAAATGAGAGTGTTGAACTCAGTAACTTCTAAAGTCCCTTCTAGCTCAAAATCTATGATCCAATGATTCTTCTCAGTCCCTCAGACCATGCCTCCTTCAAACACTCTGGCCTCTCAGTTTCTCAATCCCATGATATATCTCCAATTTACCCCAGTCATGTATAGATGTGTCATACCTTAAACTCTCTTCTCTCCTCCCTCCAGATTTCTGCTCAAATGAACTCTTCACAGGTGCCAGAGATCCTAAGTTAAATGTTTCCTAACCCTTTGGTGTCCCAGACACTTAGCCATAGATCTTTCTTTAATTCTGTTTTCATCCTCCTAGAATTTTCAGGGAAAGATCTTCCACAATGTGTATTATGAACTATGGCACTCAGTGTTTTCTAAATGTTTCTCCACTCCACACCATCAAAGGTCAAGCAATGTGTTTGTGAAATGGGAAGCCCTGAATACTAATTATAACATACGTGACCCCACATTACAAAATCAACATCCATGTGTAATGACCAGCTGAATTTTCTGGCATTAAAAATATTGTTATTTTTTTGGTTAAAATTGTCCCCCAACTCACCCTATTGAATCTTTCATCCCTTTCTCATTTCCCTGTCTACAGGGTCCTTTTCTCCTTCCTACATACATACAAAGGTCTCCCATACCCTTCAGAACCTTTTCTTAACTCTCTCATTCTAGACAGGGGTGTGATGGTAAATGTTTAAAAACAGGACCAGGGAGGTGAGGGAGGTACAGTATGCATACACCCTTGTATATTTAATCTGCTTAATTAACACTTTCTTAAGCCTAGACAATAAACAAAACAGTAATAAACCAAGACCAGATTTGTAATAATTGCAGATTTGAGGCATAAATACTTTTGCTGAAAATTTAACAATGGACTCTTGAAAGCAAGTTAAAGTTGGGGATAGTACATCCTGCTCCTATATCTCTCCTTCATTGCTAAATTCCTAGAGAAAGCAATCTATATGGGATGTTCCGAACTTTGTCAAAAAAAACATTCATGCCTTAATCATTTGCAATCTGGTATGCAACTTTTTCCCTCCCTTACTCCTGAAACTACTCTTCAGCTATCACCAATGACAGTGCCTAAATCTGCTACATTTTTCTTAATCTTTATCTTCCTTGACATTTACATGACTTTTGACTTTGTTGACCAACCCCTACTGGATACTCTCCCTTCCCTTGGTTTCCATTAAACTGTATTTTTATATTTCTTGGATCATTCTCCTCCCATTCTCTAAATGTGGGTGTCTTTTCTTTTCTCTTATTACATATTCATTATGATCTCAACAGACGTATGTGTCACATCAATGCAGATGACTTTCATATTTCTACATTTAACCATATCTTACTTGAACTCTAGCCCCAACTGAGTTGGATCCAACATAGCTAAAATTGAACTCCTCTTTCCCCTTCATCCTAGACTTCCTCTCATCCTCACCACCACTTTCCTAGTTCCACAGCCGCTGTCTTTGATTCTTCCCTCCTCCACACCCCTAACATCCAATCAGTTGTCAAGTCCTAGCAAACTCTCCTTCCACTGTATTTTTAACATCCCTTCCATTCTTCTCATATTGCCACCATTGCTACTCAAGGCCCTAGGAACTCTTGTTTGAACTACTAAAACAGACTTCTAGTTTTCTCATTTGTAGTTTCTCTCCTCTGCAGCCCTTACTTTACATCACTGCTAAAATTATCTTCCTAAGGCATGGGTTTAAGCACATCACTGCTCTGCTCAAAAATCATCAATGGCATCCTATTGTCTCTAGAATAAAATACAAATTCTTTAGCCTGGTACCTTAGATACTCCACAGTCTGTTCCAATCCAACTGAACAACCAGGACTGCTAAAGACATTATCAGGAATTCCAACTGCCAGAAGAGGAGGCAAACCAGATACTAGTGTATTTTATGTTTATGAAAACTATTACTATTTTCTATTTCCAACATCGTGTAATAGCCATGAGATATGGATCATAATGGTCTCTGGAGAATTAAAAATGAATGTCACACAGTAGGCAATGGAGAGATTCATGGTGGATGCAAGAATATTCTACTCTATAACCAATGAGGAACTTTGAAGAACAATTGTCAAAGATGTCAATGGTGACATATAGGAAAAGAAAATGGCCTGGCCATGTGGTGAAAGCAAGGGATGACAGGAGGGCATCCCAAGCATGCCACCGGTACAATTTAAAATATCAAGAAAAAGAAAAGAAGGCCTTCCACGTTTGGTGGCCCTGCTGTGGTGATTTTATGGGAAGTTATTCATTAGTCAGACAGGAAGAGAGGGAAATGATGTGTCCACATCTGCACCATTGAAAGGAATAGCCAAATCATTAAGATGACATTCCTTTGTGAGTTTCCACTCCAAATGCATGTTATTTGAGCCACATCACAGATTAGATTGACCTTTGTTAGCTAGCATGGGAGTTTAACATCTCTAGCATAGTCATATCTCTCTCCCTTCTTTCTCTATTTTCACTACCACCAATGTCATGGAAAACTCTCTTTTAGCCTACAAGACTATTTCAATAACAACTTTGCAGTTTTCCCATCTCCACTATCTCCCCCACTGTAATCTCTTCTTCACAGAACTTCCAGAATAGCCTCTCTTATGCACAGATCTGATCATGTCACCCCTGTGTTCAAAAAACTTCTGTTACTTCCCAGTGAAGAAAATTCATCCCCTTTCAAAGCCCTTAACAGTCTGCCATCACCCTGTGCTTATCTAGCCTCTCTAGTGTAACTCTGTCAGGAACTTTATGTTCTAAGCATACTGGACTAGTCTGTCTTCTGAATACTCATTGTGTTCGCCTCTCTTCTCATGCTGTCCGTATTGCTTTTCTGTCTTTACCTACTGACATCCTACTTCTCCTTTAAAGTTCAGTGTCTTTCAGTGTCTAGCAAAGTAATTGCTTGACAAAGAGCTATAATAAATGTTTATTAAATGAATTAATTAATATCCTTTATACTGTAGTATTGTTCACACAAATGCATAAATTTTTTTTAGATTGGATTGGATTGGATTGGATTAAACTGAACTGACCTGAATTGTTTCTATGAGAAAGTGAATTCTAAGTTCTAAGCAACTGTTTTAAAAACAAACTTAGAAAGATATTACTTATAAATTAGGGACTTCCTTTGCTGCCACAGTTTATCCTTGTTAGCAGCATTTCAAAAGTCAGGCAAGCAATGACTCTTTTAATTACCATCAAAACCCAGCGCTTTTTTGAAGTTTGAATTTTTGTTTTGTCTCTATTAATTATCTATGTTCTACTACTCAGTAAAAATTTCAGTTATGGTTATAAAATGGAGACATAGCATGGGCTGCACAATGAGACAAAGACAAGATGTGAATGAGAAAGCATGATTGACATATACCAAGATAAGGTCAAAATGGATACATGATTTAGACATAAAGGATAATACCATAAACAAGTTAGGAGAGCAAGGAATAGTTTACTTCTCAAGATCCATGAAGAAAGGAAGAATTTATCACCGAACAAGAGATGGAGAATAACATGAACTGCAAAATGGATAATTTTAATAATATTAAAGAGGTTTTGCTCAAACAAAGCCCATGAAACCACTATTAGAAGGAAATCAGAAAGCTGGGAGGCAATTTTTATAGCCAGTGTCTCTGATGAAGGACTCATTTCTAAAATACATGGGAAACTGAATCGAATTTATAAGAATATGTCATTCCCCAATTAATAAATGGTCAAAGAACAGGCAACAGGCAGTTTTCAGATGAAGAAATTAAAGCTATCTATAGTCACATGAAAAATGCTGTAAATTACTATTGATTAGAGATATGCAAATTCAAGCAACTCTGAGGTACCACCTCACATCTATCAGATTGGTTAATGTGACAAAAAAGGAAAAGGATAAATGTTGAAGAAGAGGTGAGAAAATTGGAACACTAGTGCATTGTTGGTGGAGTTGCAAACTGATCCAACTATTCTGGAGAGTAATTTGACTATGCCCAAAGGGCTATGGAATACCCTTTGATCCAGTAATATCACTACTAAATCTACATCCAAAGAGATCATAAAAAAGGGAAAGGGACCCACATGTACAAAATTATTTGTAGCAGCTCTTTTCATAGGAGCCAAGAATTGGAGGTAGAGGAGATGCCCATCAATTGCGGAATGGCTGAACAAGTTGTGGCATATGAATGTAATGGAATACTGTTGTGCTATAAGAAATGATGAGCAAGCAAATTTCAGAAAAACCTGGAAAGACTTGCATGAACTGATGCTGATTGAAGTGAGTAGAACCAGGAAAACACTGTACACAGTAACAGCAACATTGTACAATGACAAACTTTGATAGACTTAACTTGTCTCAGCAATACAATGATCTCAGACAATTCCAAAAGAGTCATGATGGAGAATACTTTCCACAGACAGAGAAAAAACTATGGAATCTGAACACAGATTGAAACATACTATTTTCTCTTTTTTTGTTTCATTTCTTTTCTTGCTCATGTTCTTTTCGTTCTAATTTTTCAGTCACAATCTGACTAATGTGGAGATATGTTTAATATAATTGTATATGTATAACCTGCATCAGGTTAGAGATGGGGGAGGAATGGGGGAGGGAGAAAAATTTGAAACTCAAAATCTTATAAAAGCAAATGTTGAAAACTATCTTTACATGTAATTGAATAAAATAAAATACCATTAAGAGAAAAAAAAGTTAGAAAGAATGAATGGACAGAGCACAATTACCAGTAGGTGATTTTTCTTCATTTTCAGCTTTGCCATGAAATTGTTCCACTTGACTTTCTTCTACTCAAATATAATGTAGTCATTTTGTTGCCTGGACATCAATGAGAAAAATCAATCCCTGAAATCAACAAAGCCATTAAAAGGCAGACTCAGAATCAAATTTTTCTATTGGATTTTATTAATGACCCAAACTGATTATTAATTTAATAAATTATGAAATAGAAGTATGCATGTCTGGTTCTTTGGTTATTCACTGAGAAAGATCATGATTGGTAGTGAGAAATAGGACAGTAATCATATTTTAGTAACTACAGTGAGTATAAGGGTAAATAGTGAATATATACGTAATGTATATATATATGTACATATATACATATATATACATATATAATTTACGAATAGTGATAGGGGGTGAATGGGATGTTGAAAGGAGGCCAGAAGCTTGAAGAAGAGGGAGGGAGAGGGGATGAGTCACCTATATAACCACAGGTTGGAGTTGGGAGCACTCAAGCAGCATGGACCCCTAAGAGATGGAAAAGTGTTTAGAAAAAGGATATTTATATCTCATTTTTATGGGTATTTTGGGGGAGGAACAGACCAACTCCTATCTGTGCCATCATGGGATTAGTTCCTTAATATACCCAAGTCATCTCCAAGTTATTGGTAAAACTTCAAAGTCATCAAAGTCACATTCAAAGGCATCAGTATCTTTTTGATGTTCTGTTGGTCTAGAGCTGTAGAAGCCGACATTTTGTCTAAAATTTACATATCAGAAGAGGCAGAGAAGATGGAAGTTTTGCATCCAGAAAAGTGATGCAATCATTTCTCAAAACCAATGGAATTGGAGGGGAAGACATCATCTCTGTATTTTGTTGTCTCTTTTAAAATTTTCATTTTGATGTACTTGCATGAAAAGCTTATGTGAGAAGCAGTGTGGCATTAGTGAACGCAGAGTCAATCTTGGAGTTAGGAAGACCTGGGTTCAAATCCTATCTTAGACATTTTTTGACTACATCACACCAAAGCAAACTATATAACCTCTCAATACTCTAGACAACTCTCTGAGATTATAAATTGCAGAACAGGTGTATCTGATTTGGAAGAAGGAGTTTATTGCACCAATGAAATTGCAGGTCTAGTTCAAAAAAAAAATTAAAAGTTCTTCTGTAGTATCCTCTTGTTGGATCTTGGGTCTACAGTCAATTCTGACTGGTCTAGAGACTAGAAAGTTGCTTTGCAGATGATAATGACATTATTTTTAATGACAACAAGCTCAGAAACAAAAGTACTCAGAGAGGCACTTGTGAGATTTTATCATGGAATTCAGGAAACATTTATTAAGTCCCTGTGCTGTCCAAAGTCCAGAATTAGATCCTAGATAAAATAAGAGGCAGAGCAGTGAGGGGGCAGGGGTAGCTGGGAGCAGTTCTAAGGAAGTGGAAGAGAGGGGTGGGCTGGGCTAGGGTAGGGCTAGTGGGGATCCATTATATAGAAAGAATGGGAAAAGGGAGGTTGAGGATACTGAAAGGATTGGCCATGCTTTGACATTCTTCATCCAATCCCTGAAGAAGCGACCATATGAAGAGTGGTAATTTTTAAAACAGAAGGAGCAAACCTTCACATTGAGATAGGAATTACAACATAACATGAACAGAATCAAGATCTAGACTGCTTTTTCCTCAATGTCCCTGCTCTTCTCCTCGTGTCTCTCAGTCTTTCTTACCCCATCTTGACATCTCTATCATTCTCTCCGCTCCTTCTCCCCAATTTCCCTTCTACCTCTAGCTTTTGAGAGAAAAATAAAAGATATGGGCTTAAAGAAGTCAGACAAGAAAGAAGAAGGCAGAGTAAGAAGCAAATGGGAAGTTGGAGAAAAGAAAGTGAAGGAAGGTTTAGAGTGTGGGGCAAGGCATAAAAGACAGGTAACTCACTAGATGGCGGGGGGGGGCAACAAGGTGGTACATTGGATACAGTACCAGGCATGGAGTCAGGAAGACATAACTTCCTCACTTCAAATCCAATTTCAGATAGTTACTAACAGTGTGATCCTGAGTAAGTCATTTGGCCCTGTTTTCCTTGGTTTCCTCTTTTATAAAAATGAGCTGGAGGAAGAAACGGCAAACCATTCCTTTATCTTTGCCAAGAAAACCTCAAACAGGATCATGATTGAAACAACCAGGCAATAATACCGGTATCTCAGTATAAAACAACTGGGGCTCAATGTAAAAAGGTACTTTACAGGATGTAAAGAAGACTGAAATGGGACTTTCAGGTAAGGGTTTAAAGTGTCCCCAAAGGAAACAATGCCCCCCCCCCAATATTTCGGTGTGCTTATAGCCCAGGACAAAAGTAAATTACACTTTTGAAAATAATACCATACTTTAAAAAATTAATACATATCTGCATTGGGAGGAAGAAAGGAAAAGGTGATAATTTTCCAGAATACATAGAAGTGGGGTGCAGGCAGGAGAAGGAATATCATCTACTATTGTGGTATATTGGAAAGAACATATTTGGGGAGTTAGAAGACCTGGATTCAGTTCTCAGCTCTGGCTTTTAATGTTACCTGTACCCTTGGGTAAGTCAGTGACCAGAGCTAGGAAGCCTTTGAGCCTCAATATCCTCATCTGTCAAATGAGGGAATTAACTAGATGACCTCAGGGTCCTTCTGGCTCTAAATCTGTGATCCTCAAACCCTAACGTATCTTGGAATCTTTTTGATCATCCCTGTAGCACCAGGATAATGATCACTTACTGACCTAGGAAGATTCCTTAAAGTCTGTTTACCAAACTTAGAATTTGAGAACCAGAGGGTATATGAGCACACACTCAGCCTCTGTTCACTCTGGGACGTGCAGAAAACTAGTTTATGGCTTGGTTCAGTCCCAGCTGGGTTCACAGCTAGCATATTTTAAAACTATGTCACAACCATCCTACTAAGATCCAGAAACTAGGTCAAAGGCTAGCTCACATATAGTGGTGGTGGTGGTGATGGTGGTGGTAATTGTTATTCGTTCTCGAAGAGGACCAAAATGACATCACTGTGATAGAGTCAAGTTTTAACATGTTGGATTGTGGCTGCCCAGACCAATATGAGCTTGAAATGCTCTACCACAGGCCGGGCACAGATAGTCTATGTGAACATTTGAGGTAGATATGTTAACTTGTGCATTCTGCGTTTCCTTTGAGCTGTTCCGATTCTGCTTTGCTCATGGAGCACAGCACCTTCTCTGATGTGGGCAAGCCATGTTGAATGCTTCTGTGACAGTGTCTCCCATGTCACTCAATCAATTCCAAAATTCTTCAGAAAGACAGTGAGAGTGTCCTTGTATCACTTCTTCTGATCATCATGTGATCGCCTGCCCTGTGTGAGTTCTCCATAAAACAGTCTTTTTGGCAAGCACATATCTTGCATTAGAACAATGTGGCCAGCCCATTAGAGTGGTGCTCTCTGAAGCAGAGTGTGAATCCTTGACAGTTTAGTTTGAGTAAGGTCCTCGGTGTCTGATACCTCATCCTGCCAGGTGAGTTTCAGAATCTTCCTAAGACAATTCAAATAGAAGTGATTCAGTTTCCTGGCATGGTGCTTGTAAACTGTCCAGGTTTCACAGACATACCACAATGAGGTTAGCACAATGGCTCTGTAGACTTTCAGTTTGGTAGTCAGTCTAATACCTCTTCTCTCTCAAACTTTTTTTCAGGGCCTCCCAAACACTGATCTAGTTCTGGCAATGCATGAATCAACCTAATTATCAATGTGTACATCCCTGGAAAGTACACTACCAAGGTAAGTGAACTTATCCACAGCACTCAAAACTTCTCCATTTGCCATGTCATATAACCACGCTTATGAAATATAGTGATCTTTATGGGTAGATTGGGTTTAAGGTTTAAGGTCACTGGATGCCTGGGAGGATATAGCGGTGAATCCTAAAAGAGAAGAGATACCTAGGAACACAGGACCCACCAGTTAAGGAACAGAATCCCACTACAACTGAGCCAATGACCAAAAACAATGGAAGACCTCCATCCAAAAACCAAAAGATCTTAGATCCCAAATTGGATCTTAGATCCCTAGTGACCTCCTAATCCTATATCTTTATTTTGTGGTTGAGAAAACTGAGACTCAGGGAGATAAAGTGATTTTCTCCAAAGTCACAGAAGCATCATATACCATGAAAAATGTAGGAAAGGTTAAAGACAAACCTATTGATAGAAATAGCCGGGATGAAAATGGTTAGTGTTTTCCAATATTGTCACATATACATAATCACATGAATGTTAACTTACCAAAAGAGAGTGTTCCTTTTTTTATTCTCATCCAATTTTCCAAACTTACCAGAGTTTAGCAGAGAGATCGAGATAAATAGTAGATAGATAGGCAGATGGATGGATGGATGGATGGATGGATGGATGGATGGATGGATGGATGGATGGAAAGAAAGAGAAAAAAAAGGAAATTTGTCAAGCATTTACATGTCAAGCTCAGGATATACAAACATAAGCAAGCAAGACAGTCCCTGCCTGTCTTAAAGGAGCTCACATTCTAATGGAGGAACATAGCAACATAAAATGGTGGTAGAAGAGGGGAATTCCCTACTTTTCAGGAGTGAAGAGAGTGATAGCTAAAGTGTAGACAGCACGATGAAGAGATCAGGCCAGAAGTGGCATGGAGACCTAGTTTCAAGCTCATATAGCAGAGCACAGTGGTAATAGTGCCTGTCTCACAAGTGGTTAATAAATATTTATTGGCTGACAAATCCCTAATCTTATCTGTCTTTCCACTCATCCTCCAATCTTTCTGACTTCCCTCATGGCAACCATGCTGTAAACACATGCATATAACTGCACACATATTCCTTTCCCCCTTTCTCACCATTTCTACCCCTTTAGTCAAAAACTGGTGAAGAAAAATGAGGAAGTATGTAAGGGACTGCACAAGAAGAATATATTTTTTGAAAAGTAAATTTTTATTATGAAATTGACACATCAATAATCATCAGCACTTCACTATACGTTTAAAAAAGGATTGTATTTGAAACTGTGGACTTCTATCACATTCAATTTATATTTTCCACTTATATTTTTAATATAATTCAAATCCAAACATTGATGTGCTTGTCTTTGTTCCTTTCTGATGCTCCCTCTGCTCTCTTCTATTTCTCTTTAATGACTCGTTAACACGATTCTATTTTTGTATTCATGACAGCCCCCCAAAAAAATTTTTCTCTCTTGCAAATCCAACAATATGAGAAAATGTCAGAGGTGTTATAGTAATAATAATAGCTCATGTTTATCTAGTATTTCTCACATATTATCTCATTTGATCATCACAATATACCCTTTGAGACAGGTAGTATTAGCATTATCATCATGCTCTAATACATAAACTTGTGCCTCATCATACCTGAAACCAGAACTCCATGACATTGCCTGGTCTGATCTATTCCAGTCATCACTCTCATCATTCCTGGAAAGTAGGGGATCCCCTCTTCTAGTTCCATTTTATGTTGCTATGTTCCCCTATTAGAATGTGAGTTCCTTTAAGGCAGGCAAGAACTGTCTTGCTTGCTTGTATTTGTATATCCTGGGCTTAAGAAATTATCTGTCTGACTATCTACCTACCTACCTACCTACCTATCTATCCTTTGTCCATCTGTATATTTATCATCCATCTAGCTATCTAGCTAAATGAATGAACTAAGGCTCAGAGAGGTAAAAGTAATTTACCGAAAGTAAAACGAGTAGCCAATGGCAAAGCTGGAACTTGAACCCAGTTCTTACAAGACCAATGCTATTTTTACTATACCATATTGTTTCTTCAAGGGGGAAAAAACAAACCTAACCTTTATCATGAGAAGAACCCCTTTGCTATCTACCTGTCAGTAATATAGGGTCCTAGATTGATATTTGTTGACTATATCAATTGAGATGACTCACCATGAGTTCTACAGAGGGTCAGTTATGTATAAAAGTGCTTTTTAAAGAAAAAAATACTTGAAGGAATGTTGTTACTCTACCAGCATTCTCACTCCAATTCTTAAGAGGTCTGAAATGCTTTCCTATTGAGCAAAAGGGAAAGAATAATCTTGAAAGAGAGTGTGGTGAAGTGGAGAGCTGGTCTCGGAGTGAGGAAAAACTGCATTCCAGTCCTGCCTCTGATATGTACCAAGTGACCATAGGTTAGTCATTTCAGAATTCAGTTCCCCAGGTTATTCTGTAAGATTGTAACATACGGACGACTTGTCACTCTGCATTAATATAGCACAGCAGTGCTCAAAGTGTGGTCTCTGGAACTCTGGAGACTCTTTCAGGGGACATTAAAGTTCAAAATTACTTTCATAATAAATACTGATTTTTAAATGTCTAATATGAAAAAATATTCATAGATATAACCCATATAAATAAAAGCTTTTTGCAGAGGTCCTCAGTTTTCAAGAGTGTAAAAGAATCCTGACATATGTTTTAGAAGTGTAGACATTTTCACACTGGGGGTTCTTGTACCATGAAATCATAATTTAAAAACATTGGACAGAAATAAAGCTAGTTTAAATTCTTCTGTCTCATCATGTGTGAGAAGTTATCAGTTAGCTTCTCTGGATGGATTTGTAAGAGCTGTCTCCCTGTTCTAAACAACAAAGAACCACTTCATGTTGCCTTACTCACTAGGAACAAACTGGTTGTTGTTCCTACCATGAAATCTGAGGGACACAAGAATTCACAAGGGTACGATGCATTATGATTGGTAGAAGAAATAGGGGTGGTGGGGAGAAAAGATATGGTTATTTCCCCTTCTCCCTTTCAATATTTCCTTATTTTTGGTGCTAATCTCCAGACATCTTTTCAAAAGGGACATAGAACTTAATTCAGAGACTTCGTGGCACCGAGGATCAGACCCAGAACTCTAGGCTAAATCTGGACCACTCATTGACATTGCTTGGACTCCATTAAGGACATACTCTGCCCAGTCTACCCTACCAGAGTTCCACACAGAACACTTGAGGAAGGCAAGCACACCACATGAATTCTTGACCACCTGTCTCTGAGGGTCAGCCACAAGGGCTGCATGGAATAAACACATCAGGAAAGACAAAGGACAGAAAAACAGCCTATCCAAGGTGCTACATTGCCTCCTGGTCTTATCTGGATGTTGGCTCCCATGCTCTTCCAAACACTACATTGTGAATACCACTAAATGCTGCCTGGTTTGATGCTAATGTACAGTCATGTTTTGTAGTGCTGGCCTCACCTGAATATCCTCTCCTCTCTTTTCCCATGTGTGGTCTCAGGTACATTCCTTTGCCCTCACACAAAAATTTAGCCCTTGTCTAGAGGGCAATTCATTGTGGGTGCATATCTATAGAGAAAAAGGCAAAAGGATGAATGCTACATGACATTAAGTTAAAGAAAAAGAAAAAATAATAAAATCCAAAATCATTTTTAAGGGAAGGAATCATTTGAAAGGAATGAATATAATATAATGGAAAGGGCCCCCAACTTGTGATAAAAAAATCTGGGTGCAATCTTTGCTCTGCTTCTATGTAGTTATATCAACTAACACGTCACAAAATCATAGCAAGTCACTCATCATCTCAGATGGAGAAGGAGGTTCATAGGCCACTTGGTCCAGTCTGTATATGGCAGAGCATCTCTTCTATCATCTCTCCAAAACTGGGCACCTCACTTTCAAAGAAGAGGCCCTCATCCAGGGGAAAGCCACCATGTTCTGAACATTTGATAGTTTTCCTCACATCAAACTTCAAATCTACTTCTCCACAGCTGTCCTTTTACTCCTAGTCCCAACCTCTGGAGCCAAACACAAGTCTAATCACACTTCAAATACTTGAATATAGCACTGGGCCTAGGGTCAGGATGACTTAAATTCAAATATGACCTCAGATACTGACTAGCTGCATGACCCTGGGCAAGTCACCTAAACTGTTTGCTTCAATTTCCTCAACTGTAAAATAGAGATAATATTAACATCTGCCCACTGGGTTGTTGAAAGGACCAAACATGATAATACTTGTAAATTGTTCAACACAGTTCCTGGAGTATAATAGGCATTTAATAACTGTTTATTTCTTTTCTTTCTTCTTTCCCTATATTTTCTTTTCTACAAGTTCATCATCTCTATTTCTTCAAATGAGGTAATATTTGGAAAGTGCTTAGCACAGTCTCTGGGACATAGTTAATACTTAATACATGCTTATTCCTTCCTTCCCTCCTTTTCAACCACTCCCCACATGGGATATTTCCAAGGCCCTATGCCATCTTGGTCACTTGCCACTGCACCTGCTCCAACCTGTCAAAGTCCTTTCAAAAATGTGGTCTCCTTAAGCAAATATTAAGCTCCTAATCTCATTTGACCAGAGTGGAGTACAGTGAGTCTATCATACGCCTTCATTCTTCATATTATTTCAATCCTAAAGCAACTTATGGTATCACTAGCTTTTTTTGGCTACCATATCAAACTGATGACTCATATTGAGCTTTCAATCCAGTAAAGCCCCTCGGTTTATTTCAGACAAACTGCTACTCTCTAGCCATATTTTCTAGTCCTCTCGAACTTGTGGAGAAGATATTTTGAACACAATAGTAAGACTTTACCTTTTCCCCTATTAAATTTATCTCATTGGATTCAGTTCAATATTCCAGTCTGTTGAGATCTTCTTGAATACTAGCTCTGTCACCCAACAAGTTAATTATCCTTCCCAGTTTTGTATCATTTGCAAATTTGATAAGGGTATCATCTCTGCCTTTATCATGGATAAAAATCACTGAATATTTAGTACAGATCTCTGGAGCATTCCATATCCTTCAAAGATGTTATCAAACCTCTAATGGCTATGCTTTCACTTCAGCCATTCAACTTATAATAGCAATATGTAAGAATTTGTTAGTGTTTTGCTGAAATTCAGGCAAGGTATGTCTACTACTTTCCCCTTATCTACCAGTTTAATATTATTGTTTTTTGTTGTTTAGTCATTTTGCTTGTGTCTGATTTTTTGCAACCCCATTTGGGGTTTTCTTGGCAAAGATACTGAAGTAGGTACTGGAGAGGTTTGCCATTTTCTCCTACAGCTCATTTTACAGATGAGGAAATTGAGGCAAACAGGGTTAAGTGCCTTGCCCAGGGTCACACAGCCAATAAGTGTCTGAGGTCAGATTTGAATTCAGTGCCAAGTCCAGCACTCAATCCACTGCCACCTAACTGCCAGATATTCAAAAAGAAAATGAGATTAGTCTCAAAAGTCCTGTTCTTAACGAAGTCTCTTTGTTATCACCACATTTGTTTCTAGATGTTTGATGACCATATACTAAATAATATACATCAGAATTAATTCTTCCTGGAATTGAAGTTGAGTTCTTTATTATATGAGCTTTATTTTGAAAAATTTTGGAATTTGTCCACCTTTACTCCTATAGTGCTACTCCCATTCTCTACAGTCTCTGAAAGGTCACTGCCGGTTACTCAGCACTAAATATTCACTGGTTCTGCCCAGGATGGATTTTGACTGAGTCTAATTTTCTATCAGTCTTTTTTTTGTTCTGTCCTTTTCAGTCAAAGACAGTCTCCCAGGCAAAAATAAATCAAAATAAAAGTGAAGAGTTTCTGTCCTTTCTCCATTGTCTTTTATCACCACCTAATCAAAACCAGACAATGGTCAATATAGGGAAATATGACTCTTTTCCCCAATATGATAAAATGTATCATTTCTATTAATTTCCTTACCTTTTCTTAATAACTGTAGCTCATTCTGAGCTTTAACACTCCTCACCCAGTTCTTAAAGGGGAACAGTGACTGTTTCATTGCTGTCTTTTTTTTACTACCAGCCTAGAGGGGGCCTGGCACCTAGTAATGACTAAATAAATGCTTGCTGGTTGGTTGATCATGTCATTGTATTCTGTGGCATGCTTCTCTCTTTTTTAATACCTAAGTTAGTCAATGAATTTCCTCTGCATCCACAATGGTCATTTTAAAGAGTCTTTCTATTTGTGCCTTGAGAATTTCATTTTTGAATTTACTATTCTCCTCTCCAATTCTCCCTCTCTAATTCCCCATTGAATCAGTTCATAGAATGCTATTCTTGTTCTGAGACCTTTAAAACCTGTTGTCCAAAAGTCTTGGGTGAATGTTAGATTATGGAGGCTTCCTTCTTTTTTCATCTCTGTCTTTATATCTTTATCAAGAAGACCTCTCCCACATGGCTTCCTGACCTCCTCCCCCAATTAACCTGTATGTTATGTTGACTACTGTGACCTTCCTAAAGGTTCAGGGAGTGGCTGATGTATGTATGCATTTCTACCTATAAAAATGAGGGGTCAAGCTATGGACCAAGCCTCTGTCATTATGGTTATTATTACTATCATTGCTACTGCTATCTATAATATTCTGAAACCACTGCACTTCTTTCCTAAGTAGAAGGCACTGTTATAAGTGTGTGATTTATTTTTTTTGCTTGAATGTTGAGTTAACAGTTTTCCCTGAAACATAGCCATTTGTAGTCTTGTAAATTTGCTTTTCGTGGGGGTGGAGCCAAGATGGCAGAGGAGAAGGATGGAGCCGTAGAAGCTCCCCCACATAGCCCATAAAAGACCTGTAAAAAATGACTCTAAACAAATTCTAGAGCAGCAGAAGCCACAAAACGACAGAGTGAAAGAGATTTCCAGCCCAAGACAGCCTGGAAGGCCAATGGGAAAGGTCTATCAAATGGGGTGTGGAGCAGAGCAAAGCCCATGGAGCCCAGCCCAGCCTTGGTTGGACACTGGAAGGAACAGAACTGGAGCAGGCCTGGGGGCAGAATCCCCAGCAGCAGCTGCAGCTCCCAGATTACTTAACCTACAAATGCCAGAGACAGCTTCAAAGATCAGTGAGAAAGCACATTCATCTGCATGAGAAGGAAACGTGGTCTGGCCCTGTCAGCAGCAGCCACTGCAGCAGTGTTGATTTTTGGAGCCCTCAGCCTAAAGCCCCTAGGGAAATTGAGTGGTTCATCTACATCTCATCCCTGAGTGGCAGCCCTGGGATAAGGAGAAGGCACACTGACATGAAGGAGCTGGAGGCAGTTGTGGAAAGGGAATTCTACTCACAGTTCCTGGGCAGAACAGAGTACTTGTGGTTGCTCACAGACCAGAACACAGGCCAGGAGAGAAGTAAACTCCTCTCCCTTGATTGTGCCACTTTGGAGGAACTGAGAACTTACAGATCCCCAGAGTATACTCTCCTTTTTACAAAAGGGCTCAAAATTCAAGTAACTGATGGGGAAAATGCCCAAAAAAAGGGAAAAAAATAGGACTATAGACAGCTACTTTTTTGGTGAACAGGTATTTTCTTCTATCCTTTCAGATGAGGAAGAACAGTGCATACCATAAGAGGAAGACCTAAAAGTCAAGGCTTCTGCATCCAAAACCTCCCAAATAAATATGCAATAGTCTGAGGCCATGGAAGAGCTCAAAAAGGATTTTGAAAATCAAGTAAGAGAGGTAAAGGAAAAATTGGAAAGAAAAATGAGAGTAATGCAAGAAAATCATGAAAAGCTAGTCAACAACTTGCTAAAGGAGACCTAAAAAAATGCTGAAGAAAACAACACCTTTAAAAAATAGGCTAACTCAATTGGCAAAAGAGGTCCAAAAAGCCAATGAGGAAAAGAATGTTTCAAAAAGCAGAATTAGCCAAAGGGAAAAGGGGGTTCAAAAGCTCATTGAAAAAAATAGTTCTTTACAATTAGAATGGAGCAGATGGAAGGTAATGACTTTATGAAAAACCAAGAAGTTACAAAACAAAACCAAAAGAATGAAAAAATAGAAGACAATGAGAAATATTTCATTAGAAAAATAACTGACCTGGAAAATAGATCCAGGAGAGACAATTTAAAAATTATGGAACTACCTGAAAGCCATGATCAAAGAAAGAGCCTTTTCATCTTTTGTGAAATGATCAAGGAAAACTACCCTGATATTCTAGAACTAGAGGGTAATAAATATTGAAAGAATCCACCAATCACCTCCTGAAATAGAAAAGATAAACTCCTAGGAATATTGTAACCACATTCCAGAGTTCCCAGGTCAAGGAGAAAATATTGGAAACAGCTGGAAAGAAACAATTCAAATATTGTGGAAATACAATCAGGACAACACAAGAGCTAGGAGCTTCTGCATTAAGGGATCATAGGGCTTGAAATATGATATTCCAGAAGTCAAAGGAACTAGAATTAAAACCAAGAATCACCTTCCCAGGAAAACTGAATATAATACTTCATGGGACAAAACGGTCATTCAATGAAATAGAGAACTTTCAAGCATTCTTGATGAGAAGACCAGAGCTGAATAGAAAATTGACTTTCAAACACAAGAATCAAGGGAAGCATGAAAATGTAAATAGGAAAGAGAAATCATAAGGGACTTACTAAAGTTGAACTGTTTACATTCCTACATGGAAAGATAATATTTCTAACTCTTGAAACTTTTCTCAGTATTTGAGTAGTTGGAGGAATTATACACATATAGAGAGAGAGACAAACAGCACAGGGTGAACTGAATAGGAAGGAATGATATCTACAAAGACAAAATTAAGGAGTGACAGAGGAATATATTGGGAGGAGAAAGGGAGAAATGGAATGGGGCAGGTTATCTCTCATGAGAGAGGCAAGAAAAAACTTTTTCAATGGAGGGGAAAAGGTGGGAAGTGAGAGGGAAAATGTGAAGCTTACTCTCATCACATTTGGCTTAAGGAGGAAATAACATGCACACTCAATTTGGTATGAAAATCTATCTTACACTACAGGAAAGTAGGGAAGAAGGGGATAAGTGGGGTGGGGGGATGATAGAAGGGAGGACAAATGGGAGGAGAGAGTAATTAGAAACAAACACTTTTGGGGAGGGACAAGGTCAAAAGAGAGAATAGAATAAATGGGCAGGATAGGATGGAGGGAAATATAGTTAGTCCTTCACAACATGACTATTATGGAAGTCTTTTGCAAAACTACACATATATAGCCTATATTGATTGCTTGCCTTCTCAGTGGGGATGGAGGAAGGGAGAGAAGTTGGAACTCAATGTTTTAGGAATGAATGTTGAGAATTGTTTTTGCATGCAACCTAGAAATAAGAAATACAGGCAGTGGGGTATAGAAATGTATCAACAAAAGAGAGAAAATGGGGATAAGGAAAGGGAGGGGTCTGATAGAAGAGAGGGCAGATTGGGGGAAGGGGTAGTCAGAATTCACAGCGTTTTGGAGTGGGGGGAGAGAAGAGATGGGGAGAAAATTTGGAACCCAAAATTTTGTGGAAATGAATGTTAAAAACTAAAAATAAATAAATAAACATAGAAAAAGTAAATTTGCTTTTCAAAAGTGAAATACATGACTGCACATGTATAATCTATATCAAATTGCATCAAATTGCTTTCCATCTCAGGGACAGGGGAGAGAAAGGAAGGAGAGAATTTAGGGCTCAAAAATTCAAAAAACAAATATTTTTAAATCTTCTTATATGTAATTAAAAATAAAATATTATTTTTAAAGTGAAGTAGTGGTTTTTTTCTTCTTTTATTTTAACTTCTTCAAAATGTTTCACCCCTTCTCTTCAACTCTGAGATAAGGTAGTATAACTGGGTCAAAGTATACAAATTGTTTAATAACTGTTTGTACATAATTCCACGTTGCTCTCCTCTTCACAAGTCCACAAACAGAGTCTATTTTCCTGCTTCTCTTCCAGTATCTATCATTTTCCTTTTTTTATTTTTGCCAATCTGATGGATTTGAAGTAGAAACACAGAATTACTTCAATTTGCTTTTCTCTAATTATTAGTATTTTGGAATTTTTTTGGTATGGCTATAGATAGCCTGAGTTTCTTCCCTTGAGAAATGTCTGTTTATATCCTTAGATCATTTATTAACTGAGAAATGGTTTTCATTCTTAGGAATTTGAATCAGTTCTTTCTGTATTTTGGAAATGAGACCTTTATCAAGAAACATGCTGCAAAGATTTTCCCTGCAATTGTTTCCCTTTCAATATTAGTTACACGCTGATGCAAAAACTTTCAAATTTTATGTAATCAGAATTACTCATGTTATTTTCTGTGATCTTCTCTGTCCTTTATTTTGCTATAAACTCTTCCTGAATCTGTAGATATAATAAGCAATTTCTTCCTTGTCTCCTCAATATGTTTATGATGTGACCTTTTATTTCTAGGTCACCTATCCATTTGAAATATTTGTTGTTTCTTACAGAGCATTCATATTCCATGACCACAGTTTGTTTGGCATTTTCCCAACTGATTATCATATACCAATCAAGCATTGTTGTACAAAGCAAGCAATTATGAAATAATTACTATATGCTAGCTAAAAGCTATGGACAGGAATACAAAAGTATGAAACAAGAATAAAGTAGTTGGAGAACATTTGGTGGAAAATCAGTTGAGGAAAGAACAGGAGCAGTGGTGTGTTGGGAGCATATGATAGCTAATACGCTCTGAAGGAGGAGTTCCAGAAACAGATTCCAAACTTGCCATCAAGGTACAACATCATAAGAACAAGGAACTTCAGCTATCATGGTATCTGGCATTCTTTCTCTCTCTCTGTCTCTGTCTCTGTCTTGGTCTCTGTTTCTCTGTCTCTCTCTCTCTGTCTCTATCTCTCTCTGTGTCTCTGTCTCTCTCTGTCTCTTTCTGTCTCTCTCTGTCTCTCTGTCTCTGTCTCTGTCTCTGTCTCTCTCTCTCTCTGTCTCTCTCTCTCTTTGTCTCTCTCTCTGTCTGTCTCTGTCTCTCTCTCTGCCTCTCTCTCTCTCTCTCTCTCTCTCTCTCTCTCTCTCTCTCTCTCTTTCTCTCTCTCTCTCTCTCTCTCTCTCTCTCTCTCTCCCAAAAGCAGGAAACCTGATACATTCTTGATCTTCCTTAATGATCATTTTATTTTCATAAGGTGGACAAAGTAATAAAAGTAACTAGTTGAAATGATGACTGCCTTGGCTGGGAGAAGAGGAAGGAGAACGGGGAAGGGACTGATCCATTTTTGAGCTTTTGAGAGACAAGAAGGTGAAAGATGGGTGTTGTCTACTATGCTTGTGAGATCTGGGGAAAGAAAGTTTCTAATCAGAGAAAGTTTCTAATTAGAAAAATATAATTTCATGTGTTAAAATTATATGAGAAAATTTAGCCCAAGAAGGAACAGCTGTTTTTAAAAATATAATTCTTACCACACAAGCAGTGCCAATGAAAAAAAAAAAAAAACAAAGAAAAAGAGAAGGAAAAATAGTGCTGAAAGACCAATGCTAATGTTCAGAGAACTATTGACCAGCTTAGATTTAACAGGACATATACAAGAAATGGGGGGAGGGATGGGGTGGGGCAGGATAAATACCTACACATTGAGTAGTACAGGCTTGACCCTACAAGAATAGGATCTGAAGTTTGCAGTTAATGTTAGATACAAAAGTGTTTTTTTTTTCTCTTGAAGCTCTATTAAAGACAAGAAGAAGATTAAAAGAATAAAACTGCTATTCAGAGTAAGTGGAATTAAGGGAATGGACAACAAAAAAAGGGGTTTCCAGATGTGTGAGATGTTTCTAAAATGTGTATTTGTGCTTTGTTTTGTAAATACCATCTTGTAAAATTCATTTGTCATTGATGATTTCCCTCCCACCCTTCCACAAAATGTTATTTAAACTTTAGTTTGAGGTCAGATGGATTTACAAGTGAATTCTATCAAACTTGTAAAGAACAATTGATTCCAATATTATCTAGAATATTTGGGAAAATAGGTGGAGTCCTACCAAATTCTTTTTATGATCCAAATGTGGTAATGATCCCTAACCCAGGAAGAGCCAAAACAGAGAAAGAAAATTATAGATCCATTTCCCAAATGAACATAGAAAAAAAATTTTAAATAAAATATTAGTAAAAAGATTACAGCAATTTATCATGAGAGTAATACACTATAGCCAGGTAGGATTTATACCAGGAATGCAGGATTGGTTCAATATTAGTAAGACTATCAGCATAATTGATCATATCAAAAAAGCTAACAGAAATCATATGATTATCACAATAGATGCAGAAAAGGCTTTTGACAAAATACAACACCCATTCCTACTAAAAACACTAGAGAATATAGGAATAAATGGAGTCTTCCTTAAAATAATAAATAGTATCCACCTCAAACCATCAGCAAGTATTATATGTAATGGGGATAAGCTGAAAGCATTTCCAGTAAGATAGAGGGTGAAGCAAGAATGTCCCTTATCACCATTGTTATTCAATAATGTACTAAAAATATTAGCTTTAGCAATAAGAGAAGAAAAGAAACTGAAGGAATTAGAAAAGGCAAAGAAGAAACAAAGCTATCACTCTTTGCTGATGATATGGAGATATACTTAAAGAATCCTAGAGAAACAAATAAAAAACTTCTTGAAATAAAAATAACAACTGTAGCAATGTTGCAGGATATAAAATAAATCCACCTAAATCATTGGCTTTCTATATATTACTAACAAAGCTCAGCAGCAAGAAATGGAAATTTCATTTAAAATTACTATAGACATTATAAAATATTTGGGAGTCTATCTGACAAAACAAACCCAGGAACTATATGAACACAACTACAAAATACTTTTCACACAATTGAAGTCAGATCTAAATAAATGGAAAAAACATCAGCTGTTTATGGGTAGGCCAAACTAATACAATAAAAATGACAATTCTACCTAAATTAATTTATTTATTCAGTACCATACCAATCAAACTACCAAAAGATTATTTTCTAGAAATAGAAAATTAATAATAAAATTCATCTGGAAGAGCAAAAGTTTCAGAATATCGAGGGAATTAATGAAAAAAATGCAAAGAAAGGTGGCCTGGACATATATAAAGCAGCAATTATCAAAACTATTTGGTACTGGCTAAGAAATAGAGTGGTGGATCAGTGGAATAGGTTAGGTACACAAGACACAATACTCAATGACTATAGTAATCTACTGTTTGATAAACCCAAAGACTCCAACTTCTGAGACAAGAACTCACTATTTGACAGAAGCTGCTGGGAAAACTGAAAAATACTACAGCAGAAACTGGGCATAGACCAATATCTTACATCTTATACCAAAATAAAGTCCAAATGGGTACACATTTTAGATATAAAGGCTGATATTATAAGCAAACTGGGAAAGTAAGGAATAGTTTAACTGTCAGATTTATGGAGAATGGAAGAATTTATGACAAAACAAGAGATAGAGAACAATAAGAAATGAAAATAAATGACTTTGATTACATTAAATTGAAAAGTTTTTGCACAAACAAAGCCAGTGCAAGTAAATTTAGGAGTGTGAGAGACAGCAAAAGTTAAGTTCCCACAGTGAGTAATTGTTAATTGATGAAGTCAACGAGAATAAGTTAGACAAGAAGACCAGAAGACTGCAGATGGACTCAACCAATTAAAAAACCAGTCAAAAGACAGATTGGCCTTCAGAAAATTGCAAAGTTTTTGATAAAGGAACCAAATCTATAGCTGGCTGGAACTAGCTAAGAAAAATGACCTAGAGTTACCTAGAGAAGGCTTTTCTTCACTGAACTTGCTTAATGAACTTCATGGATATAAGCAGACACACCCTGCATAAAATCATTCCTCCATTTTCTGATCATAGGTCCTATGTTAGAGCATGTTTGGGAGGAAGGATTATACTAAGGGGGGTTATGTAATGAGCATGTGGAGAAAGTGGTGAACTAATGGAGGATGGACCAATTCATCTCCTGGTGGGAGAATCTATCTTGGGTAATGGTATATAGCTCATCTTCCTTTTGTATCCAGTACTCCCTCCTCCTGAAAAGAGGGTGAGGGTTCATTCTGACCAAAGTGTTCAATTCCTCTGAACTTTGCTGCAATAAATTTTCCTTGATATCTTATTAGTGTCAAGTATGTTTCCAACAAGAGAGAAAAAAGCTGAGAAAGAATTTTTACAACTAGTGTCTCTGATAAAGGCCTCATTTCTAAAATATATTGAGAACTGAGTCAAATTTATAAGAATACAAGTCACTCCCCAATTGATAAATGGTCAAAGCATATGAACAGGCAGTTTTCAGAGGAAGAAATTAAAGTTATCTATAATCATATGAAAAATGCTCTAAATCACTATTGATTAGAGAAATGCAAATCAAAACAACTCTTAGGTACCACATCACACCTATCAGGTTGAACAACATGATAAAACAGGAAAATTATAAATGATGGAGAAGATGTGGGAGAATTGGAACACATGCATTGCTGATGGAGTTATGAACTGATTCAACCATTCTGGAGAGCAATGTAGAATTATGCCCAAAGGGGTATTAAACTATGCAAAACTTTGACCCAGAAATACCACTTCTAGACCTGTATCCAAAAGAGATCATAAAATAGGAAAAGGACCCACATGTACAAAAATACTTATAGCAGCTCTTTCTGTGGTGACAAAGAACTGGAAATTGAGGGGATGTCCATCAAGTGGGAAATGGCTGAACAAGTTGTAGAATGTGAATGTAATGGAATACTATAGTGCTACAAAAATCATGATCAAGCAGATTTCGGAAAAACCTGGAAAGACTTAGAGGAGTGAAATGAGCAGAACCAGGAGAACACTGTACATAGTAACACCCACATTGTGTGATGACTGACTTTGATAGATTTGGTTCTTCTCAACCATGCAAGAATCTAGGACAACTCCAAAACACTTACAATGAAAATGCTGCCCACATCCAGAGAAAGAAATTTGGAGTCTGAGTACAGATGGAAGCACACTATTTGCTCTCCTTTTATTTTGTTATTTTGTTTCTTTTCTCATGGTTTCTCCATTAGTTTTAATAATAATAATAATAATAATAATAATAATAATTAGTTCTTTACATCATGACTAATGTGAAAATATGTTTAATATGTATGTATAAGTAGAACCTATATCAGACTGCATACCATCTTGGGGAGGTGAGAGGAGAAGGAGAGGGAGAAAATTTGAAACTCAAAATCTTATAGAAGTGAATGTTGAAAACTAAAAATAAATAAATATATATTTTTAAATTTAGTTTGAAAATTTCTTTGAAAATCAAATTCTTTGAAAACAGAGACCTACTAGTCCTATAATTCCTTTTACCATATATGTTACCTTGGGGAAGTCACAACCTCTCTATGCCTCTTTCTCTATCTAGAAAATGAGTAGGTTGACTAGAACACCTTCTAAGACCCCTTCCAGCTTCAAATGTATGATCCTATATTTTCAATTTCTTTTTGGTCTCTGTGTAGCACCTAGTACAATGTTGGGTACGCAGAAAACGCTTTGGAGTGATCACCCAGTGGACATAGCTGGAGAGTGGTGAGAAGTGGGTGACCTTGTTGGAATAGAGACTGCTTTAGAGTAATGAGATAAGTAAATTGGTGAAAGGTCTAAAAACTTCTGATCCAGAATTTAGTCTCAATTCAATGAGTGATATCTCTGATTTATTACAAGCATTGTTTTACTTCCCAAAAGTCAAATGATACCACATCATTTTTCACTGTTTTGCATATGTCTGTGCTTGTCTGTGGGTAGGTGTGTGGGAGTGTGTGGGAGTAAGTGTGTGCAATGCAACAAAAAGCTTGGGATTGAATTATAGGTCCTTTCGCCTAACTCAGCTGTCTGACTCAAGCTCACTTGTTGGAGCATGGTGGTTGCTTTGGGTTTCTCAGTACTGTCTCCTCTAATTCTGTGTGGGTCCCTGCCTGTGGGCAAAATAGAGGCTCCCTAGCAGAGTCCAAGGCCAGCAGAGCATGAAATAGCAGAGAGCATGAAATCATCCAGGGATCAGAGCAGGCACTAAGTCAGGAATCACTCAATCAAAACTTGAGAGCTAGGAGGGATCACTGAGTCCTATATTCTTATTTTAAACATGAAGAAACTGCAATCCTGGTAAGACGTGTCACATTGTTGTAAGATTTTATGCTTCCAAGCCCAGTGCTCTTTGGCAAGAGTTCTTTCAATACTATTAAAAATTATTGTCTTCCTTCAAAACTCAGATTGGTCATTACTTCTTGCTCTCTCCTTCACTAAACATGATCCTCATTCCCCTCTTTGTATCATTTTCTATTTTGTAAGATCATTATTTGTCTACTAACATGGTAAACACCCTGAGAACAGGAATTTTTAAATTTAACTTTTGTATCCCTAGAACCTGACAGAAATGAAAGACCATAATAGGCACTTAGGGGTATTTGCTAAATTAAATGAGTCCTGAGAGGTATGGGAGTAGCAGGAGACAGGAGTTAGAAGAAGAATCCAGGAAAATCAGTCTCGCTAGACCCACAGTTTTTTTTGTTCTCTTTTGTCTCATAGATCTTTTTTATAGTTTAGTGAAGCACATGGACCCTTTCTAAGAATAAATTTTTTAAAAAAAATTCATAATTGAAGTAAATGCCAACTTTCAGTTAGAAATTAATGAAACTAATTTTTTTCCATCCAAGTTCACAGATCCCATGAAACTCCATATTAAGAACCCCAGCAAGTCAAGTGAACAAGCATTTCTTAAGAGCCTACTATGTGCACAGCACTATATTATATACTGAGGATACAAAGTAAGGCAAAACCAGTTCCTGTCCTTAACAAGTTCCCAATGCAATGGGGGAAACTACATATAAATACCTATAGACAAGCAAAATATATAAAGTGGAAATGGGAGGGAAGACAGAAGCAATAAAATCCTCCTTTCTCTATTAAATTTAGAAATATACTCAGGACAAAAATCTGAAATGAGAACTAGCTTTAATTTACCCAGTGATAATTTTTCACCAAAACCCATATTTATGAAATATAAGGCCACCAAGCTCCACCTCTATATCCTTTCTTATCACATGTTCTTTCACCTTTATACCTTTGCAGTTTTCTGTATTTTTTACTAGATAGTTAACTTCATAAAAAGTTCTGATTTCATCCAGGAGTATCTTACATACTTTTTCTCAGGACAGAGCACAGGCAGCCTGAGCCTATAGAAGAGAGGCATTTCCCAGATTGGAAAGGAGATCAAGGCAGAAGCAACGGAAGGCAGATTCTGGCTCATAACTGGAGCTGCTCACTATTTCTTTCTCTGGTACCCTCTAACTTCTCAGGACCCTCACGTCTTGTGTTCCTCAGTCACTATTTTCACTAGTGTCTTAAATTTCCTACTGCCACCTCAGTTCAAATTGCTCCTTCCTCCACATGAGCAGTAGAATGATCTTCGAAAAACATACTCGTTGTACTTAGCTACAGCTGCTCCTACTGTAGCCAACCAAGCCTTGTAGTTCCCACCACCTCTAATTTATCCTCTTGGCTTTACACAGCAATCCAGGATAGCTGCCAATACCTGTTGTACATGGTTTATACAAAAAGGAATTATATTTCAATGCCAAGTGCTCTGACTAAACTCTCTTATGAAACTGTATGCAGATTTTTTATATCTATTTTTTTCTTTTGAGTCACTTGATTCTTGGCCTTTAAATCTTTGAGATACCATGTATTTCCTCTGTGCTTGGGGTCTCATGCTTACTGACTTAGATAAATTATTAACATGTTTGTTATTCAAACTTCATTGGCTCAACTTCCCGCTGTCACTAACAATCTTCATGCTGAAACAATTAACTGTTGACCTAGGTTTTGGGAAAAATGGACTGATAACTTCCAGACCCAACTTATTGATTTGGATGAGAATCAAATTATTGTTTTCCTTAACACTGGTGTTTGTGTCTTAAAGATCCCTCAGGTCTCATCTGGTATTTCACAAAGCTAGAACATGGATTCTGTGGTTACGGGGTGACTTCATCAGGACCAACAATGGCAAGACATCAAATATATCAAATCTCAGTGCCCAGTGCCAGTGTGGGCATTCTGATGGGGGAGGATTGAGAATAGAAAAAATTCAGAGCCTTGTCCTGCTTCTGTTAAAGACAGAGGAAGAGAAACAAATAGAAATAATATGGAGAGAGAATATATGTTAAGAAGAATTTTTGTAAGGGGGATAAACCATTAAGGACCTCGTCTCCCACAGGCTCTGAGCCAAGGGTTCCATGACTGGAGGAATAATCTCCAACTCTCCTTTTCTGAGTCCCAGGACCTGTGAGAGATGATGTTCTCAATTGTCCCCTTTAACATTTGTCTGAATTAAGTCACAAACTCCCCAATGGCAAGGCTTTTAGAATTTCCATGTCAGACAATCACCTGGAGGAAAAATCTAACTATCCACAGCTGGTTCCAAACTCTTCTCCTTCCCATTTCCCACTCTATCCACCCCAGGTTCCAGAGCTGGGTTTTGCTTTTTGTTTGTTTTTTCTGTCATTGCCTGCCCTAGTTTATCATATTATAAGCAATGTTAGAATTGGAAAAGATCGTAGAGGTCATTCTATTCCAACCTTTTCTTTTGAAGAGATAAGGAAACTGAAGAACCAAAGATTGTGACCTACCAACATTTGCGTGGCTGGTAAATGTCCCAGCTGAAGTCTTTGAGCTTCCTGTCCAAAGCTCTTTATGCTCCTGGATGTGGCTCCTATGCATGTGGGTGAATGGTGGAGGAGGAGGAATATTTCAGCTGAGACAAGGTTGGAGTTTTTCAAAAAGAATATTTGCTAAGAAGCTTAAGGAAAACATGTTAGCAAGGAAATGGGGATATTTTACTAAACTAATGCCTATCCACATGTGAGCTTGGACTAGTGTGACTTGTGAGACTTTGCTGCCCCTGAAACCAAGGTTCCTAGGCCACTAGACCGAGAGCTGATAGGGGCTTTTAATTAGAAAGATTGCTAGATTTGGATCCAGAGATCCTGAGTTTAAATCCCAGCTCTGCCTGATCTGTGTGACCCTGGACAAGTCACTAAAACTCTCTAGAGCTTCAGTCTTGTTCTTTGCTGTCTCTAAACTAAGTTCCCAGCTTGGTATTTAAGTCTTTTACTGCCTGACTCCAGTTAACCTTTTCAGACATTTCACACTATGGTTCTTCATGCCCTCCGTATTTCAGCAAACTTATTTATTAGTTCCTTAAACTCAGCATTCTGTCTATGTTTTTGCATGGCATATCCTGGATTCTTGGGTTGTATTTCCTCCTTTCTTTTTAGAATCCTTGGCTTCCTTCAAGAATTGATTAAGGTATCGCCTCCTAGGAGAAATCTTTGCTAATTCAGTGCCATTTCCCCCCTCCCACTTAAGCACCTCTTGCTCTTCTGGGTAAACATTACATCCTATCCTCCAGGAAAACGTAAACTTGAAGACAGGGGCTACTTTTTGCAGGGAGGGTGAGAGGTTAAGGGAGAAAGGTGGACTTTGTATTCCCAGGACCTAGAACACACACACGTATACATACACACACATGTGTGTGCATATATTATATGCGTATATATCTACACATATACATACATAGCTATTATGTACATAGCTCTTCTTTCTAAGTGTGTATATATAGCTTTGTTTTATATATATATATATATATATATACACACACATACCACATATATATGTAGCTCTGTTCTGTATATGTGTTTATATATATATTTGTGTGTGTTTATTATATATATGTGTGTATATATATATATGTACATATATATATATATATATATATATACCAGGTTCTTAATAAATACTTGTTGAAGTAAATCAAAGCTTAAGTTATTGTAGAAATCTAAAAATAAAGCAAGATGGCCGACCCCAGAGAACGGAGGACTCACTCCTTTCTTTTCTTCTCAGAGTCGCTGTGCTCTGGACCACTCACATGGATCAGGTTGAGTCCTACAGAATTCTGCCCAGCTACAGTATGGGTCAGATTTCTTTTCTCACACTTACTGGTCATTAGCTTCCCCTACCTGAAGCTCTGGGGAAAAATCACTTAAGGCTTAGCTCTGGGCTCATGTCTAGGTTCTTCTCCCAAGGAAGAAGGAGAAGGGTATTCCATGTACCATAGGAATCAGTTATTGGATGGATGTTCATTCCTCTCACTCTGGCTCATTAAAAACCTCTATCCCAGAGAAAAAAAGTGCTTAAGGCTTAGATGTGGTTTATGTCCAGAGTCCCCCCTAAAGGGAAAAGTGAAAACAGTATCCAATATATACTATATAGCAGGTATGAGAAAAGTATTTAATGCTAAAAGATATAAAAAATGCTAAAAGATATAAAAGGCTTATGGTATTCACTGACAGAAAGACTTAAAGCAGATTTGTAACTTAACTCTTAACTACAGTTATATTCTCCAAGGAGGCTGATGCTTAAAACTTTGTCAAAACATAAAACAGCTACAGGCCTCCTGAATAGGCATGATTACATTACATCTTGGTTCTGTGCTGTACAAACAACATCAGGCCGTGTCTTTTGACAAAACAGGTCATGCTTGGACTAGTCTTCTTGTTAACGGTGGTCTTCTCCAAGAGTGCTCACGTAGCTTGTTGGGACCTCTTCCCAGAGCCACCACTAAGCTGCTACCAAAAATATCTCTCAGTTTACAAGGTCAACCACGGTTCTGGCCATGTTCATCTCAGAGAATATCAGAAAACACAAAGAGATAGCCCAAAACTCAGTTTAAGCCTCATCTTGGTAGCACGTGTGATTTATGTCTTGTGTACTCACTGCTACATGTGAGCCAGGGTAGGACTAGAGGAAATGGTCCTTTTTCACCCCGTACCAGAAGTTGCTCAAAGCAGTCCTGACGCAATCTCTAGCTACAAGAGAAGAATGCATTGAGGACGGAGTAACTGCTTTTTAAATATTCACTGAGTCATCAGTGCTTCCTGCTCAGTGGCCCAAAGGGGCCACTGCCATCTTTGACATCTCAAAGCACCAAGCCCCCTCATCATTGAGTAACACACACAGAACCCACTGGGAGCAGGAAGGATAGCTCTGTGTATGACAAGAGATGACCTTAGTTACCCTCAAAACAAATACTAAAAATAAAAGATACAATTCACCTTAAGGGAACACTAAAAGCCCACGGCACCCGGCATAGTGCCACTTCTCTCAGGGAAATCAATGTTAATTAAATGTAATCAGGAAGGTTCCAAGGGAACATGGAATAGGGACCATGAACAAGTATCATGTAAACATCCATCTCTGCATCTCTTGTCTTTCACTAACACAGTGAGCTGAGGTCTGAGCTTTCCCTGTTCATTCTATACAGTAGGGAATATATGTGAATTCTCCTTGTAAGCCACTCTTGCTGCTGTTACCAATATTGTCACTAGAGGAATACTGTGAATCCACAGAAATGAAAGGAGAGGCTAAAAGGCATTGAAAGTTATTCAGGGGTACAGTATTTGCTGAGGCATTTTTTTCTACTTGAGTATAAGAGGGGAGAGAAAGAAAGACAAGAAAAGAGATGGACTAAATAAGCCTTTAGTGTGGGAAAAGCCTCAGTGGCAGCTATAAAGGTAATCAAGGGCATAGAATCCTTAAATGCTCAAACATTAGGCAGGCAGGAAGGGGGAGCTAATTGGGGTATTTTATATTCTTATCGAGGTAACTCCATGATAACTCATAATACTATGTCTGATCTTGGTACTTGCAGTGAGATGCAGAGAAGAGGATCAATTATAAATGAATGAATAAAAGAACATTTATTAAGTGCTCACGATATGACAATGGGCTAAATGGCAGGGACACAAATACAAGCAAGTAAGACATTCCCTGTCCTCAAGGAGCTTATATTCCAATAAGGGGAAATGATAAAAATAGGGGATTCACAGCCAAGGAAGAGAACATTGGTCTAGAGAATAACAGGGATGATGAGTTGCTCCATAGGACAACTGACTCTTCCTTTTTAGAAGCAAAAGTGGCATTGATGATCAAAATGATGAGTCTGTATTGACAGATACAGTCATTCATACACAGTCGAAGATGTATTTTTGTAAAGACATTTTAACACTTGGTCTTATTTTTCTAGGGTCAAGTTTAAGAACCCCAGACTTTACAATTTGTGAATTTGTTTAGTTGTGTAATAGCTGGTATGCTCATACATTGTCTTATGTTCTGTTGCAGAAAGTTTTGTTCTTTCACTGATGCTAGCTCCTTCACAAGAGTAATTCATTGTGAAGGTATGAACTTTTCTTCCCTTCAGTCCTTGTTGGCCTGTGGGTGCCCCAGTGACTTCAGAAGATTGGCTAGCCTGACAGTGTATGAACTCTCAGGGCCTGGCCTTTTAAAAGAGGGTGAGGGTTAGAGAAGGAATAAGAACTGGAAGGTCAGAAAACGAAATTCAGGTCTCACATATCTGGCTTTGTTTCCCTAGAGACAAGCCTCCACAGCCACATGGCCCTCCAGGGATCCATGTGTTCCAGGGAACCATACGTAGTGGAGGCTTTCCTGGACAAAACCTCCTGGCCCCAATGCTTTAGTTTACATGCTTGAACTTGCCTAGACTCAATAACCTGAAACATGAAATAATGGGTGAAATGTGAACTTGCTACACTAGGGAGGAAAAATCAAAGATTGTTGATCAATGCATTTTTATTTATGTCATTAAATATTTTCCACTTACAGGTTAAAAATTTGAACATGCATTTTTTTTATTTTGAATTTAAAATTCTCTCCCTCTCTTCTAACCCACCTCCACCCCTTAAGAAGGAAAATAGTATGATATGGACTATACATGTGGAGTCTAATAAAACACATTTCCATATTAGACATATTGCAAAAGAGAACACACAAACACACACATACCAGAAGCAGGAGGAGGAGGAGGAGGAAGAAGAAGAAGGAGGAGGAGGAGAAAGAGGAGGAGGAGGAGGAAGAGGAAGAAGATGAGGAGAAGAAGAAGAAGAAAATAAAGAGTAAAAAAAGAGCATGCTTCAATCTGTACTTTGAGTTCATCAGTTCTCTCTCTCTGGAAGTGGAGTGTATTTTTCATCATTGCTCCTTTAAAATTATCTTGGATCATTGTCTTGATCAGAAGAGCCAATCATTATATCACTGTTACTGTATATAATAATAATATACTGTATAATCATCATTATATTACTGTTACTATATACAATGTTCTTCTGGCTCTGCTCACCTCACTTTGCCTTCCCAAGTTTTTCTGAGACTATCCTCTTCATCATTTCTTAGAGCACAATAGTATTCCACCACAATCATATACTACAACTTGTTTGGTCATCCCGCAATTGATAGGCATCCTCTTAATTTCCAATTCTGTGCCACCATGAAAAGAGCTGCTATAAAAGGGCTACAAACATATGCATACTCTTTGACCCAGAAATATTGCTTCTAGGACTGTATCCTCAAGAGATCATAAAAATGGGAAAGGATTCCGCATATAAAAATATTTATAGCAGCACTCTTTGTGGTAGCCAAGAACTGGAATCAAGGGAATGCCCATCAATTGGGGAAAGGCTAAATAAGTTACGGTATATGAATGTAATGGAATACTATTGCACTATAAGAAATGAACAGGAAGACTCCAGAGAGGCCTGGAAAGACTTATATGATCTGATGCTGAGTGAAAAGAACAGAACCAGGAGAACTTTGTGCACAGCAAAAACACAGTGTGCGAGAGTTTTTTCTGGTAGACTTGGAACTTCATTGCAATGCAAGGACTTAAAAAAAGATTCCCAATGGTCTTTTAAGGCAAAAGGCCTTCCACATCCAGAGAAAGAACTATGGAATTTAACTGCAGAATGTAGCAGATCATTTTCTTTTGTATTACGTTTTGTTTTGTTATATGATTACTGCCATTCATTTAAATTCTTCTATGCAGAATTTACTGTGGTAAAAATATAATGTATGTGTAGAACCTATTTAAAATTGTATGCCATTTCAGAAAGGGAAGGGGAAGGTAGGGGGAGGGAGAGAAAAAGAAATCTAAGTTATATGGTAGTGATTGTGGAACGCTGAAAATAAATAAAATTAATAAAATAAAGAAAAAAAGCAAATAAGCACTTTTCCTTTTTCTTTTTTCTCTTTGCAACACAGACCTAGTAGTGACCAGAATATGCACAGACTCAATTATGCACAGTTTGATAGACTTTTGGGCATAGCTCCAAATTGTTCTCCTGAATGGTTTACAATTCTGCCAACAGTGCATTAGTGTGCTTATTTTTCCATATCTCCTTCAGCATTTGCTATTTTCCTTTTCCCTCATGTTAGCCAATCTGATAGATGTCAGGTGATATCTAAGAATGGTTTTAATCTGCATTTCTTTCATCAACAGTGATTTAGAGCATTTTTTTCATGTAGCTATGGACAGAATTGATTTCTTCTTCTGAAAACTTCCTGTCCATATATTTTGACAATTTATAAATTGGAGAATGACTTATATTTTCATAAATTTGTCTCAGTTCCCAATATATTTGAGAAATGAGGCCTTTATAAGAGAACCTTCTGTAAAATTTTTTTCTCAGTTTCCTGTTTTTCTTTTAATTTTGGCTGCATTAGTTTTGTTTGTACAAAACCTTTTTAATTTTGTGTAATCAGAATTATCCTTTTTATTTTCTTTGATCCTCTCAATCTCTTGTTTGGACAAAAACTCTTTTCTTATCTATAGATATGATAGATTTTTCCATACTCCCCTAATTTACTTCTGATGCCATCCTTTATGTCTAAATGGGTACATGATAACGTACCCATTTTGACCTTATCTTGGAATATGGTGTGAAATGTTGATCTCTACCTAGTTTCTGCCAAACTGCTTTCCAGTTTCCCCAGCAATTTTTGGTAAGAGGTGAGTTCTTACCCTCAAAGCTTGGGTCTTTGAGTTTATGAAACACTCGATTACAATGGTCATTCACTGTATTGTGTACCTAATCTATTCCAGTGACCCACCATTCTAGTTCTTAGTCAGTATCATGTTGTTTTCATGAATATCATTTTGTAATATAGTTTGAAATTTAGAATTGCTAGGGCACCTTCCTTCACATTTTCCCCCTTGATATTCTTAACCTTCAGTCCTTTCAGATAAATTTTATTATTTTTTTTCTAGCTGTATAAAATATTTTTGGTAGTTTGGTAGCACTGAATAAATAAGTTAACTTAGAATTATCATTTTTATTATATTAGCTCAACCAACCCATGAGCAAGTTACGTTTCTCTAATTGTTCAGATTTGTTACTATTTGTGTGAAGTGTTTTATAGTTGTGTTCATGAGTTTGTCTTGACAGGTAGAGTCCCAAGCATTTTATATTGTCTACAGTTACTTTTAAATAGAATTCCTCTTTCCATCTCTTTCTGTTGGGTTTTGTTGGGTAGTATATAGAAATGTTCATAGTTTACATGGGTCTGTTTTATTTCCTGCAACTTTGCTAAAGTTATTAATTCTTTCAACTACTTTTTCAATTGATTCCCTAGAATGTGTCCTAGGTATGCCATCATAAAGTTTTATTTCCTCATTGCACATTCTTATTGCTTTAATGTCTTTTTCTTTTCTTATGACTATTGCTAGCATTTCTAACACAATATTGAATAACAGTGGTGATAATAGACATTCTTGTTTCACTCCTCGTTTTATTGGAAAGGCTTCTAGCTTATTCCCCTGACTATGTTTGCTCATGGTTTCAGATAGATGCTTCTTATCATTTTAAGAAAGACTCCATTGATTCTTATGCTTTTTAATGTTTTTAATAGGAATGGAAGTTGTATTTTGTTCAATATTTTTTTCTGCATCTATTGATATAATTATAGGATTTTTGTTAGTTTTGTTATTGATCTTATGGATTATGCTTATAGTTTTCCTAATATTCAACAAGCTCCACAATATTGATACATAAATGTCACTTTGTAATAGTGTATGATCTTTGTGATACATTACTATAAGCTCCTTTTTGGTCTTCCATTTCAATTTTTTAAAGAAATTGGTCTATACTTTTCTTTCTCTTTTTTTCCTCTCTCCCTGGTTTAGGTGTCAAAACCACATTTGTATCAAAAAAGGAATTTGACAGGACTCCTTCTTTACCTCTTGGAATTAAGTTTTCCATAAATGTTTGGTAGAATTCACTTGTAAATCCATCTGGTCCTTGGGATTTTTTTTTAAGAAGTTCATCTGTGGCTTGTTCAATTTTTTTTCAATGATAGCATTTAAATATCATATTTCCTCTTCTGTTAATCTGGGCATTTTATCTTTTTCTAAATATTCACCCATTTCACTTAGATTGTCAGTTTTGCTGGAATATAATTATGTAAAATAAATTACAATAATTGCTTTGATTTCATCTTCATTTGTGGTGTATTCACCTTTTTCATTTGTGATATTGGTCATTTGCTTTTTTGCTTTTTTTAAATCAAATTAACCAATGGTTTTTCTATTTTACTGGTTTTGTCATAGAACCAGATCCTAGTTGTATTTATTAGCTCAAGTTTTTTTTTCATTTTCAGTTTGATTCATCTCTTTTACTTTTAGTTTTCCACTTTGATGTTTAAATGGGGATTTTTAATTGTTCATTTTCAAGGTTTTATTTTAGATGCATGGTCAATTCATTGATTTTCTCTTTCTCTCTTTTACTGAAGCATTTAGAGATATATTTTCCTGCAACTACTGCTTTGAGTGCATCCCATGAATATTAATATGTTGTCTCATTGTCATACTCTTTAATGACATTATTAATTGTTTCTATGATTTGTTCTTTGACACACTCATTCTTTAGGATTAGATTATTTAGTTTCCAATTAATTTTTAATCTATGATTCTGCAGTCCTTTATTGGATGCAGTTTTTTTGGTTTTGCATTATGATCTGAAAAATGTACATTTAATAGTTCATATTTGTCTTTGAGGTCTTTATGCCCTAATACATGGTCAGTTTTTGTGAACTGTCATGTACAGCTGCAAAAAGGTATACTCCTTTTTATTCCCATTCATTTTTCTCTAGAGGTCCATCATATCTAATATTTTCCAAGATTCTATTCATCTCTTCAACTTTTTTGTTATTTATTTTATGATCAGTTTTATATAGCTCTGAAAGAGGAAAGTTGAGGCTCCCCACTAATCTAGTTTTACTGGTTATTTCCTCCTGTGATTCATTTAACTTTTCCTTTAAGAATCTGGATACTAAAGAAAGAAAAAGAATTTGGATACTATGCCATTTGGCTCATGTATGTTTAGTACTGATATTACTTCATTCTCTATGTTGCCTTTTAGCAAAATATAGTTTCTCTGATTCTCTCTTTTAATTAAGTCTATTTTTGCTTTTGCTTTGTCTGAGGTCAAGACTGGTACTCCTGCCTTTTCTACTTCAGTTGAAGTGTAATATATTCTGCTCCAACACCTATTTTAACTCTCTGTTACTGTTTCAGTTATTTCTAATAAACAAAATATTGTTAGATTCTGTTTTTCAATCCATTTTGCTATCAGCTTCCATTTTATGGGTGAGTTCATCCCATTTACATTCACAGTTAAGATTACTAACTATGTATTTTCCTCCATCCTTTTTTTCCCCAAGCCCTCCACCCCTTTAATATGGAAGCTGCTAAGTATTGTGTGATGGTGACTGTGGATCCATGATATCTGAAGTCTTTCTTTATGACTGTTTGAAATATTATCTCCTTGACCTCTGAAATTTGGGTGTAATATTCCCGGGAGTTTTCATTTTGAAATCTCTTTCAGGTGAATAATTGGTGGATTCTTTTGATTTCTATTTTATTCTATTGTACTAGGATAGCAGGAGAGTCTTCCCTGATAATTTCTTGAATATGATCTCTCGTCTCTTTTTTTTAAATCATGCTTTTCAGATAGTCCAATAATTCCTAGATTATCTCCCTTCAATCTATTTTCCAGGTCAATTATATTTCCAATGAAATATTTCTCATTTATTGTATTTTTTCATTGTTTTGACTTTGTTTATTGTTTCTTGGTGTCTCATGAAGTCATTAACTTCCACTTGCCCAATTCTAATTTGTAAGGAGTTATTTTCTTCAGTGAGCTTTTGTACCTCCTTTTTCATTTGGCCTAGTCTGCTTTTTGAGGAATTCTTTTCTACAGTTAATTTTTATGCTTTAAAATAACCATTAGGCTAAATATATTTAATTTTTTTCAGTACTTTACTAGGCTGTTAATTTGCTTTCCTCTGCCACTCATCTCTTTCCTTAGCTCTTCCAGAAATTTTTATTTGGCCTGTGTCTAGTTAGCATTTCTATTTGAGGTTTTGTTTATAGCTATTTTTGTGATATTTTCTTCTGAGTTTGTGCCTTGATCTTCCCTGCCACTGTGACACCTTTTTATGGTACAATTCTTTTTTGTTATTGCAGTTTGCTTATTTTCCCATCTTATTTCTTGATTTTGAATTTTATGGTAAAGTTGGACTCTGCTTTCCTGGAGATGGGAAGGCACTGTCCCAAGTTTTAGGCTTCTTTTTGTGCTGCTGTTTTTCAGAGCTAGTTCTGAGGATCTCAGATTTTTGGTACTTCTAAGGTGGTATGATCTGAGGAAATCCTGGGCCATCTCTGGTCGTCCTGATCTATATCTAGCCACTGGGCTCGGTTGACTCTGGAGGAGAAAGTGAGACTGGTGACTTTGCGCAATTGTCACTCAATTAAATCCAATTCACTTGCAAGTCATCATCTTCATAGTGCCATGGTCCTCTTTGTGAATGAAGGACAAACCATTCACAAATTGGGGAAAGATGTGGTCACTGCTCTCTGTTCTTTATCCTGGAACAGCTCCTGTTTCTCTGGAGTTGTAAATTCTAGCACTCCTCTTGGCCCTGGAACTATCATCAGATCCCCTGCTTCCCTAAAGCAGCAAGCACTAGTGCACCTCTCTTTCTTGGAACTGTGACCAGGGCCTCTGCTCTCTCATGGCAGACCACAAACCCTTTCCCCCACCCCAGAACTTTGACCCAGAATTGAATTTGAGCAAATAGTTCCCAAACAGTGCCAGGCATTACACCCAGTGCCAGCCAATGGATCCCTGTAATCTCTTTCTGACCACTTGTCTAACTTCATTACCATCTCTAGTCTAAGAGTTCTTGAAGCTTCTGTTGCAGTTTTTATTAATGCCTCTAGTATCTGCTATTGGTGCTTCCACTGCATATACTCCAGGCTAGCTTCTACTTCTGTGTCACAGATCTCTCCTGCTGACTACTTAAGTTGTCTTAAACTGGAAAACTATCTTACCTCAACCTCTTGTTAGCTCTGCTGCTCTAGAATTCTACTTGAGTCGCTATTTTAAAATTGTTGGAGGGGAATTCTGGAGCTGGATTGCTGCTTCTACTCTGCTATCTTGGCTCTGCCCTACTGGAAGGCATTACCTTTCTCGGTTGTTGACAAATATTGAGCTTACAATCTACTAAAAACTCTAGATCCTTTTCAAATTGACTTTGGTCTAAATTTGTCTTCTATTTCTATTTGTAAGATTGGGATTTTATTCTTTTTTGTTTTTGTTATTTTAAATGAAACACAAAGCTACATGTATCCCTATTAAGTTTATCTTATTAAATTTGACCTGTAGAGTCAGCAGTAGCTTCCACGATCACTGACAGGGGTAACTCAACAATCACACCTACTAATTCAGCATCAGAGGGTGTACCTTTACTCCTTAGTACCCATGTGACCTTAAGGAAATCATGCTGCCTTTTTGAGATACTGTTTCCTATCTATGAAATAAGTCTGGTAATGCTTAAAATACTTCCTACAAAGATTAAAGGTTCAAGTAAGATAATATATGTAAAGCATTTTGAAAGTATAAAGCATTATGAAAATGTGAGTTATTAGAGGAAAATACTATTTTAAAGTTTTAATTCTTTGCCCATATCTACAAATTTATATCATCATCATCATCATGATAAATATTTATATAGCACTTTAAGTTCTGTAAAGCGCTTTACGTATTTTATCATATTTAATTCCCACAACAGTTCTGGAAGGTAGGTATTATTACTATTCCCATTTCATAGATGAGAAAACTGAGATAGGGAAGTTCAGATTCCCAAGGTCATGCAACTAGCAATTATCCAAGGCAAGACTCAAACACAGTTATTCTTGACTCCAAGTCCTGTACTCCTCCCAGCTCTCCATGTCTTGATTTTTCTATTTTTACATCATATTAATTTTTTAAAAACTTTTTGAGACAAACAGGGTTACATGACTTGCCCAGGGTCTCACAGGAAGTGTCTGAGGCCAGAATTGAATTCAGGTCCTCCTGATTCCAGGGCTAGTGCTCTATCCACTGCACCTCACATTTATTTTTAAATCGATCACTACTAGCCCTCCCCTATTTAGTAAGCCTTCTTTTGTTTCTGTGATTGAATAATAAAAAGAAAAAAAACTTTAGCAAAATTAATCAATATATCAAATATGCAATATTCCACACTCATAATAGCCAACCTCTCCATTGTAGTGAAGGAAGATCATTTTCTCAATTTCTCTGGGTCAAAGCTTGGCCATTATAATTTCAGAGATTAATTTTGGTTTCCTGTTCTTCCCATTTGTTGCACTCGTGTATATTGTTCAATGGTTCTGCTTTTTCTATTCTTTATCAATTGGGGGCAGCTGGGTGGTGCAGTGAGCACCAATGCACAAGTCAGGAGGACCTGAGTTCAAATCTCATCTCAGACACTTGACACTCACTAGCTGTGGGACCTTGGGCAAGTCACTTAACCCCAATTGCCTCATCCTGGGTCATCTCCAGTCATCCTGATGAATATCTAGTCACTGGATTCAGATGGCTCTGGAGGAGAAGTGAGGCTGGTGACCTGCACAGCCCTCACTCACTCAAAACAAAGTCAAGTGCAAGTCATGTCATTATTTCTCTAATAGCATGGTCTTCTTCAGCAACAAAGGACGAACACACACATTCTTCTGTATCAGTTCATATAAGTCTTCCTAGGGTAGCTAGGTGGCAAAGTAGATAGAGCACTTGGCTTGGAATCAAGAAGACCTGAGTTCAAATCTGGCCTCAGACGCTTATTAGCTGGGCAAGTCACCTAACCTTATTTGCCTCAGTTTCCTTATCCATAAAATAGAGAAGGAAATGGCAAACCACTAGAGTATCCTTGCCAAGAAAAGCCCAAATTGGGTCATGAAGAGTTAGACATAACTGAAATGATTCAATAGCCACAAAAAAAAGTCTTCCTATGTTTTTTATGAATTCTTCATATTCACCTATTACAATGTAGCAATAATTCATTACATTCATGTACTACAGTTTGTTCAGTCATTCCTTGATTGAGGGATAGCTACTTTTTTTCCAGTTCTTTTCTATCATAAAAATAATACCATTAACATTATGACATATATGTATGTATATATAAATGTGTGTATATACATACATATGTGTGTGAGTATGTGTCTGTGTGAGAGAGAGAGAGAGAGGAAGAGAGAGAGTTTTTTTTTTCCTTTCTTTGACCTCTTTGGGGCATACAACTAGCAGTGGGAGCCCTGAGTTAGAATATAGACATTTTAATAACTTTTTTAAAATTCTAAATTACTTTCCAAAATTGTTGGACTTATTCACAGCTTCACCAACAGTGTATTATCATATGTTTTACTGTTTTCCTACACTATCAACTAATTCCACCTTTTTTCATCTTTGCCAATTTGTTGGGTTTGAGGTAAACTCAATCTCAACCCTTCCCAGGGAGAGTGGATTCTTTTAAAAAGTGAATATGTTAAGAGCTGAAGTGATAGTTTAGCTTTGTACATTACCTTTAAAACTCAATAGGTCTGCAAAAGACTCTTAAAACTTAATTTGCTTTGACCCTTTTATGTCCCTTTCCTCCCCTAGCCATTTCATTCATTCCCCTTAGGTCAGTTTTGTTTTCCTACCTAGAATATAAATCTCTCAACATCAAAGACTTGTATTTTGTTCCCCATTTGGGTCCATAATAATTGCTCAACAAATGCTTCTTCTTTCCTGGTTTCCCACTCCCCTTCCTACCTCCTTTTTTCCCTCCTTCTTTTCCCCTTCCCTTCCTACTTCCTTCCTTTCTTCATCCCTCACTTCCTTCCCTCTTCCTTTCTTCCTTCCCTCTTCTGTACCTCTCTGTCTTGTCCCTTCCTCTCTCCTTCCATCCTCCCTTTTTTTCTTCTTTTCTTCCTTCCTTCTAGCTTAAGTCCTATACTCAGCACAATCCTAGGCAGTCAAAAAGACAGTACTGGAACCCTGTCAATCCAGTCTTTTCAAATGTCATGACTATTTCTACAGATCACTGAACAGTAGATTCATCATGTTTATACAAGACAGATCATGATGAGCATAAAACTGATTGCATCAATCATTTTGGAATTCATTCAGGAGCTCCACCCAAACAAAAGCCTAAGAAAACTCTACTATCAAGTGAGACAGATGCACTCTGGGCCATTAGCATGATAGGGCGTTACCCCATTGGTTAATGCCCATACTCTAGCTAGAAGGTATTTGACCCTACCCTCCCTGCCCTGGATATTTTCACTTCTATCCGCTCCATCACTACAGCAAAGGTGATAATAGAAAAAAGTGTCATTTCTATTCTTTCCATTTTAGCACAGAGGCAATGTGGTATGGTGGAAGAGTCCAACTCTATAGTTTAGGCTCGGCTTTGCCAATTGTCTGACCTTGGACAAATTTCCCCCATACCCCATGCCAACTTGGGCTTCAATTTCTTCATCTATAAAAATCATTAATTAAAAAAGTCTATGGTCCCTTCCAGCCCTGACATTCATGATTCCATGATTATTAGAGCTTACCTTAAGGAACTAAAAAGGATATCTCAACCACTTCTGAAACTCTTTTTTCCAAAGAAGTCCCATGTACTCCAAAGGACCAGTTATGGAAAAGAAATGAGGTCAGTCTCAAGTCACTTAGATACCTGAGTTTGAACCTTTCCAGGAGGGAAGAATGAGCTCTGAGAAGGCATCTCTATAGCTTAAGTGAAGATATCCTGAGCCAATGAAGCGTCACTGGGACTCTGCTGATGAGCAGGCTCCCATGTCTGGCACGCCTTCCCTGCTAGGAAAACAGGGAGCCTGGTACATGCAAGCTTTGATTAAAAACAAACAACTCCAAGTATGCCAAACGCATCACTCTATTGTCACCCTGTTATCTTTCTGCACATTTTACATTCTTGGATTCTGTAACTTCTTGGCTCTCTCCTGGTTTACAATTTGTATTCTTGTTTCAACTCTTGGTTCTTCTAAATGAAACAGTTCCTGCCTGCAAGAAACTTAATTCTACTGGGAAGAACATGCTATTGCATGTTTACGGACAAGTAAAAACTGAAATAAATGAATAAACAACAAACAAATGAATGGATGAATAAGTAAATGAATAAATAAATAAATGAACGGATAAATAGAAGATAAATATAAGACTAAACCCTAAATAAATAAATAAACATGAAGTAATGGGGAGGGGAGATGCTAACATCTGAGGGATCAAAAGAGTCCTTATGCAGGAAGTGGTATTTAAATGGAGTCTTGAAAGGAGTTGGTGATTCCAAGAGGCAGAGGTGAAAAAGGGAAAGAATTCTAGGAATGAAGTAAAGTCTGTAAAAAGGCAGAGAGGCAGGAGAAGGAGCACTGTGTACAAGGAAGAGCAGGTAGGTCAGTTTGAATGAGATGTAGGATTCATGAGAGAAAAAAACATAAAATCAATCCAGAAAAAAGAGGCTGGAGCCAGATTGTAAAGGGTTTTGTACACCAGAAGGAAGACTTTATGGTCCATCCTAGAGGCACCTATTGGTGCAGTGAATAGAACAGTAAGCCTGGGGTCAGGAAGACTCATCTTGCTGAGTTCAAAGACTTTGAACAAGTCACTTCACCCTGCTTGCCTCAGTTTCTTTATTTGGAAAATCAGCTGGAAAAGGAAATGGCAAACCACTGCAGTATCTCTGACAAAAAAAAAAATACAAAAAAATGGAGTCACCAAGGTTCGGACATGACTAAAACTGAAACAACTGAACAAGGAAGATTTTTAAGCAAGGGGGTGACATAAATCAGACACATGTTTGGGAATGTAAATCCATATAACAAATCCATATCAATCCAATTAGAAAGAAAAGAGACTGGAAGCAGAGAAACCAATAGGAGGCTATTACAATAGTTCAGGCAGGGAAGAGTTCCTAAAGTAAGGTGGTAACTGTGTGAATTGAGAGAATGAATGGGGATGAGACATAGTAATTCTATGCCCTTGCTCATGCCAACTGTTAATACCATTACCTCGTTTAACATGACTCTTTGGGCTCCTGTCTTTCTGGTGAATGGCATTTGGCATTTCTCTCTACCAACTGCCCCCTTTTATGATTTCTGATATCCATGCAACTCTTTACCCCAAAACCTGGCTTGCCTGACACCCCAGTTCCAGTCCAGTAATTTTCTTCCTTTTTTTTCTCAGCCAAGATAAGGCAATGTGTGGGAGGGCACTATAAAAGGGGGTATCTAGAAGTGTGAGGTTGTTCAGTCCTAAAGAGGAACTACCTTAATGCAGTTTGAAGGGACTTCTGAACAAGTTTTTTGAAAGGAACTGTTCCCTTAAAAGAGCTGCTTTTACATGCTTCAGTTGGGGAGGTTTTCATACACTACCCTCTGGAGCTGAAAGAGTTACACTGAGCTCTAATACTGCCAGCAGGCCTGGAAACTATTTGAGAGGGTGAGAGATACCTAGGAATCTAAGCAATTGGATGCCAGAGACAGAGCATGAGGAGTTGTACAATGAGGTGAGTCACTTTAGGCAGATCCAACCACCCCCTCTCATAAACTTACAAATTCAGGCATTGGAAGTTGCTCAAGTAGTTAATGAACCCAAACCATCAGGAGCTATACAAAGAGGAAAGACTGACCCTGGAGACAATTAGACTAGAGATTCAGCTTGAGAAGTACCAAGAGTTGCTTAAAGAGAACCCAGAGATTTCTGTCCTACCTTTGGAGGAAATGTGTGTGTTAGGTCTACCTGTTGATATACATCTAGGGGTAGGAGACATGACATTTCCCTGGACAAGAGAATGGTAATTCCTTTTGAGGTGATGGGATGAAGTCTCGGAAACCCTGTGGAGGGCCTGTAAGTGCTTTATACAGTCCATCAGCTAGCATTTATTAAGCCCATGTTTTATACCAGGCACTGTGTTAAAGCAAGACAAGAAATATGTTCCCTACCCTCAAGGAACTCACAATATGCCAATAACTATGTACAAAAAAGATGTATACGGTGTAAAATGAAGGTAATCTCAGAGGGAAAACATTGGTGGGAGTGGGAGATGGGGTTGTTTTTGTTTCTGGCCTTCATTCTCAAAGAAGACCATGACATCAGGGAGGTGCTGCCATGACAGGCAGGTGAATTGGATTGAAATAATGGAGGGCTGTGCAAAGTCACCAGCCTCACTTTCTCCTATGGAGCCATTTGAGAGATGGGGTGCTGAGATGGGAAAGGTCTTCTGCAGAAGGTGGCATTTGGGATGAGTCTTGAAGAAAGCCAGGGAAATGAAAAAGGGAAGGGAAGGGAGCAGAACATTCCAGGTAAGGGGGACGGTTTTCGAAAGGTGTGGAGTCAGGACTCATCTAATGGAGTGTTGAATGTGAAAAACAGCACAGAGAGCAGGGTAGCTGCATCACAGAGTGCCTACAGAGGAGAAAGTGAAAGAAGACTGGAAGGTATGAAGGGGCCTGGTTGGGAAGACTTACGTAGATATGGCATTAGAATAATCTTCCAATTCCCAGGCAAAGGTGGGGCCCAGGAATGAAGGCTACAAGCATAATACGCCTGAACAAGAGAATTTTGCTTTTGCAAGATTATTACACCATCTATCTGGTTTATCCAAACTGCTTATAAGTAAACTCCCCAAACACAAGAAAAAGATTTCCACCAAGAGGAAAGGAAGGGAGGAGGAGAAAAAGAACAGACACACAAAAATGAAGTTATTATTCCAGTAATGAAGGAGATCCGTTAGCCAAACAAGAACCAGGCCTAGGTGTCAAACATGAAGGATCAGGCACCTAAAAAGTTACTTTCAATTCATCATGTGGAGAGGGGTGGCAAAGGGAAGGGAATAGCATTTATATCAGTAACTATTATGTGCCAGGCACTGTGCTAAAGTGCTTTACCAATCATATTTCATTTGGTTGCATATCATCTATCCAAAGAGGAAAGAGTACTGAATTGCAAGGGACTTGGATTCAAATCTCTCCCACTATCTGTTTAATCTTGGACACCTAACTTCACTTCTCCAGGCATTAATTTCCTCACTTGCTCTGTAGTTTAACCTACCAGTCAACTGGTTCTTCCAGTAACGTCCTATTTAAAGAGGAGGTCCAAGGCAAGGCTGTCTTTGTCCCTGAGTCACGTCTTTTGGACTTCCTCTTTATAATCCTGTCTTCCTATCACCTACATACACTGTTTTTCAATTTCCCCGTTGTGATATAAGCTCCTCGAGGGTAAGTACTGCCTTTCCACTTCTGTTTGTATTCCTGACACATGGTAAACACTTAATAAAAGTTTGTTGGCTGACTGATCTATATAATGAGGAAGCTGGATCAGATGAGCTCTGAGATCCCTTCCAGGCTCAGAATCTATGGTACTAGACTCTGCATGATGGGGCATATAAGAAGCATAAAATACAATCTCTTCAGTCAAAGAGGTATCTAGTCTCTTTTTCAGAAAGGCTAAACAATGAAACAATTTGGCAGGAGAGAGGAGACTGAAAATTCAATCCTTCTGAAAGACCTCTGAAGTTCAACATAAAAAAAAAATTCAAAGCAATCACTAAATACTTTTAAACTTAGAGAAAAAGCTGCATGGCAAAAGAGGTGGGTGGGTGGTGTTTAGACCGCTGGGGGAAATGGGAAGGCTAGAATGTGTGAGTGCTGGCGAAAGGACAGATAGAAGGAGCCTGAACAAAAAGTGGCCCCAGAGTTGTTTAATGTGGAACCAAATCTGGACCTGGTATCTAAGCAAACAGGAAGTGATCTGAGATGAAAATGTTAAGAAAGGAGCCCTTGGAACACGGGGAGAGAAGGGAGGAAGAAGGGTGGGAGGGAGCAGCTGCTAAGAGTACTTTTAATGTCATTTCTTTTGTCTGAATTCTGGACTTTGAACCAAAAAAAAAAAAAAAGGAACCAGGGTGGAGATCTTGCAGCTGGAGAGAGGCTAATGGGAGGAGCAAAGGAAACTTGGGGGAAAGTGCCTCCAAAAAAGTGTTTTTGAACTACTTCAGACTGGGCCGTGGGTCATACTAAGCTGATGAAACCAGGGTTAAAACTGGCAGAGCTTTAGAAAAGCATGAAACTAGGAACGAGGGCCAGCAAGAACTGGGCTCCAGAGCTGAGTTCATGCACAATCTTAAGAAAAGTATTAAGTTCCCTCCAGTGAAGTACAATAACGGATTAAAGCAGAGAAGTTAAATTAAATACATATAATAAGCCCTCCGAGCTCCTGGGTAGCCCATCACCTTATCTCAGAAGTCCCACTTTTGAAATTTGTAGCAACTCGAGAGGCTGGCCTGAAAGTTACCTCCACAGTACTGATAAAGAAAGGATTTATTAAATAAAATAATCATGTAAGTCAACTCACTGGGGACATGTTTACATGCTAATGAGGCTACGGTACCTTTTTTAGGTACCTTCAAGCATTTAAGAAGTACACATTTAAGCTGATGTACCAATTTAATGATGTAATACCTTACAGGTGAATCACACCTCTAAGGTAGAATACATGTTTCTTGTTCCTTGATAGTAGGGACTTTTTTTCTCCTTTTGTTTTGTTTCTTATCCCAATTAGTATCCCTGGGGATGAATACACTAACTTGCACACAATAAGTTTTAATAAATGCTTGTTGAATGAATGTTGTCATTCAGTCATTTTTTTTTTGCTTCTCTTAAATTTTATTTTATTTTTTTTTATTTTGTAATGTTTAACAATCACTGCCATACAATTGCGATTTTATCCCTCCCCACCTACTCCCCACTACCCCCCTCCCTTCCCACGACTGCATACAATTCTGTATAGATTCTACATATACTTTCCTATTGAGTATATTTTCACTATAGTCATGCTATGTAGTCAGACTAAGATAAATGAAAGAAATCGTATAACAAATCAGAACATGATACACAAACACATACACATACACAAACATGATCTGCTACAATATGTGAGTGACTTCCATATTTCTCTCTCTGAGTGTGGCAGGCATTTTGCCTTGAGATCCTCCATTGGGATTTTTTTTTTTTTTTTTGGTAAGAAGTTCTTGTGTTATTACAAAAATCTAAGTCTACCAGAAAAAACTCTCACACACTGTGGTTGTTGCTGTGCATAAAGTTCTCCTGGTTCTGCTCCTTTCACTCAGCATCAGGTCATATAAGTCCTTCCAGGCCTCTCTGAAGTCTTCTTGTTCATCATTTCTTATGGCACAATAGTACTCCATTACATTCATATACCATAATTTATTCAGCCATTCCCCAATTGATGGACATCCCCTTGGCTTCCAGTTTTTGGCAACATTCAGTCATTTTTCAATCATGTCTAACTCTTCATGACCCCATTTAGGGTTTTCTTGGCAAAGATAGTAGAGTGGTTTCCATTTCCTTCTCTATTTTACGGATGAGGAAACTGAGGCAAACTTGATTAAGTGACTTACCTAGGTTCACCAGCTTGTAAGTGTCTAAAGCTGAATTTGAACTCATAAAGATGTCTTCCAAGGCCAATGCTCTATCCATTGTGCCACCTAGCTGCTTGTTGAATGAATGAGCTTAATATTTTTCAGAGTTCTGTCAATCAACAAGCAGGTACTGAACATTTACCATGAGCCAACCAAGGTACTAAATAATAAGAGATAAACAACGGGCAAAAACCTTAAGGTATTACATAAATGTGAGTTTTTGTTATTAACTATTCCACTATTCACCTTTGATACTCATTTGTAACCCTGTCATTCCAGCCCCTCTAACCTTTTACTTTCCTTAGGATTATAAAGCACAACTAAAGCACAAAGATCTGAAATGATTCTCCAGGAGTCACACAGCTTAATAAGTCAGCACAAAATCCTAAAGCTTCCTGGAGCATCAAGGATACTTTCTACCATTATTCATTAAAACACCTATTTTAAGCATCCCGGCTAAACCATATAGAAGGAAGCGGGAGGGAGAAAGCTAACCAGCATTGTAAAATGCTTTCTTTGATCCAGGCACTGTGCTAAGCACTCTAGGATTATTAATTCATTTGATCATCCCAACAACCTTGGGAGAGAGGTGCTATTTACAAATGAGGCAACTGAGGCATAAGTTAAGTGACTTACCCAGAGTCATACAACTAGGAAGTGTCAGAGATCTGATTTCATCTCAGGTTTTCCTGACTCCAGTCCAACTGTTTTACCCATCAACCTACCAGCTGCCTCTGGAGAACCAGAACGGTGGTTTGAGTTCACCAAGTCCAACTCCTTCATTTTTCAGATCAGGAACTGAATCCCAAACAGTTTCGTTGACTTGTCCAAGACTGTGTTTAGCAGAGCTAAGATTTGAACTCAGGTCAACTGATTATTCTCAATCCATTGCTTGCTCAACTACACCTCAAAGCCTTTATAGCAATAAAATTACGTTTCTTTAAAAATAAGTGATCTAATGGGATTTAGTCCAACAAAGGCTGATGATCCTGCAAATTATAATTCCAGTCAGACTGAACCTCTGTTCCCTGGCCTCATCCTCATTGACATAGGCTCTCAAACTTTGTTTGCTCATAGCACAGTATCATTCTTTGCCCTGAGATATCAGACATGCTTCAAGAGAAGCAGCACACTAAAGCATGCAGATTTCTCAGGAGAATACAAGTGTAGATCTCATTCACTTCTCAGTACGATTAAGAAATGCTGGGTCAAAGCCTTTGAGAATCCCAGCTTCTATGTATTTGTACCTGCTGGTCACCATGCCTGGAGTGCATCCTCTGCTCACTTGGCTTGATGACATTCTGTAGCTCTAGTTCAGATATTACCTCCTCTAAGTCTAGCCTTCCCTACCCAGGTTGCTCCTTGTTTCTGCTCATTGTTTCTCTCAAGTTTCTGGTCCTATTTTGCTCTTATTACATTCTACTTTTATCATTTCTCTGTGTGCATATGTCTAATCTTTCTCCCCCTGCCACCCCTATAAGCTCATTGACTCTAAGTGTCTTTCTTACATTATAAGCTAAAATACTGTGTCTTTTCTCATCTTTGTATTTCCAAAGTCTAAGATGGTGCACACAGCAAATGCTTAATCATATATGTTCAATTTCATTGAAAGTTGTCACAAATCAACAAAATCGAGCCATTTCCGAGGGAAGTAAACAGGTGTTTATAAGTCAGTAAAGTAATCACAACTTCTACAGACTGAACTACACATCCAAATTCTGAGGTATTTTTGCAGTTTTACCAGATCACCACCTGCCTTCCTCTGCCAAGAATATGTCTGAAGGGAAAAATCTAAGCAAAAGATGTGACTACAGAGGAAATTTTCTTAAAATCAATTCAGTCCTGTGGAATGTTCTTCAATTTTAATTTGCATGAGTTTCAAAAATCACTCAGTAAATAAGATTTTTGCAGTTGTTAATTTTCACTGGCCATGGGGATTCACTCAAGAATGCATTTTCTGTTTGTTTTTTTAATTAGGACCAGAGAGAAAAAGGTGCAGATTTTGTAGTCAACCAGGGAGGTTTTCATTGCTGGTGATTTCTATATAACATACTGTAATTCTAGTGATCTTAAAAAATGATTTGTGAAACTGAGATCACTTAAGAGACCTGACCACTTATGAAACCACAAAACAAAATACATTTGGCCTGTGTAGGAGCATTCTAGTGGCACAATTCATCAGTTTAGGGGGTGTGGTTCTCAAATATTTTCATCCCTCTCAGAAATAGCCAATAGCTGGGCTGTAGAAAAAGGCCTGGATTTGGAGGCAAAGGCCCTGAAGGTAAAGCCCTGTTGTACTAACTGAGGCTTGTGTGACCTCAGGGTGATTAGTTCCCCTCTCTGGTTCTTGGCTACCTCATTTATAAAATAAAAGGTTCTGGACTAGATAACTTCTAAGGTCCTTTTGAGTTCTAAATCTATGATCCTGAGATTTCCCTACAACAAGAAGCTACAACGTGTCTTTGTATTTCAGGTCTCCCTCTTTGCCCGGAAGCTCAACTTCAAATGAGGAAGGGAAGGAGGGAGGGAAAGAAAGAAAGAAGGGAGGAAGGAAGGGAGGAAGGAAGGAAGGAAGGAAGGAAGGAAGGAAGGAAGGAAGGAAGGAAGGAAGGAAGGAAGGAAGGAAGGAAGGAAGGAAGGAAGAATGGAAGGAAGGAGAAGCTGAAAGTGAAAGAGACTACAGAAAGTGACTAATCCTTCAATTAGTTACGTAGTCCCTTGGCTCATTTTTACAACTCCCAAGTTCAAGAGAAATTTATAAAAGTTGATTTTGTGGATGAAATCTGAGACTGTCCCCATCACCTTTTTTACTGTCCCAAATCACAGAATCACAGAACCATAGAACTGGAAGGTATCTTAGAGGTAATGCCATTTAGTCTAAGTCCTTTATTTCATAGATCAAAACTGAGGCCCAGTGATATGAAGAGACAAAGTCACAAAGCTAGATATTGGCAGAGATGGAAATGAACTTCATTGCCTTGGCTTCCTTTCAAATACTAAAGCTTTTTTCACTGCTCCATACTGCTTCTTCCTGTGTTTCTGGGTGCCCCTCTAGAATTCCTTTTTATGGATGCTCCAGGCACTGTGTTAAACCCTTCACAAATATTACTTCATTCTATCCTTACAACCACCTTGGGAGGTAGATGTTTAGTTGTGGTTGAAACTGAGGCAAATGGGGTTAATTGATTTGCTTAGGGCTACACAGCTAACAAGTGTCAGAGACTAGATTTGAGCTCAGCTCTTTCTGGCTCCAGGTCCAGTGCTCTACTCATTGGGTCACTTAGCTATCTAATATTAACTAGCTGGTAAAAGAGTTTTTGCTTAGTACAATGGAGTCAGACGACCTGGAATCGAATCCCATGTTCACTGCCTGTATGACCTTGGGCAAGGTCTATCCGATCTCTCTTGTCCTTTTTTGAACTTCAGAGTAGACTGTCTCTAAAGGGCCTTCCAGCACTAAATGCTACAATTGCAAGATAAGTCAGAGGCTTAGTGGATGGCGTGCCATGTCTGAACTTGGGAACTCATCTTCCTGGGTTCAAATTTGGCCTTAGATGCTTCCTAGCTGAGTGACCCTGGGCAAGTCACTTTTAACCCTGTTTCAGTTTTGACATCTATAAAATGAGCCGGAGAAGAAATGACAAACCATTCCAGTATCTCTGCCAAGAAAACCCCAAATGAGGTCATGGAGAGTAGACATAACTGAAAAGATGATTGAACAACAAGATAAGTCAGAAGATTCAGGTTTGAGCCTCAACATAGAAACTGTCTAGCTATGTGATCTCTGGAAAGTCTTTTTCAACTCTGTCATCAACTTCCTTATCTTTTATAAAATGAAGGGTTACACTATATGATCTTTGACATCACTTCCAATTCAATCAAGTAATTAACAAGTATTTTTAAGCAACAATTATGTGCAAGGTGCTATGCTAGGCACTAGAGATAAAAAAAATTGAAAATAGTCTGTTCTCAGAGACCTTATAGTCTAGTTTCAAGAGATAACATATACACATGCAGAGGTAGCAATGGTGTGATGGTGATGACCTAGTCAATCCCCTTCACTGGTTTCCACCCTAGTGAATGAGACCCTGATCCTTTTGAACACCTCCTCTTGGGTCTAGCTTTTTCTCTAGCAACTTCCTCAAGTGTATTCCTCTACAGCCTTCCTATCCAACCAGATTCAGGAAGACACCAGGAAGGTAGAATGACCAAGCAACTCCCTTTCATATCGGTTCTAGCTCATCATTGCCTTCTCCTACCAAAGTTGCTGTTAACTTGTTGTTTGTGGTTTTTTTGTTTATTTTTCCTCCCTGCTCTGGAAAGCTACAAAAAATAAACCTTTTCGGTTCTTTAGTTCATTTCCAACTTCCCAACCAGGAATTGAGAATTTACTGTGCCCTCTCCCAGGCACTCCCCACCTATTTCTTTTCTCTGCTGCATTTGAGAGATAAAAGAAACATGTAATAGTTAACCACATTCAACTTAGAGAAACCAGCTTTAAAACAAAATGAGAAAGGAAGAAAACTGTTCTACAGATCCAGGGAATAGTCACACCTCTCTTAAGAAAAGGGAGGCAGGAAGAGTATAAGGAATCCCCAGTTTGGGTCTGAACACTTTCAGCAAATCCAGTGTCTATTCCGTGTCTCTGACATGGCTTGGGCACAAGGTCCCTGTCCTGCATTAGGCCTGAGGGCTTCCTGGCATTCTCAGTTTTCAAAGCAGGTGCCAATGGAGGCAGCAGCTGTCCTTCAATTTCTCTGCCTAGAGGTCTGTGTGCCTTCCTCAAAGCCTGGTCAACACACTTCCCCTCCATCTTGGGCAGCTTCCTTTTCTTTCTCTTAGGACAGGAGAGCTAGCATGTCAGGCAGAGTCTGAACCAATCAACTGGGGCCCAAGGCTCAGTCAGGAGCCAAGGCAATTGTCTGAGGATCAAGGAGAGGGTACCAGGTTTGCTGGCTAACCCAGCAAGTGTTTCTTTCCAATGTCCATACCTCCTTGGTAACTTCAAGGGGTCAATGGGCACTGCAAACATATATATAAAATAGATACAAAGTTTTGGGGAGGAAATAAAAGATACTAGCTGACTTCTCCTCCTTCTCCTTCTTCTTCCTGATTAGAAAAGGTCCTCTATATAAGGTAATGCTTAAAAGAAACTAGGGAATTTGAGACATACAGGTAAGGAGGGTGAAAGGCAGGAGATTGATTGTCACATGTGAGGAACAACAATCCAATCTGATTGAATTGTAGTAAACATGGAGAAGAGTTCCCTCTTGTCCCTCTTCCAGCAAGCAAGTTGGAAACACAAATTGGGGCCAGGCTGTGAAGGGCTTTAATTACAAAACAAGGGAGCTTATATTTGATACCAGAATTTATCAGATGAGTGAGTCAGATTTGTGCTTTAGGAAAATCAGTATTGTTACTCTTAGTGACCCAATTTGGAGCTTTCTTTTCAGAGGTACTGGAGTGGTTTGCCATTTCTTCTCCAGCTCATTTTACAGATAAGGAAACTGATGCAAACAGGGTTAAGTGACTTACCCAGGATTACACAGGTAGGAAATGTCTGAGGCCAGATTTGAACTTATAAAGATGAGTCTTTCTGATTCCAAGCTCAGTTGTCTATCCACCATGTCTTTAGCCATGGGAAAGATGAACTGCAGAGGAGAAACTTAAGGCAGATGTGATTGTGGTAGTCTAGGTGATGAGATACAAGTAATGTCAGCCTATATCAGGGTGGGAATCTTGTGAGTAATGAGAAGGGGCAGATGCAAGAGATAATATGGAAGTAGAAATTTTAAGCTTTAGTAACTGACTGGTTTACAGGATGAGTGAGATTGACGATTGAGGATGACACTTGAACCTGGGGGACTCAAAGAATATCTGCTATAGAAACAGGGAAATTCAGAAGAGTGGTGAGAATTTTTTGGACCTATAACTCTCTTCCAATTCTGACATTCTTCAGTTCTCCATTTCCTCTCTCCAGGGGCCATTTAAATCACTTTCAGCTCCAGACAAAAGGTTCCCATCAACAAAGTAGGCCATCTATTCTCTTTGGCCATGGTAGGGAATCTAGTATTTACACTGAGGAGAAAGGTCTGTTTGTTAAACTGCAGGAAAATGAAGGTCTCACTCTCACAAGACATTCTCCGAGGAGTCAACTCACAGGCCCTACCAAAGCTCCACTTCAATACTGCGCGCAGCTCAGTGCTTCTTTCAAATTGATTTGGAGACATAACAGAAGCCACAGCCCTAGTGCCAGATGACAAACTTTGCATGGTGGTGATATGGAACAGCACTGCAAGACTGCACAAAGCTAGGAAGCTTTGCAGATGTTTTGGTTAACATAGGTATTTCCAACTGCTCTTCACTTATTCCAATTGGCATTTTGTCGGAGCTCATGTTTTTTTCTCCCCTCCCTGCCACCCCTTTCCTTTCCCTGGAGATACCAACCAGCTGTCAAAGGATAGCTAATTGCCCAGCAATTACTAATGAGAAGCAGACGTCAAAAGGAGAGGTTCCATTTGTAGGATGGTGGCACATTGGAAGACTAAAAGGCTATTTCCAGGGAACATCTATGAAGAACGCACTAATTTTAACATATTTTTAGAAGCTCTAGTGACAGAGTTAAAATGCCTGCAGTCGACATGCTTCCTACTGAATTAGCTCAGGGTGATGAAGCTCACTGTGTTCGGGGTGTCTCCAGCTGACTCACCCTGCACAAACATGCTGCTCCCTGTTAGATCTAGCCCCATCATCTCGATTCCCTGCCCCCAATATAACAGATCAATTAAGCTCCCCCTGTAACCACTGATGAACTCATACGGAATAAGGTGGAAAGGAGTTGAGCAAGTATATCATCTTCTTGTGATGAGAGAAACAGGTTATAGCAGTTGTCTTTAATTCATCTGGGGCAGAATGAACCTGTCAATTTGCTCCTTGGAACAGAGTGAGAAACTCAAACATGGAGGCATTCTGGGGATTTTTCTTTCAGAATAGTTTCTGTTGTCCTGGGAGTGAAGATTTCATAGATCTCTGTGTGTATTTTGGGGACTCAGAAAACAAAAGCCTTTGATATTGTCAAGTAAAGAGAGAGATAAAAGAAATAGAATCTCTCTGACAATACCTCTCAGCGCCACTCCCAACTCCGAGCACAATGCCTGCGAGTCCCACTATCAGCTTCATTCTTTCAAACTTCTTAAATTTGCTTTTATTCAGTCTTTTTGAATTCTTTCTGATCCCATTTGGGGTTTATTTGGAAAAGATACTAGAATGGTTTGCTATATCCTTCTGCAGATGAGGAACTGAGGCCCACAGGGTAAAATGGCTTGTCCAGGGTTATGCAGTCTACATATCTGAGGCCATATTTGAACTCAGAAGACAAGTCTTCCTAAATCCAAGCCTGGAACTAGTGCCCAAGCTCCTTAAACATATCATGAGTATGATAAGGTATTTTGTTGTCTGTGAAGAATGAGACAGAAACTAGCGAATGAGTGATAGTCAGATTGCTTAATCCATTGCTACCTTTTGGCAAACGCAACCAAGAATTACATTCTGAGAGACTGAGATAACACTCAATGATGTTGCAAAAGCCCTCAGCTCTGATTTCTCTCTCCTTTCTGGTTTCATTTATTCATTGAGACTTAAGAGTTAGAAGTATTGGGTTCCAGTCCCACCTCTGCCACTTTCTGTATGGGTGTGGGCAAATCATTCTTGTGTGATCTACCTCAAAGGAGTATTTAAGCCTTAAGATATTATAGTCTTGACAAATGCTAGCTATTCTCTCAAGTACCCTCAGACTCTAAATATTCATCGTCTAAGAGCACAGATTTAGTGCAGAAAGATGCCTTTGGTGTCCTCTAGTTCTAACTACTTCATATTATAGATGAAAGAAAAAACTTCCAGAGAGGTTGTGATTATTGAAGACTTACTGTGTGCAAGTTATTGCATTGGGTACCAAGGACCCTACAAAGATATAACATGTCTCAAGATACTTAACATCTAGTCAGATAGATAAAACATGCATATTGTTGATTGCTTGAAGAAGACCAATAGCTTGTGAGTGAATTAGATTTAAGTGAGGCAGAGCTGCCCAAAGTCATCAGTCTCACTTTCTCCTCCAGGGTCATCTGAGTCTAGTGGCAAGACAAAAAGTCAAGATTACTTTTGACCCAAGATGCAGTGGGTGACCTTGGCCTTTTTCAACTAAGGTCTTTCCCAGATCTCAGTTTGTAATCCCCAAAATTAAATAATAAAAATCCTCATGATCCCCATATTAAAGGCATCAATAAAAAAAGATTTTATCATATTTTCAAATCATCATACTTCAGAAACATGAACAAAAATGTTGCATATAATAGAATGAATATGACATAATTGCATATAATGCAATTATATGTGTTCATATAACAGCTGTCATGTAGAGAACACTGTGAGGTTTACAAAGCTTTTTACGTCCATTATCCCGTTTGATCCCCACAGTAAGCCTGTGAGGTAGGCATTAGATTCATTATTCTAGGTTTATAAATTAAAAAACTCAACCTCATAGAGGTTAAACAATATGCCAAAGGAAGTATTCAAACCCAGGTCTCTCTTGACTCTGTCCAGTGTTCTCTCCCCTATTCATATTATCTTTCAAGTTAGAGCAAAGAAACACCTTTAGATCTAAATCTTCTTAAAATATAGGTTTGACTCTTCATTCCCCTATTCAATAAACTCCTATTCTCTTAGCCATTTTAAACTCTACAACCTGACCCTTACCTACCATTCTAGTCTTCTTACACTTTACTGTCCTCTGTGTGTTCAAACAACACTGTCTGACTTGCTGGTTCTTGAAGACGACACTCCATCACCATGCCTTTGCACCAGATGTCACCAATGCCTCTTAATTTCTTGCGCTCCTATTTTCAACTCCAATTTCACCTACTTCAAAGCAGTCTTTCCAATTCTCCTATCTACTAGGGCCTTCCCCTCTGAGATTATCTTCCATTTATTCTATATTAAATACTTTGTACGTGCCCAATTATTTACATGTTGTCTTCCCTATTACTATGTCAGCTCCCAAAAGGCAGTCCATTTTTATCTATCTTTGTATCACCAGCACTTAGCCCAGGGTCTGGCACACATAAGTACTTCATGTTGTTTGTCTTTCATTTTAGAAGAGGATCAGTGACATCACAGGATGATGCATTGAGGCAGAATTGAACAAAATCATCAGCCTCAGATTCCAGTCCTGTGTCATGCAAGTCCAGTAGAAAGACAAAAGTCAAGATGACTGGAAATGGCCAAGGATGCAGTGGGTGACCCTGGCATGGTGTCTCTCTAGAATTTGTTCAGGGAGGACCAGTACTTTGGTGTGATGGCTGCCAAATCTTTTTCAGGACTGCTTTCCACCTTTGCTGTCTACCTGTTCCACCTAACTCTCACCTGTGGCTCCAAGAAGCTGCAGCATGCACAGTGGCCACACCCCAGTAACCTGTTTGGGCAGATGGGCCAAACCAGGTTGAGGGTAACCAAGGGGTCTCAAACCCATTGGTGAGTTAGGAGGATGTCTACCCCAAGCTTGTGAAGACTTCCCCTGGTGGAATAGGAGGATGAGAACAATTTGTTCCAACAGCCATGAAGGCAGCTGAAGTAGGCAATGTGGAGTGCTTAGAACTTGGTTAGACACCAAAGACGCCAAGGTCATCCACTGCATCCTGAGCCATCACCAGTCATCTTGATGCTGTCCTGCAACTGGTCTGTGATGACTGGAGGAGAGAAAGAAGCTGAAAACTCCTTGCAGCTCTGCCTCACTTAAATCCAATTTACACACGAATCAAAAGACATCACCAATACCATTTTATGCCTAAGTCCTATAGTGACAGACAAGTGATGAAACAGCAGGTGAGGATACCCTGGGAGCTGTAGTCACCACCCTACACACAGGTGGCCCAGGCCATAAGGTCATTTCTCACTGGAAGCAGCTGCGGGACTCTTCAGCCTTCTCGGTGTCTAAGCAGCCTTTTAAGGATCGTGCTGCTCACTTCCTGGTGTGAGGAAGGAGGCTAGAAAAGGTACCCTAAAAATTGTCTGCTTACCCAATGCTGGTCTGATTACTGTAGCAGGTGGGGAATCCTACTCTGTGGTCAAAACACAAAAAAAATGTGCAAAATGTACAAAAACATCTGCAAAGATGATTCCACTCACCGTTGGCACATAGAATACTTATAGACAACACAAAATGCAGTAGACCTGAAAGACAAACTGCTTTTGTTGCAAGAGAACTCAACAGGTATCATAGCCAAATAGCAGCCTTAAGTAAAATAAGGTTGGCAAATAAAGGCCATCTTACTGAAGTCAGTACTGAATACACAGTTATCTGGAGTGGCTACATCAAAGGGGAGGGCCATGAATCTGGCACAGGTTTTGCCATCAAAACTAATATAGTCAGCAAGCTGTTATGCTTGCCAAAAGGTGATTGCAGCTTGCAGGAAAACATCATGCCACCATCATCAGTGCCTATGTTCCCACCATGACAAACTCTGATGAGATCAAAGAAAATTTTATGAAGGCCTAGAGACCCTTACCATCAATGTGCCAATAAAGTATAAGATTATAATTCTGGGTAACTTTAATGCTAGAATCAGCTCAGGCAAGGAGTTCTAGGAAGGAATGGAGTTGAAAACAGCAACAGCAATGGTCATTTACTACTGAAGACTTGTGCATCGCATGACCTTGTCATCACCAACACTGTTTTCCATTTACCTAAATGCAATAAAAGTGCATGGATGAACCCTCACAGCAAACACTGGCATCTAATACATTATGTGATTGTAAGGAGAAGAGACAGACAAGATGTGAGAATGACAAAGGTAATGTGTGGTGCAGAGTGCTGGACTGATCATTTCTAAGCTAAATATTCCCATTCATCAAAAGTGCCACCGCAAGGCAAAATGACTACCAGAAGAATTAATGTCAACAAATTAGAGCTCTTCTCTGAGTGTGAACAGTTTGATGCTAAATTGGAGGGAACACAGTAGGCAACAGTAGAGCAGAAAAGGGGCGGACAGCTTGCAGAGATTTGGTGTACAGCACTGCATTTGCTCATCTGGGTCAGAATACTCACAAACACCAAGACTGGTCTGATGAAAATGATGGGGAAATTCAGAAGCTGCTAAATAAAAAACAAGAACTCCTCATGATTTACCAGCAGCATAGTTCATCCATCTCTAAGAAGGAAGCATTTAATTCCATCAAAGGTAAAGTACAAGCAAAGCTTAGAGAGATGCAGGATTCCTGGCTCAGTAAGAATGCAGATAAAGTTCAGTTTTATGCTGATAGTAACAATCCAAAGTGCTTTTATGATTCCCTGAAAGCTAGTTATGGACCAAAAGGCTATGGTGCATCACAACTACTCAGTGCTAATGGAGCCACATTGATTAGTGATAAGGGCATGATCCTAGACAGATGGGCTGAACACTTTCATAGTGTTCTCAACAGACCATCATCAATCAGTGCTGAAGCCATTAACCATTTACCTCAGGTTGAAGTCAATCCCTCCTTAGCTGAACTTCCAACTGAAGAAGAGGTTTTGAGTGCCATTAGGCTCCTTTCAAATGGCAAAGCACCTGGTATTGATTCTATTCCAGCTGAGATTGACAAGATAGGGGTACCATTGCTCAAACAAAAACTGACTAAAATTTTCCAGATTATATGGCAAGAGGAGATGATCTTCCAGGAGTTCAAGGATGCCTCCATTGTCCATATCTATAAAGGTAAAGGAAATAGATTGCCCTGCGACAATCACAGGGGGGTCTCTCTCTTAGTCATTGCTGGCAAGATTCTTGTTAGAGTCTACCTACATAGTCTGATCCTTCACCTGGAAGATGGTTATCTCCCTGAGAGCGAGTGTGATTTCAGAAAGGGCCGAGGAACATATGATGTTTGCTGCCTGACATCTCCAGGAGAAATGCCAGGAGCAGAACAGTGGTCTGTACACAATGATTGTAGATCTGACTGAGGCTTTTGACACTGTTAGTCACGAGGGCTTATGGAAAATTATGTCAAAATTTCGTTGCCCAGAGAAGTTCATCAGTATTGTACAACAATTTCATGATGGCATATTTGCCTGGGTTGTGGATAGTGGACAATGCTCTTGTGTCTTCCCAGTCACCAATGGAGTGAAATAGGGCTGTGTGCTTGCTCCCATGCTTTTTAGCATGATGTTTTCAGCCATGTGGTCAAATGTTTGCAATGAGGATGAACATAGCATCAAAGTCAGCTACTGAACTGATGATAAATTCTTCAATTTGAAAAGGCTACAAGCCAAGACTAAAGTGGAGGCAATGTTGGTGCATGATTTTCTGTTTGCAGATGATTGTGCACACAAAACAGCCTCTGAAGCTGAGATGCAACAAAGTATGGATCAATTCTTTGCTACCTATTGTAGTTTTGGCCTAATAATTAACACCAAAAACACACCACCACCATCCATACGTGGAACCATCATTTACAGCAAATGGAGAAGTTTTGAATGTTTTGGATAAGTTCACTTACCTTGGTAGTGTACTTTCCAAGAATGTACACACTGACTACGAGGTTGATGCACACATTGCCACAGCTATCTCAGTGTTTGGGAGACCCTGAAGAAAAGTATGGGAGAGAAGAGGAATTAGACTGACTACCAAAATGAAGGTCTACAGAGCCATTGTGCTGACCTCATTGTTGTATGCCTGTGAAACATGGCAGTCTACCAGCACCATGCCAGGGAACTGAATCTCTTCCATTTGAACTGTCTTAGAAATATTCTGAAGATCGCCTGGCAGGATAAAGTACCAGACACTGAAGTCCTTGTGTGAACTAAACTGCCAAGCATTCAAACCATGCTTCAGAGAACACAACTTCAGTGGGCTGGGCATGCTGTTCAAATGCAAAATATACACTTGCCAAAAAGACTATTTTATGGAGAACTTGCATGGTGCAGGCGATCACATGGTGGTCAGAAGAAGTGATACAAGGACACTCTCACGATCTTTCTCGAGAACTTTGGATTTGATTGTGCGACATGGGAGGCATTGGCACAGGACCTCTCCATATTGTGTGCCCACATCAGAAAGGGTGCTGTGCTCTATGAGCAAAGCAGAATTGAGACAGCACAAAGGAAAATGTGCAAATTTGAAGTATCCATCTCAAATGTTCACATAGATTATCTGTGTCCAATCTGTGGTAGAGCAATCCAAGTTCATATTGGTCTGATCAGTCACAGTTGGACACATTGAGACTTGACTTTATCATGGGGATGTCATTTTGGTCCTCTTCTAGAACGAAGGACAACAACCAGAATTTGTTTAGAGTCATTTTTTGCAAGTATTTGGAGGGCTTTGAGGTAGAGCTCAGAGAAGTCCCTGCTTTTACCCTGCCATCTTGGCTCTACCCCTGGGCACTTTGACATCTGACCAAACTCTAATGCTTTATAGCACCTACTTCAGCCACCTTCATGGCCACTGGAACAAGTTGTTCTCATCCAACAATTCTACCTGGGGAAGTCTTGACAATCTTGGGGTAGACATCCCTGTAACTCACCTATGGGTTTGAGACCCGTGAGTTACCCTCAATCTGGTTTAGCCATTTGATGAGACAGGTTTACTGGGGTGTGCTCACTGCTCATGCTACAGCTTCACAGGTAAAGTTATAGTCACAGGTGAGATTTGAGTGCCAGGTAGATTAATCAATTGATTGGATTCTGTGGTGTGGGTGATCCCGCTATTGATGTGGGTTTCAGCCCCTCCGTACCTAGTTAGATAGCCTTCTGAGCTGCTTCTGCTAAAGAGATTTGCCACCTAGTGCCTAACCTCAGAATGGATCACACTAAATTTAACTGGACTGGTCCTTGTAGGACAAAGTGAGGGTCCATCCCTGGGTTCATGTTTGATATGATTCCGATTTAGTGTCTTCATTAACATATATGATGCACATATACAAATTATTTTATGACATACATGTACTTGACAGGTATACAATTTATTATTACAATAACTAGATACATAAATAGATAATACAGAGATATCAATTTGTGTAATAGATACATCATTATAGATGTATACATGTATTTGTGTATATATGTATGAAGTATTATTGTAGAGAACTAAGGATGACTCCCATAAGCTGCACAAGAAGACCACACTCATGGCTTATTAGATAAATACACGTACAAGAGGGGTGTATGGAGTGTTCAAGGAAAACTGGCACCCCTGGTGTGAGGGTTTGCTGAACTCTTTTTCAGGGCTGTTCATCCACCTTTGGTGTCCACCTGGGACTCAACTCTCACCTGTGACTCCAAGAAGCTCTAACATGTACAGCAGGCACACCCCAGGAAAGCCATCTTGGCAGACGGCTAAACCAGGGTGAGAGTAATGCAAGGGCCTCAAACCTGTCAGTGAGTTAGGGGATGTCTACCCCCAAGCATGTGAAAACTTCTTCAGGTGAAATAGGTGGATGAGAAGAATTTATTCTAGTGGCCATGAAGGTGGCTGACATGGGTGCTGTGGAGTGCTTGGAGATTAGGCAGACATCAGACACACCAAGTTGATCCTCTTCATATTGATGATTCTGGAAGAAAGAGTGAGACTGATGACTTTGTGTAACTCTGCCTCACTTAAATCCAATTCACACACAAATCAAGGCATCACCTTGTGAAATCACTTGTCCTCTTCTAAGTGAAGGATGCACAACAACCTCAAAGGATCTGAGTCTTTCCTGTCTGGGATCATCTTTCTGGAAGAAAGTACCAAGGATAAATCTCAGATTAAGGATACCTTTTCCTTATAAGATATGACATCTAACATTCCACACTTCTGAGCCCTCTTCTTCCTCCTCTGCTTCCCCTAGAGTGCTGAATATTCTTTTCACTTCCAGAGGTCATTTCATAAGCGGCTTCTTTACAGAGATATAACTCTAATGGGGCAACCAAGACTTTATCAAAGTTTGCTGACAACCCGTACAATACTTTAATGATCTAAAAGCAAATGAATTTGGAAAGTATTTAGTCAGCAAGTTTCTATTTTCTTTCTTATTTCTCTTACCAGGAATAATATCTGAAAGTTGTCAGTTTCACATTCTATTCACCTTCTTCTCCTTTAACCTGGTTGCCCTCTTCAAAAGGTCTATGGAAGGATGGATAAATAGGTAGAGAGAGAGAGAGAGAGAGAGAGAGAGAGAGAGAGAGAGAGAGAGAGAGAGAGAGAGAGAGAGAGAGAGAGAGAGAGAGATAGTAGGTGGGTAGAAAAATGAATATCAATATATGCCTATATGTGGATTGATACTGATCCATCCATATCTGTCATATTTCCTTCTATTAAGGACATACATTAACCAGATGGCTGGCCAGGTTTAGAAGTCAGGCATCCAGACTAGATGATTTTGTGTACATACACACACACACACCACACACACACATACTCACACACACACATACTCCATATGCAAATGCACGATATACATTTTCTGTATAAATGGATGTTCCATAAGATCATAGAAGCATGAATCTAGAGTTTGAAGGGACCTAGGGACCATTTAATCCTCTAGGCCAATGTCCTCATTTTACAGAGAAGGAAATTGAGGCCCAGGAAAGTTAAGTGACTGGCTTGTTGAAACATCCTTCATTTTTGAGGAAGACCATGACATCAGAACAAGGGAGAGGAAATAGATTTTATGCAAGGGCCGTAGTTGGGGAGGAAGTAATTTCTAAGATTCATATACACCATTATAAAACTCTAATTTGTTGAGGTAAAGAGTTGTTACAGACCAATCATAGGTGTTTATACCATATTTACTGATAAGATAACTAAAAAAACTACCCAAATAAGACAACGCTTTGTGGAAATTTATCAGACCTGCTGCTATTCCATGTTCATGCCTTCAGATTTAATTTAGAATTATGAAATATAAAATATAAAATGCCTTAAAATTGATTGTTTTGGAGTCAATTTCATTCTATGCTACTAAATTATGTCAAACCAAATATGAATGAAAAATTGCAACAGATTGCACAGGGGCAGATCTCCAAGATACACATACTCATCTCATTGAGGTACAATCTAGTCTTACAAGCAGGACTTCCTCTAGGGAAAAAACAAAGAAAAACATAGACAAAAAACATAGACCAGAACAAAGGAAGCAACTTGAGTTTCAACTGCTGGCATGTTACTTGGCAGAAACATAAGAGTAAATATCCTAGTACCTTCATCATGAGAGCAAACAAGATATACAACCTGTCATTTTTACATTATCCCGTGATTCTCAAACTTTCCCATCCCATAGGCTTGCCAAAGGGTCCCCCTGCCACTAATATGAACATGCACATAGCCCATGACTTTCCTTATGCCTTCTCAAATAATTTGAATAGGCAGGGTCAGATAAACATACACATACACAAAAAATAATACCATGCCACAAACCCTGGCGTATCACACCACTGACAGTCGTTTCCCTTCTGACACTTTCTCATTTCATTCTAAACTACTTAATCAAAAAGCACAAAAATTAGACATTAATACAGGATGTCACGATAATCTTAGTGCTGTTTTAAATTTTATTTAAACCACCAAAGACATGGCACAGTCTAGTGTGGCTGTATCATCAGGTCAGTCCTATTGGGATTCAAGGAGGAATATCTTTCTTTTGATTGCTGACCTGAAAGTTTGGTCAAAGAAGCAAACAGGTGAGGCAATATATAAACTCATATTGTTTATCCCCTTAAAGCTAGCAGATACATGATAATGGAGCCAGAAGGAAACTTCCGATTGCCTAATACAAGGATGACCAGGCTTAAATCTGTTTTAGGACAATCCAAGGATGTCTGTGTCCCTTGGATTTATGGTCTTTATATGTGTTTAACAATTCTACGTGAAAGGAATTTTCTTAATTGAATAAGTTGTAAATAAAATAAAATAAGAGAGCTAACAAAGTTTCAGTTGGTAATTCAAACCAGAATATCTGTGTTTTCTTTACCATTAACATGCCATAACATAGTATATGTCCACACAATATTAAGATATGGAAAAAGTCCCATTATTCAAGATGGTGTCTTGGGTTAAGGGTCTCATAAAGAATGCTAAGTCAGACCCATCTGGCCTTGTTGACATAGGAAGAGGTATTCTCTGAGTTTACTTCAGAGAACAAAGAGGTTGTTAGATCCAGGCTCTTCTGATGGATTAATTCAGGCTCTGACCCTTATGAAAGTCTAAAAATGATATTAAATGATTATCCATCAACAAATCACCTCCACCCATTTCAGAAGTGGGAGTATGACAAAAAGATTTGGGACATCTTCAGACCCAAGGCACTGGACATTTCCCCTTGGTTAATACCATCAGTCCCCCAAAAAAGGATCAGAGTCTTCCTCTTCTTTAGATGACTTTGTTGTGACCGAGGTATGGCCACACACTCCTCTCATGGCCCTTATTAACCCATCCCACTCCTCTCTGTCAGCCATTTCTACTACAAATGCTACTTCAGCACCAGGTAAGTAATTAAGCTCAGTCAATCTATCTTCTGATATGATAATACTTCAGGAATTCATGGTTTCTCTAGGGTTGGTATTCCCCTTCACTGATACAGATCATAACCCTCTACCTATACCATAGTAGACTGTCTTCAAGAGTTATTGTGACAGAAAATAGTGTTATCACCCAATAGATGACCTTTTGTTTACAAACCTCTCTGAACTTAGCTAGACTCATCCTTGGGTGCCAGACAGATTGATGATTGCTAAGTCTGTGCCCTAAAGTTTTCCAGCTTGGCAGCACCTGCTAGAGTTTATCTTCCTTGGACACATAGTCCCCAAAAAACTAGTCACCTCTGTGCCACAAGGAGCTGTATGCATAAGGAATAAATTATAGGGATGTAAGATTAGTCCTGGGTTCCATTTAGCCCAGTTTAATACCTAAGCCTTACTTTTTAGATCTATTTTATTTCATCACTAGACCAGGAAAGCCATCACTCTGAGCTCTGAACCTTAGGGAATACCAGATTTTTTCTAAAGAAGGTCCAGGGGCTGTACACCTCGATTGGTCTAAAGTCTAAACTGTGTCATCCACAGTCAAGCTCATCACACTTTCTTCTGGCTTCCAAGTACATGTCCAGAACTCTCCATATTAATAGCATTTCAGAGTGGGAGGCATAATCATTGCCCACCTACTTCCTTGTATTCATAGTGTAAGGGTAATTGTCCTCATTCATCTCCTCTTCTCCATACCCTTCAGATCCTGAATTATTTGAGAATGTTTCAAGAACTTCAGTCTCCCAGAAACAATGAATCAGGTCAGCTACAAAGAGAGGAGGGTGATGAAATGACTCTCCCTTCCCTTTCCTATTTTTCCTACTTATGTAATTTATGAAAACACAACAGCTGGTGGGGAAGAGTTATTCTAAATAAATTAAGATTAGAGGGAACTCACATCAATCAGTGGCTAAAACAGCTGAAACCCCAAGTGTTGTTCAGCCGTATAAATGTAGACATGCCTGAGCAAGCTATGTTCATGTCTGCTGGAGAAGGGTCCAAAGATGACAGTCACCTCCTATAGACTTACTATAGTGATGTGGGCTTGAAATCTGTTTACTTTGCATGTCTTTCACTACCTCTTCTTGACTTTCTTTTGGGGAACTATAAAGCTTTTTAGGGCATGACTATTTCATTCATGTTATAGTATTATTCCACATGAACACCTCTAAGGAATCCTAAAGTAAGTTTAAAGTGAGTACATACATAAGTGACAAGAAGTGGCCACAAGTCTTTATTAGTGTCACCTTTCCATTTTTTCCTTGGGCTCTTCTGAATGATTTACCTAAGCAGGGAAATATAAGACTGTCTTGAGTAATTTGAATGATAAACCTGTAAAAGAGGTCCATATACAGTAAAGTAATGAAGTGTTTTCCCTTTTTTAAAATCATTTTTCTCTTTTCTTTTCATATTACCTTTGTTTCACATTATTGCAGGTTACAGAGGAAAATGAACTGTCTCTTGAGTCAGAGAGCCTGGGTTCAAACTCTAGCTCAGAAGCTTACTATCAATGATATTAATTAGCTAATCTTCTTGGATCTCATATAGGTCCTTTCTAATTCTTTCTATGATCCAATGACTTCCAACACCTCCCATTCCCTACATAGCAAATCACCCTTAGGAATAAAACATTTTATTGAAAAGAGAAACTAATACATCAATCAAATCTGACAGTATGGGCAATGTTACATGCCCACAGTCACCCACCTATGCAAAGGATGGAAAGATATATTGTTCACATCTTTTCTTTGGGGTCAAGGTTGGTCATTATAATCATATGGTATTGAAGCTTAGTCATTATCATCACACAACTTGGTTTAATTTTTTTCTTTCCATATATATTGTTCTTTTCCTGGATCTATGCACTTCATTCTGCATCAGTTCTTATGTGTCTTCCCAAAGTAGAACTTTTTTCTTTTCTTTTTTTAAAAATTAGCACATTTACTGTATTAAAATTATGGAAGTTTCTCCACACTCTGGGAAAATAAAAAGAGAATGGCAGTCGTTGGACTACACGTAGTCATCAAAAATAGGAGCAGATGAGTCAGAGAACCTAGTTCTAAATCTTGGCTCTCTAATATACTACTTATGTGACCTTGGAGTAATTCCTCATTTTCCTTACCTCAGTTCATCTTCAGAATAAAGGAGTTGGATTAAATAATCTGTAACATCCCTCTTATCCCCAAAACTATGATCCTGTGATTCTACTCATTAAGAAAATATGAGCTGGAGGAAGAGTGGCCAAGAAGGTGGAGTAAAAGCAAGAACTCACTTGAGCTTTCCCCCAAACCACTCCAGACACTTTAAATAATGACTCTAAAGAAATTCTAGAGTGGCAGAAGACACAAAAAAGACAGAGTTACAAAGTTTTCCAGACCAAGATACCTTAGTAGGTTGGCAGAAAAGGTCTATTGTACCAGGGTGAGAGAAGATCACAGTCCAAGGCAATGCACACAGTCCCAGGTGGCAGTCTCACAGTGAGGAGGAGCACTAGAACATGAGAGCTTGTGGGACCAGTGGAGTGGGGAACCTCCTCACAGTTCCAGGGCAGAAAAGAGGCTTGTGGTTGCTCACAAACCAAAGCACAGGCCAAGAGAGTAGTAAATACCTCTTCTTAGGTCATACCACCTCAGAAGAACTGAAAATTTACAGGTTCCTAGAAGTATCTCTAAAAATAGCTGCACAAAACCCATGAAGCTTGGGACAATACACCCTCCACATTGGAAGCAGAGCCCTACCTTAACAAAGAGTTAAAATGTCAAGTAATTGGTTGGGAAAATGAGCAAACAAGAGAAAAAACAAATCTGACCATAGAAAGTTACTACAATGATAAGGAAAATCAAAACACACACTCAGAAAAAGACAGCAATGTCAAAGCTCCTACATCCAAAGCCTCCAAGAAAAATGTGAATTGGTCTCAGGTCATGGAAGGGCTCAAAAAGGATTCTGGAAATCAGTTAAGGGAGGTAAAGGAAAAATTGGGAAGAAAAATGAGAGTGATGCAAGAATACAATGAAAAAAGAGTCAACAGCTTGGTAAAGGAGACACAAAAAAATAATGAGGAAAATAACAACTTAAAAAGCAGACTAAGCCAAATGGCAAAAGAGGTCCAAAAAAGCCAATGAGGAGAAGAATGTCTTAAAAATCAGAATTGACCAAATGGAAAGAGAGGCACAAAAAATTCAGTGAAGAAAAGAATTCCTTAAAAAGTAGAATTGGCCAAATGGAAAAGGAGATACAAAAGCTCGCTGAAGAAAATAATTTCTTAAAACTTAGAACTGAGCAAATGAAAATTTAATGGGTTTATGAGAAATCAAGAAACAATAAAATAAAGCCAAAAGAATGAAAAAATGGAAGACAATGTGAAATATCTCATTGGAAAAATAACTGACCTGAAAAATAGATCCAGAGGGGATAATTTAAAAATTACTGGATTACCTGAAAACCACGGTCAAAAAAAGAGCCTAGACATCACCTTTCAAGAAATTACCAAGACAAACCGCCTTGATATTCCAGAACCAGAGGGTAAAATAAAAGTTGAAAGAATCTACCAATCACCTCCTGAAAGAGATCCCAAAATGAAAATTAAAAAGAATATAATAGCCAAATTCCAGAGCTCTGAGGTCAAGGAGGAAATATTGCAAGCAACCAGAAAGAAACAGTTCAATATCAAGAAGCCACAGTCAGGATTACACAAAACTTAACAGCTTCTACATTAAAGGTTCAGAGGGCTTGGAATATGATATTCCTCAGGGCAAAAGAGCTAGGATTGCAACCAGAGATCACCTACCATAAAAACTGAGTATAGTCTTTCAGGAGGGAAATGGATATTCAGTGAAATAGAGGACTCTCAAGCATTCTTAATGAAAAGACCAGATCTGGAAAAAAAATTGACTTTCAAATACAAGACTCAAGAGAAACATAAAAAATTAAACAGGAAAGGGAAATCATAAGGGACTTAATAAGGTTAACCTATTTACATTCCTACATGGGAAGATGACACTTGTAAGTCATAAGAACTTTCTCATTATCAAGGAAGTTAGAAGGAATAGATAGATAGATAGATCCATAGGTAGATAGATAACTTGATTGATTGATTGATAGAGATAGAAGGTACACATAAGGTATGAGCTGAATGAGAAGAGAAGATATCTAAAAAACAAAAGTAAGGGGTAAGAGAAAAATGTACTGGGAGGAAGAGAAAGGGAGAAGTAGAATGGGGTAAATTATCTCACATAAAAGAGACAAGAAAAAGCTTTTACAGTGGAGGGGAAGAGGGGGAAAGTGGGGAGAGTGAGTGAAACTTACATCAGAATTGGCTCAAAGAGGTAATAATATACACGTGCAATTGGATATAGAAATCTATCTTACACTATAGGAAAGTAGAAGGGGAAGAGGATAAAAGGGGGGGGGTGATAGAAGGAAGTCAAATTAGGGGAGGGGGTAGTCAGAAGCAAAACACTTTTGAAGAGGGACAATGTGAAAGGAGAGAGAGAATAGAATAGACAGATGGGGGATAGGATGAAAGGAAATATAGTTAGCAATAGTAACTGTAAAAAAAAATCTGAAGTAAGTTTCTCTAATAAAGGTCTCATTTCTCTAACATATAGAGAACTGATTCAAATTTATAAAAATAGCAGTCATTCCCCAATTAATAAGTGATCAAAAGATATGAACAGTTTTCAGATGAAATAATCAAAGCTATCTATAGCTGTATGAAAAAGTGTTCTAATTCACTATTGATTGGAGAAATGCAAATTAAAACAATTCTGAGGTATTACTTCATACCTATTAGATTAAGTAATAGACCAGAAAAGGAAAATTAGAAATGTTGGAGGGGGTGTGGAAAAAATGAGACATTAATGCATTGTTGGTAGAGTTTGGGAACTGATTCAACCATTCTAAGGAGCAATTTGGAACTATGCCCAAAGGGCTATAAAACTATGCATATCCTTTGATCTAGCAGTGCACTACTAGGCCTGTGTCCCAAAAGAGATTTTAAGAAAAGAAAAAGGAAAAGGACCTAAAAGTACAAAAATATTTATAGCAGCTCTTTTCTGGGGGTAAAGAATTAGACATTGAGAGGATGCCCATCAATTGGGGAATGACTGAACAAATCGTGGGATGTGATTATGATGGAATACTACTATGCTTTAAGAAATGATGAGCAGGATGCTCTCAGGAAAAACCTGGAAAAACTTGAACGGAGTGATGCAAAGTGAAATGTACCTTGTGCAAAGTAACAGCAATATTGTAAGACATAAATCAGCAGCTCTTTATGACTTCACTATACTCAGCAATACAGTGATCCAAGACAACTCGGAAGGACTTAAGATGAAAACTGCTATCCATTCCCAGAGAAAGAACTTATGGTATCTGAATATAGATTGAAGCAGATTTTTTTACTTTATTTTTCTGGAGAATTTTTTTTGGTCTATATTTTCTTTCACAACATGACTATTCTGGAAATGTTTTGCATTGACTACACATGTATGACATATATCAAATTACTTCCCCTCTCAATGACAGGGAAGAAGAAAGGGAGAGAATTTGAAACTCAGTTTTAAAAAAGAATGTTAAAAAATTTTTTACGTATTACTGGGGGAAAATAAGATGTTAAATAATTCTTTTTTTAAAAAAATCAATCAATTAAAAAAAGTGAGTTGCTTCTATCCCAGCTGTTTCTCCCAAAAGAGAAGAAGGGCTTTTGGAAACCCATCTCAATGTGATCCTTCAGTATGTCTTCTGTTGAATGTTATGGATTATTTCTTTAGAAAATACAAGGGAAGATCTAATATTTTCTTCACGGTGGCAAAGATCCTAGCTTAAACAATATATTCAAAGAATTTATCCCACCCAACAATGGCTGACCCACCTGGGTGGGATCTGGATAGAGAAGATTAGCTCAACCTTCAAAGAGTGAGGTCTTGAAAGAAAGATAAAAGAAAAAAAGGAAACCAGAATCTCCCCAAGTCATTGGTTATTAATGTTTCTCTAAAAAAATTAAAAATACTTTATTTAGACTAAGATAAATTTAATAAACAAACTTAGAGAGGCCATCTATCACTATGTGTATATATGTTTACTTACATATACATACATATATAGACACATGTGTACGTATATATGTACATATATTCGTGTATGCATATGAATAAATGAACTATGAATGAATGAATAAATAAAATAATTCATGCGCTTACTAGAGAGGTTCCCAAAGTAGGCAATACTGCCCCCTGAGGGCACTGGGCAATGGGGAGGGGGGCGCGTAGTAGTGTCCCGTGCAACTGTGGAGTGTTGAATAAAAATAAAGACGCTGTGGAAGCATAAAGAAAGAAGAGAAGAAAATTTCAAAAAACCATTTCATCTGTTAAAGTGGTTTTTTTTAACTATGAGTTAAAGCTGTAGTGATTCCATTATTTTCCAAATAAACATACATAATGTAAGTTATAACCGATCAGTGGTCAAGTCCCCCAACAGATATTAACGAGCAGTGTTGGTATATTGCATTGTGCATTGGTGAGAAGTCCAGCATGTACTGGCAGACATATATGCGTGTGATGACTTTTTAGAATATGACACTATATGGTTGCATGATGCAATATTGCATCATTTAAATCTCAATGCAGGGAAAAAATCCACAAATTTATAAAAAAAAGATTATTCAACTTAACATGTAATTTTTTTAAAAATGTATTTTTTAATGAAACAAATTTCAAAAAAAAAAAAAAAGAAACCATTAAAGGGTTAAAGAAAGTAGATTACCAGAATGGGAGTTTAGTAATTGGGTTTTTTGGAAAGGGAGCAGTAGGTCAAATAAGTTTGGGAAATTCTGTGTTAGGCACTCTGCCAAGCATTAGATACAAATAAGCAACCTTGAAAACCCCTGTCCTCAGACAACTTATTATATTCTAATAAGACAGTGTAACAAACAAACAAAATTTTTAAAAGAAATGGAGCCCCCAGTCACCCACACCCCCTTTCTCAAGTGTTAATAGCATGGTTACAAAATGATCAGGAAGCTTTATGTTGTCCTAATTCTGGGCAAGATGAGGTAAAAGCTCACTTACCAGTATTAGACTCCCTCTCCCTCTCCCTCTCCCTCTCCCTCTCCCTCTCCCTCTTTCTCTCCCTCTCCCTCTCCCTCTCCCTCTCTCTCTCTATCTCCCTCTTCCTCTCTCTCTCTCTCTCTTTCTCCCTCCCTCTCCCTCTCCCTCTCCCTCTCCCTCTCCCTCTCCCTCTCCCTCTCCCTCTCCCTCTCCCTCTCCCTCTCTCTCTCTCTCTCTCCCTCTCCCTCTCCCTCTCCCTCTCCCTCTCCCTCTCCCTCTCCCTCTCCCTCTCCCTCTCCCTCTCCCTCTCCCTCTCCCTCTCCCTCTCTCCCTCTCCCTCTCCCTCTCCCTCTCCCTCTCCCTCTCCCTCTCCCTCTCCCTCTCCCTCTCTCTCTCTCTCTGTATCTGTGTGTGTGTGTGTGTGTGTGTATACATCATACTTATGAATGATCTCTCTGATTTGTAGTTTGGGGATCTATTATTTGTCAGTCCATGAAAAGTGAGTGAGCTTCTGTTCTGTAATTCTAGCCATAGGCTCACATCTTCCTAGATATTTGATAAATGCTTTATTTTTCTGGTAAGCAGTGAGGTGTTTTATAGTTCCTACTGATTCTTTCCTAACTTTCATTGATCCCTCAGTCAAGATGACTTATGGGTAAGCTTTCTGTGAAATTTATAGTATCAATGACCCAGCTCTAAATTACTATCAGAAGCCCCTCCATTTCCATAACGAAATATCATGACACTGCCATTTATCTTTGTTGACATACTGTTGGCTATGTTGGTGCAGATGTTGCCCACAAAGGGCCTTTTGATTTCATTCCTCTCTTAGCTGCTTTATATACTCCTCCTGGAGGTAAACAGTTTTCCACTACACTATTAATCTGATGGCATATACCTGTTATCAGAACTTACTACTGCTCTGTAAAGCTGTGTCAGCTAATTTCAAAAGTATTACTAGAGGTTTGGGGTTTTATCTTTTTATCTCTTTATCATGTGGTATGAGAATGTCCATCTATCTTCCTCATTTTAGCAAAGAAATTATTCATCAAAACTGTGTTTTCAATATATATATGTATGTATGTATATATATATATATATATATACACACATACATACACACAAAAATATATGTGTTCTGTGTATACATACACATATACATATACACATTTTAGTTAGGATATTTTCTAAATCTTAATCCATTTTTACTATTTTGAAAATGCACATTAAGACTAGAATGCTATATTTTGATAATGGCTTCAATAACATTTTCTATGTGTCCTTGTGCTTAGTATATAGCAAGTTTTTAGATACTGTTGCATTCATTCAATCACAGCAGAACATGCTGGAGTTAAACATTTTGCAATAACCAGGGAAAAAATTAACCTAAAAATATATGTTGAGTGGAATCATTAGGTCGGAGGGAGATGAAAAACTGCTCTGGTATTTGTGAAAGACAAATAGGAGGAATTAAATCATAATCATAAAAGAAGGAAATAGCAGAGCACTCCAGTATCTTTTCCAAGAAAACCACGAATGGGATCATGAAGCATTGGACCTGACTGAAAAACAACTAAATAGCAATAATTGCTTTAACAATGTTTTTGTGCTGAGCTTTGATGTCATGATTCCAGGCTCTGATTATTGTCATTGTTATCTGTTCACTAAATCACATTCTTCAAAGGTAATATTATATTGTCCCAAAGTTCAGGAAACTAGATAGATAGGATTATAGATTTAGAGCTAAAAGATATTTTAGAAGCCATTCAATCGCTCTCTTTACGGATGAGGAAACTGAGACTCTAAGAGATTAAATGATTTCCCCAGGGTCACATAGCTAGTAAGTTTCTAAGGCAGGATTTGGATTGAGTTCTTCTAGACTATGCCTCCAGTACTTTATCCGCTATTCCATGCTGCCTTCAGTTCAGTTGAGCAGGCTCTAGTGTTCCCTGTGTACATAGAACTGTGCTAGGTTCACTATGGAAGAATAACTTATGGCCTCAACTCTCAAAAAGTTTACAGTTTCAACGGAGAGACAAGTGGAAACAGTCCCAAAACAGTGCAGGTCAGTATGCAAGTGTCAGAATTAATAGCATAAATAACAGGAGCTAGAGGGAAGGTAGAGTAGGGAGAAATCCATCCATACCCTCTCAACTCCCTCCTTTACCTTGCTACCCTTTCTAGGCCACTAACTGTCTCAGAATCCATCTGGGTTGGCCAAAGAAAAGCAAGACCAGATTACCACCAGTCATCTTCCCTTTCTCCCCCTTCTCTGAACTTAGGCCATACCAGGACCCCTGAGATCACTGTGAGGTGGAAAGACCTACCACTACCAAGGGCATCCTCCTTCCATATCCAGAGTCTTCAAGATATTATTCTGAACCAAAAGAATTCAATTACCAAAACTAATGAGATCAGGTTCTGAAATTTTTTTGAAAACAGAGAAATTAATATATTCTACTTCTTTGCAAGCACCTTTTGATTCCCAGGAATCCCAGTAATCAATTTCTTTTTTGTTTTTACATTTTATTTGTTTATTTACACATATTTATTTTCTGTCCCTTGTACCTTCCTCCCCCTGAATTAAAGAAAAAATTAAACCCTAATAAAACATTTGTAGTTCAGCAAAAAAAAAAAAAAAAAGAATTCTCACCTTGGTCGTGTCCAAACATGTATGTCTTATTCTAGACTTTAAGTCTATCAGCTCTCTGGTATGAAGTATTGTGCTTTATCTCTAGTCCTCTGGATTTGGGTTTGATGATGGCATTGATCAATGTTCTAGTCTTCCAAAGTTATTTTTCTTTTTAATGTTGTTGTCATTCTGTTTCTGCTTGCTTCACTCTGTATCAGTTCATAGATTTCTTCCCAGTTTTCTTTGAAACTGTTCATCTCACCATTTCTTATGGTAAATAATATCCCATCATATTCATATACTATAATTTGCTTAGCCATTCCTCAATAAATGGATACCCCTTTAATTTCCAGTTTGGGATCACTGCCAGAAATATTTTTGCATAATATATGAGTAATTTCCCCCTGTCTTTGATCTGTTTGGGAGTTAGTCTTAGAAGAGGTAATTCAGGGTAAAGGAGCATGGTCAATTTAGTGGCTTAGGAGGTATGGTTGCAAATTACTTGCCAGAATTGCTGGGTCAATTCACGGCTCCACCAACAATGCCATAGAATACCTGCTTTCCCTCATCTCCTCCAACATTTCTCAATTTCCTCTTTTGTCATCTTTGCCAATCTGATGGTTGTAAGGTAGAACTTCAGAATAGTTTTATTTTGCTTTTCTCTTATTAGTAGTACTTTGGGGAACTTTTTCATGTGGTTTTTGATAGCTTCCATCTCTTACTTTGATAATTGTTCATCACCTTTAACCATTTATCAATTGGGAAACAGCTCTTATTCTTATGAATTGGAATCAGTTCCTTGTATATCTTAGAAAAAGACCTTTATCCGGGAAATTTGTTGAAAAGTTTTTTGTTAGTTTTGTTTTCCTCCCACTCAACTGTTTCCATTCTAACCTTAGATGCATTGGTTTTGTTTGTGTAAAAACTTTTCCATTTTATCTAATCAAAGTCATCCATTTTATCTTTTGTGTTCTCTCTATTCCTTATTTACTTATGAACTTTTCTTCCCCTACACAGATTCAAAAGACAATTTTTTCCTTACTCCTCTAATTGCTCAGGTCTTATGTCTAATTCATCATTTATGGTTTAAAGGTCTATACCTAATTTCTGCCAAACAGCTTTCCAATTTTCCTATCAGTTTTTCTCACATAGTAAGGTCTCACCCCAGGAGCTGGGGACTTTGGCTTATCAAATACATTTCTTCTCCATGTTGTGTACCTAACTGGTTCCACTGATCAACCTTTTTTTATTAATAGCAGCTTTAAATCATTTTAATGATTGCTGCTTTGCAGTACAGTTTGAAGTCTGATAGTGCTAGGTCCTCTTCTTTCCCAATTTTTTTCATTACTTTAAAAAATCAGTTTCATGTGTTTTATATTTTCTTAGTGATGAAATATAAAATAAGGAAAATGAAGAGAATATCTAACATGAGAGAGACTAGTACTTCAATGAATTGAATTTTTATTGGTATCCTGATTTTTTTTCTTCAACTATGGTATTCAAAATATTTTTAGATTCCACAGTGGGGGCTATATGGTAATCTCCTATAATGATATGGCTCCCTCACAGTTCAGAAAGTTCTTTCTTCACTCCAACCCAGGCATACCTACAGATGGTCAATGCCCTTGAAGCATTGTAAATAAGACCCATCCAGTTGTAGACCCTATATCTTCCATAAGATCTTTTTCTCACCCCCTCAGATTGCCATTTGGCTACAACTCTGTTCAAGCATTTTTCAGTCATGTCTGACTCTCTATGGCACCACTTGGGGGTTTTTTTGGCAAAGATACTAGAGTGGTTTGCCATTTCCTTCTCCAGCTAATTTCACAAATGAGGAACTGAGGCAAACACGGTTACCCAGGGTCACACAGAGCTAATAAATGTCTGAGGCCACATTTGAACTTAGGAAGATGAGTCTTCCTGATTCCCAGCTCAGTGCTCTATCCACTGTGCCAACTCTAGCCACCTGCTGACTTCAGTGGGACAAAGAAGCACAGAGGGAAGTGTCTGGATGGATATACCTTTCTCCTTTGTAAGCTCGAAATTTAAAACCCATTCCTCTTATTTTATTCTACTCTCAGAGAATCCTAGTTAGCAGTTCAAAATAATTGACTATTTAGTAATTGAAATATCCTGTGTAAGCCTTTTCGGCAGGGGAGGTTGCTATAAAGAACGGAATGCATGTATTGTCGGATCATTTTCTCACTCATATCACCTTGAGGTTTTACCATTTTTCTTTCGCCAGTAAAAATGGAAGTAAGAAACAAAGAATAAAATAAGGAAAAAGAATTAGAAGGAATAAAAGTGTGAAAAGTGTAAGAGAGGATGGCAGCAGTAAGAGAGTAAGATGACCCAAATGGCTCTGTGAATTTCAACTTTCTCCAAGTGTATTGTATAGATCAAGGGCTAATTTACTTAAAATAAAGAATAACATATCTATAGTATGAATTATAATATGTGTAAAGGAGTATTTATATAGTGTAACCCTGGGAAGTAGGCATTATTATTACCCTTACTTTACAGATGAAGAAACTGAGATGGGCTGAGATTAAGTGACTTGCCCAGGGTCACACAGCTAGTAAATATCTGAGGCTGGATTTGAATTAAGGTCTTCCTACCTCCAAGTTCAGCACTGTGTGCACTGCACCATCTAACTGCCTAATGTGTATAGTCTTAAAGTGTCTCATGACGTAATTGTTCCACTGTCTCTATCTTTATCCAACCCATATTTATCCTTAAGTCTTTTACTTCCTTCTCCCTTTACACTCTCAATTATACCTGATCTCAGGTTCTCCCTACTGCATGAAAAGTTGCTCTTTCCCGTGTAGAAAAAGGGGCATCTTTTCCCCTTTCCAGTATTATAATTGCTGTTGTAGTAACTTCATCTATACTTATGGCTTCCCATTCTAGGTTGGATGGTAGGCACAGGGGTCAGACATTAGGACACGTAGGTCTTTCCAAATGTCTTTGAAATTATATTGTTTATTCCTTATAATGCAATGTTTTATTATTTTTATAAACCACAATTTGACCAACCATCCCCCAACTGGTGGACACTCCTTTAATTTCTAACTCTGTTATAATGAAAGCAACTACTATAAACATTCTTGTACATATGGGTTGCTTCCTCTTTGATGTCCTTGGGATCAAAGTCTAGTAGCGGTATAGCTGGGTCAAAGAATATGCAATTTAGTGACTTTCGGAGTATAGTTTCAAATTGTCTCCCAGACTGTTGAACCAATTCAGAATTTCACCAATAGCACATTAATGTCTGTTTTCCAAATTTATCCAAAATTATTCCAAATTATTCCAAAATTATCATTGTTCTTACTGGCAATAGATATTTACTGACAGGTATGAGGTAGAATATCAGAAAATAATTTGCAGTCTCTAATGATTAGCGACTTGAAGCATTTTCACATATGGCTACTGATAGCTAAGATTTTTTGCTTTACCTTTCAACCACTTGTCTTTCTCTTGGGGGGAATATCTGTTCTTGTTTTTTTTCTGTCAAAGTCATGTATATAATTGGAAAGTGTCTTCATTTGTGATAGGAGATGCTGGTCTACACTTAATTTCTGTTAGATTGTTTTCTAGTCTTCCGTTCTAATAGTCAGTGTTTTAGGACTTATTAAACAGCACAATATTGTTTAGATACTTCTACACATTGTGTACCAAATCTGACCAACTTTCTACTTTTTAACCAGTACTAAATTATTTAGAATATTATTGCTTTGTAGTTCTATAAAGTAATCATTTGGCAGTTTAATTTGGTATGGCCCTGAATAAGTAAATTTAGGTAATTTACTATTTTTATTATACTGGCTCAACCATGAGCAAATATGTATCTGCAATCATTTAGGTATGTGTCTATTTCTATAAAAAGTATTTTACAGTCATAGTCATAAAATTTCTATATGTGATTAAATATTTTATACATTAATTAATCTGAGTCTCAGTTTCCTCATCTATAGAATGGGAATAATCAGTCTTGCACTATCTACCTCACAGTATCATTGTAAGGAAAGTACCATATAAATGCGATTTATTACTATTAAAATAATGAGAATAGCCTATTTTTTATTCCTCTGACCTGAATAAAAATACCTCTCCAGTTTTATACTTCCAATCAACTTTTCCACTTTAATACTTATTTTTAATATCAGTTTATTTCCCCTTCCTTCTCTAATCTCTTTCCTTCTCCCTTTTGTCCTCAATAAAATTTCTGTGATATTTAAATCCATCATTTACCAAGCATTTAGGCACCTCCCATGTGCTGGGTGCTGGAGATACAAAGACAGATGTGAAACCTCCCCACAGGGAGTCACTTCACCTTTGTTTGCCTCAGTTTCTTCAGCTATAAAACAGAGATAATAATATCTCCCAGGGTTGTATTGAGACTCAAATAAAATATTCATAAAGCACTTAGTAGGGCACCTAGCACATACTAGGTACTTAATCAATGCTTGTCTCTTTCTTCAAGCCTCCCCATGTAATCATCTGTACAGCTACCAAATAAAGATGTTAGGAAATACCAGCCCTGAGGCCTGGACTTATCCTAATTTGGTATTTTGTCTACAGGCAGCTTCAAGGCAGAATACAAACTGTCTGACACCCTCCTTCGAGCAGTTGTTACCAGCTGTTGCCTTTCTGCTCCCTTGACCCAGCCCTGCCTTTATGACAGTGATAACAGGCAATCTATAAAAGACAGAGGTTTATGAATAGAAACTGGTGTTCAGTGTTATATTTAAACACATCTATGCCACACTTGCAAATCACACTTCAAAAATTACATGGCAGAAGTCACTTCTAGATCTATGATCCTGGGAAAGTGAGTTGTTTAATACTTCCTTAGGAGTGAAGACGACTTTAAAATTTTGATTAAAGAGTTTATTCTCTCAGGGTATAAATGTTGTGATATGATTTGTTCCCTCTCTTTTTTCTTTTGCCAAAAAGGAAAAGCATGGGGTTATCAGAGAGAACATTATGGACCTTCTAGCTGAGAGAGAGTCCCAGAAAGTCTAATTAATATCATCTACTTAATAATAAATCTAAAAGCCTAAGCCGGCTGCCTATAGCTAAGAGATGGACTTGGAGTCAGAATGCCAGAGTGGATCTGAAGCCCAACCCTGTTCTTTATTAGCTCTTTGGCTGCAGAAAAGTAATTTGATTCATATGAACCTGAGGCTACTCATCTCTAAAATGGGGAGATCCAAAGTAACAATTATACAAGATTATTGTGAGGAAAGTGTTTTGTAAACTGTAAAATGATATAACAATGTAGATTATTATTAAAAATGCTAGAAAACCCAGTAGCAGCAGAGAAAAGCTTCTATTAGGGATTTCCATGCCAAGTTGGTTTCAGATTCCATATTTACAATATTCAGGGTGAGTTACAAAAAGACATTGTCTTTGAAATCTGGGAATAAAACCAGTGCTGAATTAAGTAGTGAATTATAAAGTTAAATATTAATGAGAAAGCACCATATTATACCTAGATATTTATTCCCTTTACATTTTTGCTTTGCTGTTTAATGTTGTGTCTTATTGTTTTAATAAGTACATATGTATATATTATCATTATTTATTATTATTTTTAAAAACAGTGGAGTAGGGTAATGGAGGTCCCTCTAGCCACTTGGTGGCAGCATTCTCTAATTGCATGAACAACAGTCTATGGATGCTTAGCAGCAATTTTAAATTAAAAAATAAATGACCACCATTATTACTACCAAGCACATATTAAGCATGTATTGTATACTAAGCACTAGGGACACTGAGTTATAAGGCATGGTCTCTTCCCTTAGGAAGTTTACAATGTAGTTGAGTACATCTAAGACGTGTGTATGTATATGTGTGTATATGTATGTATGTGTATTGGTATATATGTATATGAGTTATATGTGTATGTATGTATGGTGTATATGTATATTTCATGTGTGTGTGTATGTATGTGTATATGTCAATGTGTGCATGGTGTATGTGTGGTACAGTGGATAGAGTGTGGGGCTTATAGTCAATAAGACTTGATTTCAAATTCAGGCTCAGACACTTCCTGGCTGTGTGAGCCCCAGCAAGTCACTTACCTCTGTTTGCCTCAGTTCAACTGTAAAATGAGCTGGAGAAGGAAATGGCAAATCACTATAGTATCTTTGCCAAGAAAACCCCAAATGGGGTCATGAAGAGTCAGACACAACTGAAAATGATTGAACAACAGTAGGCACATGTGTATGTGTATAAGTATTATCCACATGCACACATACATGTGTGTATATATATGTGTGAATATGAATTAACAACTGAATTAACAATTTAAGTTGACATAGACTAAAATCCCATTAATAATTGCCATAGGAATTCAGAATAGGGAGAGATTATGGACTGGGACAATAAAATAAAGCATTGTAAAGGAGACAGGATTTGAGCTTGTTAGAAGAGAAAGAAAGGACTTAGAAAAATCGATCAGCAAGCATTCATGAGATGTCCCAGTGTGCCAGGCACTCACTGTACTAGGTGCTGGTGATACAAAGACAAAAGTGAAAAGTCCCTGCCTCCAGGAGCTTACAAGCTAAAGCTTAAATCCCTTAATAAGAGGATTTGTTCTGTAAAACTTGGACTCGGTCAAAAGGCCACACCCAAGGATCTAGAAGGCCACGTGTGGTTCCCCACTAGGAGCCTGCATGTACATAAAATAGGTATATACAACAATAATCAATGAACAAATATTGATGAATTAGTTATTATATGTTAGTCACTGTACTAGATGCAGGATATACAGTTACAATATCTGAAATAATGCTACTCACAAGATGCTCACATTATAATGGGAGAAGAGAATATATACATATATGTACGTATATACATATATACACACATACACTTATACATATTAACTATATACATGATAAATATAAAGAGAATAAACACACATAGATACAAAGTATTTAAATACAAGACAGTTTGAGAACAAGGGCCCGAGCAGTTGGAGCAATCAGGAAAGATTCCATATAGACGGTAGCATTGCAGTATTGAATTATGCATTTTTTATTACCGGTAATTAGGTTTGCCTCTTTTTAAAAAATTCAAACCAGTTAGTAGTCTTGCTATTTTATTTTTATTTTTTAAAAACCCTTAGTTTATCAGTTCAATAAAAAAATTTTTCTGCTTTCAATGGCATTAATCTCCTTTGATGTTTCTGAATTTCAGTTCTGATGTTTAAATGGTGTTTACTAATTTGTTTTCTAAGTCTTTAATTTGCTTTACTAATGCATTGATCTGCTCTTTCTCTACTTTGCTGATGAAATGTTTGCAAATATACATTTTTTCCCCTTAGGCTAATTAGGAAGCTGTTGCAGTTATCAAAGTCAGAGGTGATGAGAACCCAAACTAAGGTAATAGTTGTGTGAGTACAGAGAAAGCATTAGAAACACAAAATGAAATGGATCTACTATAAAGAAAGACACTATCTGCATCCAAAGAAAGAACTGATAAGTAGAAGTATGTACAGAATAATTTTACATATATATATATGTATATACATAAATATATATATACATATATATATATATATACGTGTGTGTATGTGTGTGTCTAATGGTAGTCATTTCTAAGGTGAGGGGGCAGGAATAAAGGGGGAAGTTTACAAGATAACTTTATTATACATTTTAAAGGAATAACAAGTTGTACATAATAGATTTGCAGTTTCATGTGTAATCATCTTTTTATTATACTATATTATGGGAATACTTGCTTTATTCCATAAATTAAAAATAAATAAATACATGAAAAGTAACACAGACACCCCCAAAAAAAGGAAGACTAGCCTTAAGCAAGCAAAACAATTGTAATCAGTTTTTTCTTGTTAGATTGGGAATTAAAGACTGAATGTTGTAATCAGAGAAAGAAAGAAAGAAAGAAAGAAAGAGAGAGAGAGAGAGAAAGAAAAGAAGAAAGAGAAAGAAAGAAAGAGAAAGAAAGAAAGAAAGAAAGAAAGAAAGAAAGAAAGAAAGAAAGAAAGAAAGAAAGAAAGAAAGAAAGAAAGAAAGAAAAAGAAAGAAAGAAAGAGGGGGGAGCAACAGAGGGAGGGAGGGAGGAAGGAAGGAAGGAAGGAAGGAAGGAAGGAAGGAAGGAAGGAAGGAAGGAAGGAAGGAAGGAAGGAAGGAAGGAAGGAAGGAAGGAAGTTACAAGATGATGTAGGAACAAGAATGGCACGTTATTGGACATGTGGTATGAAGGAGAGTGAACTGTCAAGAATAAGCTGTAGATTACAGACGGAAAGAATGGTGGTGCCTCTGACAGAAGTTTGGAAAAGGAGCAGGTTTCACAGAAAAGATAAATGAGATTTATTTTTCACAAATTGAGTTTGAGATGTCTTTGGGATATGCAGTTGAAAATGTCTCTAAGACAAGTGTTAAATGTAGGGTGGCACCTCAGGGGAGATACTGGGACTGGATCTGTGGATTTAGGCGTCATCAGCACAGAGATGATACTTAAACCATCCGTGGAAGCTGTTAACTTAGACACTGAGAATATCTGGAGAGAGGAGTAAGAAGTCCTGGACAGAGCCTTGGGAAACATCAAGATTTTAGGGGCATGGTACAGATGGTGAATTAGCAAAAGATAATGAATAGGAGTGGTTTAAAAGGTTGAAGAACTAGGAGAGAATATTGTCATGAAAAGCCAGAAAAGAGAAAGTGTGCAAGAGAGATGTCACACATAGTGTACAGGTTGAGAACAATGAAGACTGAAGAATTAGAATTGGCGATTACTATTGGTAAATTTGGAGAAAGCAATTTCAGATGAATGATGAGAGGAAATTAAATGGGGAAAACTTGCATAGACACTTTCTTAAGACATTTGCCTGAGAAAGGAAGAATAGAGGATGATCATTTGAAGAGATGATAGAAACTAGTGAAGTTTTTTTGTTTGTTTTATTTTTTTTAAGAAAGGGGAAGACTTAGGCATGTTGGAAGGCAATTAGGAAAGATCAATAGATAGGAAGAGGTTGAAGATAAGAGAAAAGGGATGATTAGAATTGCAATCTGCTGGAAAAGGTGGGAATCAAGAGCTTATGTTTATGGGCTGGCCATGGTAAGAAGAAGAGCCACCTCTTTGTCAAGAGACTAGGGTAAAGGAGGAGAGGGTTGGGAATGATGTCAAGGGTTTTTGAGATAAAGAGAATGGCAGAATAGGGACAGAAAAGGGCTAGGTTCTAGACTGAGCTGGACCATACAGCCCAGACACTCCTTTGTACAAGAGGCCAGGTCTGCTGAGCTGCTTGTTGGCAGAGTACAGTTATCCCTTCCACGTTGTAGGGGACAGGGGGGTTAAGGGTGCAGTGCCCTCTCTCTCTGGAAAATCCCTTCATACCAGAGAAGAAGTCTGATTTTTTTTCTTTTTCTTTTATGTAAAATTTGGGTTAAGTATTTGGTCACAGACTGTGCCATCTGTTGGCCTTCATGTGTCATCTGCAGCTTCTGCAAAACTCCCCCCAAATTTCCATTTAATTTCTTATACTGACTTGCGATATTGTGTTTGTATTTCATTTTTGAAGAGGACCATGACATCAGGGAAATAACAACATGAGTAGTAGTTGACTTGGATTTGAGGGATGAAGGGCTATGCAAGGTCACCAGCCTCACTTTCTCTTCCAGAGCCATCTGGATCCTGGACCAGACATTCATCAGGATGACTGGAGATGGCTCAAGACACAATGGGAGAACCTGGCCCTTTTAGGCAAGGTTCTTTTCAGGTTGTCTCTTCGAGTGAGGTAACATCCATTCAACGAATAGACTTGTGATATATTGAAACTGTGATGGGGAAAGTGGAAATGTGGAAAGGATAGCTGTGCTGTGTCAGCTTAACTGGAACAACTCATCCTTCACAGAAGTCAGACCCTGCCGTGAATTTCATGACATCCCCCCTTTACCTCACTCCCGCCTCCAAGAAACAGTATCAATACCTGCAGTGCTGGAATTGCAAGTTGCCTTAGACATTAGTGTTCCATACTGATGTGCTACATTATCCTTTATCTTATTACAGTTTCAGTAAGGTTCAGGATAACAAAGAAATATCAAATGCACAAAACAGTACAGCAAGACAGCTTTGTTACATTACTATTGAAAAGGAGAGTCTAAGAAGATGCAAATAGGTCAGGTCCACCAGGGTGGGTCCCAAGTGGAATTGGGTGCTCCAAACTATTAAAGATTGGTGATTTTTATAGGGTTCTTATCTGAGTCCAGCAAGCTCAGGCACTGGGGAGAGGGATAGAGAAGCCTGGACCTGGAGACTGGTACTCATTCATCCTAGTGAAGGAAGAAGAGATTTCTAGGGAACTGGTGGCTAGTTGATATTCCAATCCCCACCTCAACAGGAAAGGGGCTCTCAGCATTACTGCTGGACTTGCTGAAAGAGAACCAAGAGTTTTGAACTTCCTTGAGGCTTTTGCATTTAGTAGGGTGGGGAAGACACTGAGGTCCTTACACCATCGCATTTTCTTGGTGCCTGCTTTTCTGCCCACACACTCTGTGTCTACTTGTGGGAAAGTTGACCCTAGGTTTGGGGAGGGGGAAGTTTTGTAAGAAGTCCATATTCGCTAATTATTAAAAAGAAGCATTATGGTGGGAGTTCATGAACTACAGTTAGTGGGCTAGCCATCTTCAGAGGTACCCCTAGAATCTTGGTAGTAATAGCAACTGCCCCATGTGGATACAATCAGCCAGTTTGGGTTAGATCTCAGTTTCCCCACCCCTGGGTTAGAGAGTAAACCCAGAGGGGCTGGGTTCATGTCTCACTACTTCTTGTTCTATGACCCCAGGGAACCCAACTTAACCTTTGATTGCCCTAGGCAATTCTCTTTACTTACAAAGGAAAGTCACAAAGACCAGGTTTGGGTAGAAAAAAAGCATTGGGATAGAGAGGGGAGCTCTCCAGAAAGGGTAGAAAAGCAGAAAAGCAGAAGAGGGGAGGAAAGTGAAGAGGAGAGAGATGGGGGAAAGAGAGCAGGGGAGGAGAGAGGAGGAGAAGAAAGGAGAGAAGTGGAGGGGAAAGTGCCTCTGCACTTTCTAAAAATCTTTACAAGAGATTTGTATTAACATGGAAAAAATCAAACCAAACAAATGAAAATCTAAACATATCCTGCTTGGGATACAAATGAAACTTGGAATAGGAAAAGAAAACATTTATTCTTAAACAACATATTAAAATAAAAATTCAGAGAACATATTAAAAAATCTTAAATCAAGATCACATGTAACTATTATAATTTGCATTATAGTAAATACTAGCAACATGCAACCTTACAAATTTAAATTTTTTGCAAATTTCTACACTCGTATAATCCAATGAAGCTAAAATTATTTGCTTGCAAAATGCAACTTATTTTTTCTGAAAAGTTAAATTTTTTAATTTTCTTAATTTTAACAGAGATTTTTATTTGAAAACTAAGAGATCATAGAAATATTTAAAATAGTGTTTTGCTTCTAAAATATACATATGCCACTTGAACTTTTAGAATTTAAATATATATATACATAATTCATCATAAAATATAATTTTGCCCCTAAAATTTTTAAACCACAACTTTACTTATAAAAAGCCACACTTTAGAAATAATTGATTTAGGAAAACTGTGACTGCATATAATAACATGAGACTGCATTGTCATATCAGCAAAATGCAGAAACAAACTTCACATAGAGTCAAAAATGCATGAAAATACTTGGTTCAAATGTATACATATTTTGTAAGACTTACAATAAAAATAATCACATTTTATTCTAAATATATAATTAGTAATTCATTGATTAAAACATATTTTGGCCAATAACTGACAAAATTTTTATATCATTTTTTTCTTTCAAATCCACAGATCTTTAAAATGGATTTCCATAACAAGAGACAAAAATGATACCACTGAAAAAGACAAAACTATGTGTACTATATATAGCTGGTCTCATGCCCTCTTAAGACTGCTGGGCCCTGGTCATTTGCATTCCTCCACCCCACCCCATCTTGCCAGCTTCGAAGTTACCAATGACATCATAGGTCCTGAGGCAGGGGAGTGGGACATAGTCAATAAAGGACGGGCATCAGAATTGGGAAAACTTTCATAAAAGCCATGCCTTTAACATATATCTTTCTGGGTGATCCTAGGCAACCTCTAGGGCAGCTAGGTTGCTCAGTGCCTAGAGTACTGTGCATAGAGTACTCATCGTCGTGAGTTTGAATCTGGCCTCAGGCATTTTCTAGCTGTGTGACCCTGGGCAAGTCACTTAACACTGTTTAACTCAGTTTCCTCATCTGTAAAATGAGCTGGAGAAGGAAATGACAAACCACTCTAGTATCTCTTCCAAGAAAACCCCACAAAGCGGTGGAAATGATTGAAAAACAACAAAAGGCAACCTCTCATTTCTTCAAGCAGCTCTCTGAAACAATCACCTGAAGAGCATATGCCAATCTGCATTAGGAAGAGGGAGTAGGCGTGTCTTCATTGGGCATATAGACCAGATTTGTACACACACACACACACACACACACACACACACGTGCGTGCTGGTAAATGTTTAACAACTAACTCTCTGGGAAGTGTTCACACTTACAAATTTAATATATATTATCAGCATTTTCTCCATCACTTTCTTAAGTTCAGACAATCAACAAAACAATACATCAAGCCCTTATTTGTAGCCTTTATTGATTCCCACCATAAGCTGTAAATACAATGAAAATTAAATAGGTTCCCACAACCTATTTAATCAAAAATAGGTTTGAGCTGGCTCCTCCAACATGCCCCTGTGTTATACACAGGTGTATTCATACACACATATGGTGTAGTCCTATATGATGTATGGTACAATCATTAGCTAGAAACTACTTGACTGAGGCCACAGGTTGTGACAGCCTACAGCAATCCCTGTCCTTTATCTGGGCTCATAGCTTGCCCTGTGAAGTTCAGTGTTAGGAGGCTACTTAACCCAACAGTAAAATAAGGCTTCCCATGTTCATATTCATTAGTTCCTCACCCCCACCTCTGCTACTCCAGCAACAATTTGATTTTTAACTCTAGACTAGCCCCACCTTGAAGATGGAAAGTAAAGGAAGTACCCAACAGCCACCATCAATTGGTCCTGCAGCATGTTTGTTCTCATACAGAAAAGCGAATGCTAAGGAAGAAAGCATCAGAATTATTTTGTACAGATTTATACATTTTATACTGCTCTTTATGGAGAGAATTCTGTCGCATCACTACTAGGCTATAATCATTGAGGGGCTAATCTTCAAGTCTCTTTGGGGGACAAATAGCTTCATTTCAAGGATGCTAAGAAACCATTATACTTTTCATCTCCACTGAGCACAATCCGCCAAACACCAAGCAGAATTCTCTTTGATGGCAAGGATTTTCTCCTCTCAAGCCCAACCCTGCTACTGCTGTTGCCGTCACAACTGCTACCCTGGTTGTTGGCAGTCACTAAGTCAGTGCTAGAATAAAGGAATGCACAAAAGGAAAGGCAGAGCAGCCAGGAGCCTCTGTAATAATCCTGGCTAAATGAGTCTATGTTCCACGTGGGGAGAGAGGGCACCAGAGGATCCTGGTCCACCATTCTGCTAGGGTAGAGAAGGATTCTTCCTTCCTCCACCCCTGACTGACATCATCCCATTTTTTGATGATCACTTTCAAAAACCTGCCAGCCAGTGGCTGCCTCTTCTACTCCTATGTGGCACCCCATGTCAGAAGTTTTTCAAACTCAACAACCAACTAGAAGAGGGGTGACTGAACCCTGCCTCATATAATAGAAAGTAGGCAAAAGATATCTACAAATATCCAAATTTCCTTGTATCTGCACATGCTCTGAAACTGTAAGGTAGAGGTGGAGAGAAGATTAGTCCATGTATTTGAATGAAATGCCCATCTAAGACTGTGGGGTGCTATAGATATCCTAAATAGTAATATCTCTATTTCTACAGCATCCCCACTCTAATTGAGGAGCAACCTTAAAGGTCAAGTGTCTTCAAAGTCCTTCAGTTCCTTCCATAAAAGAGGAAACTGCCATGGAGAGAGGTGTTGTTTATACCAAAGTGTGCAGCATGATTTTCTTAATTCAGATTCCAATTATTTTCCTACTTAGTTCACCACTCTTCATACTTTCGTGAGATAAAATCTACAGTCTTCACCATGTGCGCAGAAAAGAATAGTTAATAAAACGCCTGACCTGTGTATGGTGTTTTTCACTTTTCAAAGCCTTGGTGCATCTAATACTTCATTTTAATTCTCAGGACAAGCTAGCAGGTACGGAAGACGTGAATGTTCCTGACAGATGGAAGAACTCTAGTCCAGACGTCAAATGACTTGGCCAAGGTCACAAAACTCTTTACTAACAAGGTAAAGGCTAAGATCCAGGTGGTCCAATTGCAACCCTGCTCTTTTTTCCACCTGAAAGCAATAACAGCTTTGGTTTACAGAGTGAGTTATGGTTCACATAACTCTTCATTCGATCCTCCCAACAACCTGGTAAAGTGAGCAGTGCAGGTATTATCATTACCTTCTCCCAGGTGAGAAAACAAAGACTCAGCCAAGGGAAAGAACTTTAGGCAAACTAATAAATTATCAGAGCCAGTCTCTTGGATCCAGTCAGTTTCTTTACAGCAATAACAATACACACATGTACACTTATATGTTATAGGGTTTAGATAATTACATATGTTTATGGGTATATAGAAATTCTTTCCTCACATAGATTTGTATCTATATACATACATGTTGCCTGTTTACATATGTGTGTTTGCATAAGCCTGTGTACATAGCCATATATGTATCATATGCAGAGGTATATATAATGTGTGTATACATGCATAAGTATCTATACACACATAGATACACATGTCTATGCATATGCATGGATATATGTAGTTCACATACACATATGCATAGGTTATATAAATGTATTTATGTGTGGGTATCTATGTATACATTCACAGATACATATGCACAGGTTATGAATATTTATACATAGTTATATGTGCATAGATGCTTTACATATCACACACATGTATATGTAGGTGGTTGCATAAAAGTGCATGTTTATACACCTGTACACATAGACACATGTATGTGTATAGAGGCCTATCTAAATGTGCATATATACATATGTGTTACTATGTACAAATACACATATACCATACATATATGTCATATACATGTGTTTGTATGTGTGTATGGATAGGGATATATGTAATGGCATAGATACCTATTCATATATACATATCCACCTATACATATATATAGGCATATATACCTATGAATATAATCAGACAGTTCTTGCTTTATTTGCATTACACAAATTTGACTTTACATAAAGAATTCTGAAAGAAATCCGCATTCCAAAAACACCTATGCTAACTTTACTGACAGTACTGTGCTCTCTTTCAGCTCTTGCTGCTTAGTGGCACTCTGACTCCTACAGCAAAATCCTCCACCCCTATCCCACCCCCATCCCTCCCCCTTCTCACCTCCATGGCACCCCTATCCCTCCAAGTAAAAGCAGAAAGGACTGGAGAGACCACAACCTCCTGATCCTGTGCTTGACCTGAGACCTCTGGGCACCCAGAGAGATCTTTGCCTGCCCCTCCCCTAACTGTCTGTGTATATATACCTATATATGTATCTATGCCTATCTGTGTGTATATATGTGTATATGTATATATGTGTGTATGTGTGTATATATGTATGTGTGTATATGTGTGTGTACATATGTGTGTAGATGTGCAGGTGGGTGTGTACACATATGTGTATATATATATATATATATAATGTCTTTGTTGTTGTTCAGACCTTTATCTTGGCAAAGATATTCCACCTCATTTTACAGTTTAGAGGAAACTAAGGCAAACAGGGTTAAATGACACAGCTAGGAAGGGTCTGGGGCCAGAATTGAACTTACAAAGATGAGACTTCCTGATTCTAGGCCAGCACTCTACTATACCACCTAGCTGCCTCATATTTTTATGTTTATGTGTGTATGTATGTATGTGTATCTGTATGTATGTACATTGTGAATAACTAGACATATGCATATATGTATATGTGTATATATACCTTTGCTTATATAGGTATGCATCTGTGCATATTCATAGTATATATGTGTGTGTGTACCTATGCATATATACATATAATCACATATGCATATCTATATGTGTATGTATGTATACATACACATATATCTAGGCATATACATATAAACCTATACCGATACACCTACAGTATACACAAACACACATGCACATAAGTATATACACACCAGTACATTCAAACATATGCACATGCATATATATATACATACAAAAACGTGTGCATGCTCATGTATATGTGTATCAATGTATACACAGATGTGTGTATACAGAAACAGTGTATGTATAGATCCATCTATATGAGGAAAACATTGAGATCTCATATCTACTTATATACATAAACACATACACGCATGCATATCTCCTCATAGGAGCCCCGTGGAATATTAGTAATATTATGCCCACTTTGTCCATGAGGCACTAGTGAAAAGACTTGCTCCAGGGTCCCATACCCGGTTGGCAGGGGTAGTTTTCACTCTGGCTCCACGTTGCTAGATGGTAGCCCTTTGGAGGCTGGGCCTTTTCAGTGCCTTTCCTCCTGAATTTCTCCCTTCACCCCATCAGCGTGCCCCGGCCGGCGCACTCCCCTCTTTATTTACCACAGTTCTCTTTCGGACCCTGTTTTCTTTTGGGGAGCAGGGGTGGGCCTCCCTAGAGGAAGGAAGTGTGCTGCACCAGCCAGTGCTTTCCTCTAGGAGGAGTCGAGTCGTCCAGATGAAAGTGACACGCACCAAGTCCAACTCCTCGCAGGCGAAGGCAGCAATCTGAGCTCCCAGGAATTCGCTCCCCGGGCGGCTCTCGCCTCCTCCCCAGCCCATCTCCCACCAGCTGCCCTCACTCCTCCTCTGGCCGGCGCTCTCCCTCCCTCCTGTCCCGAACCTAGACCCCGGAGCGTGCTGCTCTCCCCCGGCTTCGCCGCGATCCTCCACCCGCCCCCCACCCCTCACCCCCGCAAAAAGAGCTGCCGCTCCCTTTCCCCGGTTCCCACCCCTCCCGTCCCCTTTACCCCGCCCCCCTCTCCACCCCTCCTCTCCCGAAGCCTGACAGCCCGAGAGCTGCCAAGCGGGGCGCAGCCATGGGAAGGGGAGGAGGTAGAGGCGGCGGCGGCGGCGGCGGCGGCGGCTGCTGCAGCAGCAGCGGTGGCAGCTGTGGCTGCTGCTGAGCGCCCCGGCAGCGGGGACCCCCCTGGGGCGCCCGGGCGCAACCGGCCGCGGCGAGGACAGAGACCCTCTGCTCGCTCTGCTGCGAGGCTCGGCTCCAAGGTACTGGCCGTGGTGGTGGGCAGATCCGCGGGCGAGGGGGTCACTTCCCAACTCTGGGCTGGAACTCGGCGTTGGGGGCGGCCGCGGGGAGGTTTATTTGGGGTGCCGGAGGTTTCAGATCTATCCGCAAATACATTGGGGGCTGGAGGTGGGGGCAGAGCCCCGCTGGCTTGCGCTTCCTACCGAAGAAGTTGTTTTCCGCTGGTAAGTTGTTGTAATCTGATCCATACCAAGGACGTGTGCGTGCGTGCGTGTGTTTCTGTCTGTCTGTCTGTCTGTCTTTGCTGGATTTTTTTTTCTTTCAAGGGAGTTGGGTGAGTGAGAAGGATAAGAGAATTGAACTTGCTTACGTGCAGGAAGTGGGGTGTCTTATTGAGGGGCGTGTATATGGAAGGACTTATTTTGGAAACAGTTTGTGGGTGTCTTAAAAGTTTCCTCTCTCTCTCTCTCTCTCTCTCTCTCTCTCTCTCTCTCTCTCTCTCTCTCTCTCTCTCTCTCTCTCTCTCTCTCTCTCTCACACACACACACACACACACACACACACATCTTCAGCCTACTGGGGGGGCAGGAGCTCCAGCTGGACATGTGTGTCCAGAGAGGGGGCTGGATTGGGGAACAATGGGGCTCCTTCTCCAGTCTTTCCTGTTATGCCCAGCCTTTCTTCTATCCCTGATGCAACGGCTATATTTTTTCTTGTTGCGCTTTTTGGCCCTTTGGGAGACTCTAGATAAGTCAACTCGGTTTGGCTGGGTGGGATTGGCTTGGAAATTGGGGCTGCAGCCGCGTCCTCACCAGTGGCCCCTCACTAATCCGCGGTTTTGAAACGACCTCAAAGTTTTGACAGCCAGCACTAACAGAGTCGGTCGGGAGTGCCCGCGGGTGCCAGGTCTCAGGGACTCCCGGCTGCCCCGTGGCTGGGGCTTTGGAAGGAGGTAGAGGGCGTGGAGGGCGCTGTCTGCATGGGAGACCCTCCTTGTACACCCAGTCGAAAACTGTGGCCAGAACTGGCTGGTCCTGGTGGTGGTGGTGTTAGCCGTGGTGGCAGCGGCGGTTTTCTGTGCTTGCACGGCTGTACGTGCCATGTATGTGTGTCGGTGTACCGGAGAGCGAGCACAGCGTGTAGGAGTGTCCCTTAGCTAAGAGACAGTACTGTGGGGGTAGGCGGAGGCCCCGGGAGGTGGTGGCGACGGTGGTGGTAGGATTGTTTATGTCTCTACCGTGGACCGGACTGGGGAAAAGGTAACGGGAGGCGGGAGGGTGGGGAAGCTGGAGAAATTCCCTTAGGGGTAAACTCCCTGGTCTTTTAAAGAGGGAGCTCCCCTGCTGTAGGCTATTCTGAATTTGCAAGCAGCAGCCCTACAGTAAGAAATGCCCCCCTTTTCCCCTGAAGAAAGACGGGCACAGCCCCAAACTAGAGACTTGGTGCCCTGCTGTCAGTCCCCGAAATGGAGAGAACCCTGGGTCTGCAGTGTCTCCCATTCACTGGGGATGTTTGTTTGCCTTCAAAACTTCAGCCTGAAGGGATACTGAGGCACACTGCCCTGGGGTGGTACGCACTGCCTGGACTCTCCTTGTTATAGGAAAGTGCTTCTCTAGCCCAGAAGTGTTTGCAAGGGATCCCTGATGTTCCCTGTATAACGTACTGTCTCATGGAAAGAAAACTCCTGGGGGGGAAAAAAACCACTGAAATAAAAGGATTGGACAGGATGCTGGTCTGTGCTTCATTCATTTGCTTTTTGGACGAGTGGGGGATGGTGTGTTTGCTCTGTGGGGGGAAAAAAGACTTAAGGACACCGGCAAGAGAGACGGACAAATCTCTAGTTAGAGATTGGTCATGGAAGATTTGCTTTATAGCCTTAAAGTCTATGAGACGTACTGTAATTTGTAGCCAAGAAGTTTTCTCCTCGTACTGCCAACTTTTAAAAAATTGCCTAACATTACTACTTAGGAGAATAGGTAACTCAATGTTCAGCTTTCCTTCAGAGTAAATATATACATCGGAATTATTCTATCCTTGGTCTCCTGAAGTGTTCTAAAAGCAAACATTGTACTGAGGAGGATGGGAGATGAGACATTATAAACACAAAAGGGCAGCACACATGCGTGGTTTTTTTCAAGTGAGCATAACTCTGACGTGCAACTATTTGTCTCAGAGTTCAGGACTGTATTTTTTTTTTAATTTTTTTAAAAAGAATCCACAGCATAAACCACTTAAAATTGATATTCCCTACAGCCTATCTCAGTCCTATCTCTGGTGCCTGGTGAACAGATGTTTACTGTACTCAGTAACCTATTGGACTGTCATGTTGAGTATCTTGTTAGCTCAGGACATAATGTTTATAGCATAATGTAATAAATGGAGCCACAGTTGCAGTTGGCCTGTGCCAAGCTCAGGAAGCACCCCAGCATGGAAACAATTCCTGAAGTTGGTCCAGCTCGGCAAGCCCTGCTGGCTAGATGCCCGTTAGCATTGTTAACGTAAAGATAAATCTGAAAGATACAATGAGAAGGCAAGGCAGCAAGATGCTTAGTTTTTTTTAAAAAAATGAACTTAAATAACATTTTCTGCGTCTGCTCTCTGTCAGTGAAAGCTTCACCAACCACCCCACTGATACTTACATGTTTGTTGCTACACTGTGGAATGATTAGATTTTTTCTTTTTGATTTCACTTATTTTCCTCATATAAGTTTTTTCCTCATGGTAGACTTTGAGTTTTTACACAATATAATTGCCGGAATTATATAACATTTTAAAAATATAATCTCATAATAACTTCACAACCATCTTGGAAAGTAAGTACTATTATTATCCTCATTTAACAGTTAAGGAAACTAAGGCAGAGATTAAGTGACTTGTCTATGGTCACCTAGCTAATAAGAATTAGAGGTCAAATTTGAATTCACATCTTTCTGACACCAGGTTCAACCTTCTATCCACTACACCACCTAGATGCCTCTAGGCAGATTTAAATTAAAATCTGCGAGGACATAATTTCTAGACTATTAATTTCTAAGTGGTATATTCATGAGTTTTTGACAGTGTTGCAGATCCTGTTGTAACTTTTTAATGGTATGACTGAAGTTTGTTAATACTCATACCTATGCCATATTAATTATGTAAACAAAGTCATATATTCATGTGTCTGGCATTTTTTCACCAGGACCATACGAGAGTTGAGGGTGTGTGTGTGTGTGTGTGTGTGTGTGTGTGTGTGTGTGTATGTGTGTGTGTTGTAGTAGTAGTAGTAGTAGTAGTAGTGGTGGTGTGTGTGTGCAGTACTATATATGTGTGTAGTAGCATGTGTGTGTAGTACTGTATGTGTGTGTAGTAGTATGTGTGTGTGCGTGTGTGTGTGTGCGTATGTGTAGAGGAGTTCCAATACAATGAATGCTTACTCAAATTCTATATCAACTTGGTTCTTATCTCTTATTTATTTTTCTTTTTAATCATAAGATGGTTATAACAAACTTCAAAACATTTCTGCAATACCTAGAACCCTTTTACGAGTACACGTAAAATGGCTTACTTATAGCCCACATCTTCTTGATTTCCCTTTGTCAAGGAAGATTAACTTTAAAAGACAACATTTGTATGACACACTGAAGGCCAGGAAAGCCAAAGCTGAATGTTCAAAACAAGTAGGAAATTTGAAACAGTCCTTACATATAATTTAATTAAAAGCTCTTCGTTTGGTTTGCTGACCTTAAATCCTGAGAATCAATCAATAAGTATGTAAAGAATGCCTTCTGTGTTCATTCTGGAGACATCCCATGTTCTGGCTCCAGTGGAGGTAAAAGGTGCTTTGGAAGAAATGCTTTCTGATGTAAAAAGGACCCAAACTATAGGTATGGGACATGTCTGGTTACGTTAACAACTCATTTCACTCTTGAGGCAAAGGAGATAGGAAATGCAAACAAAAAAAGGAGTCTGATGTGTTCATTTCTGATGAACTAAAATGGGTTGCTGCCTTCTGCAGAAGCTGAAATTTCATACCCCATATGATATTAGTGAAATTTGACAACAAAGCTTCACTCACTCTCTACTCATCTAAGTTTTCCTCAGCTAGAATAAGAGGTAGGGAGGTAGAGTGGAAAGAACATTATTTGGAAAGATAGAATGCCAAAATTTGCTTCCCAATTCTTCTACTTTATTAATTTTTCTACTGTGTCCCTGAGCAAGCCTCTGAGACTCAGTTTTCTCTTCTGTAAAATGAGGATAAAAATACTTGTTCAATCTGTCTCACAGAATTGCTATTCTAAAGTGCTTTGCAACGATTCAAGTTCTTTCTAAATGTGAGTTATTTTGAGTTAAATTCTACTCTGATACTTCATTCTGAATGTAAATGTGAAACTGAGGCAGTATACTAGTCTGGAGTTGGCCCTGACTTCTCAAGAGCTGTGTCTGTGAATGCAAGCTCTGGCAGACCCTACTAATTTGTAAGGTTGAGTGTGGGCCAACAACAATGGACTACACACCTTGTTCTCCACATCGCTAAGTTGGGAGAGACTCATCACAAAATGGTTTGGCCACCCAGGTGTTAAAGTTGTTTGGTCACAGAAACTTACAAAGACCTTCTACTTAAACATAAGTTTGTTATCTTTCTGGGTCACATGAATATTGTTTCTAAGGCCTATACATTTTTTCAAGGCCAACCTCAAGTCCTATCTTCTTCTTGAAAACACTGACTCCTTGAGTGACCAATGGGAGTAATTCAATCATCCCCAATAATTTCCTCTTCTGATGTCCTGTAATAATCATCTACACCAGTGGTGTCAAATTAAGAAGAAATGAAAGCTACTAAGCCATACAGAAGGATTCCTGTGGGTTTCATATTGACTTAGAAAACCACATATTAGCATTATCTATGTTCTATTGTATTTTTATTGATTTTATTAAACATTTCTCAATTGCATTTTAATCTGGTTCTGGTTCCACCCTGGAGTATTGCCAGAGCAGCACAGGTGGCATGTTTTGTACCTCTGAAATACACTACCATTTTGGCATTTAACATCCATGATCTTAATTTCATAGGACATCCTTTGCATTTGAAAGCTAGCTTAAGATGACTTAAGGAGTCATCTAGTCCTGTCCTTTCATTTTATACATTTTATAAGGGAGTAAGTAACTCTCTCAAGGTCATACAGGTAGTAAGTGGTATGAACTCGTGTCTTCTAACTTTAAATTCAGTGCTCTTTTCACAATAGCGTGTAGTTATTTATTTTTTTTCAGGATGTGTTTTATCTCTTCAACGATACTCTAAAGACCCTCAAGGGCCTAAACTGGGACTTATATACCCTGTACTAGCCACAGGGCAGAGCTATTGACATTTACTGTTTATGAAGATGATGCTGCCATCAACAGGTCTGAATATGGAGGAAGCTACATTTTTTCATCAAGCATAAATGGGAGAAACCACACCTAGTAAAAGGTGATGTGTGAGGATTTTAAGAATTATCTTGGTTAACCTCTTCAAGGCAAAGGTCCTACTGACTCTCCAAGGTGGAAGGGCTCAGGTCTCCTCACCATGTTTTATATTCACCTCTACTGGTAGAATGTTGGGTTCCATCTAAAATAAAGTTAATTGGGAATAGAAGACAAGATCCAAAATGTCTCAATAATATTAAAAATAGGTGATATTTACACGATAACATTTGTCATAGTCCTTTCATGGACTTATTTCACTTGATTTTCATGACAACTCTGTAAGGTAACTAGGGTAATTACAGATGAGTAATTTGAGGTAAAAAAAAAAGGTGTTTTCTAATCAGGAATCTGTTTTAACAAAAATCCTAGTGGGGACACTAATCAGCATTTTCTCATTCATGTTATACAGAGTCGTCAAGCACACATTTATTAAATAATGACTACTATGTGCTAGGTGATCTGCTAGGACCTGGGAGTAAAAGACAAAAATGAGGCAACGTCTGCTTTCAAGGAACTTAAATTCTAATGAGGAGACAATGTACATCCATACCTTCATGCACAGTGTGCACCTATATATGATTACATCCATTTGATTCTCTAGGTAATAGGGAGCTTTGGATTTAATGATGGGGGTGACATGATAAAATCATATTTCAGAAAATCACTTCAGTTGCTATGTGGAGGATGGATTGTTGTTCTGAGTCTTGAGTCAAGGAGACCAATTAGGATTGCAGTGAGAAGAAATGAGGATCTGAATTAGGGCAGTGGCTGTGGGAGTAAAGAAGTGATGTATGTAAGAGATAGTATGGAGATAGAAATGATTAGATCCAACAACTGCTTGAATATGTGGGGTGAGTAAGAATGACAAGTCAAAGATGCAAACCTGTCTGGATGCATGGCAGTGCCCTTGATGGTAATAGGGAAGCTTGGAAGATGGGTGTATCTGGGGAGAAGTAATGAATTTTCTTTTGGTCATATGGAGTTTGAGGTGTTGTGTAGGTCATTGGTAATGCAAAATTGGAGCTCAGGAAAGAGACTAGCTCTGAGTCATCTGCATAGAAATTATAGAAGCTGAATGGGTCACCAAATAATAGAAAAGAGCCTGAGACAGAAGCTTGGGGATGGGGCAAGCATGTCCATAATGGAAGGAAGGGTGCCAGTAAGGAGGGTGAGGTTGATGATTCATCAGAAGTGTGGGATGATTGAGGGAACAAAGGCATGGAAGAGATGGGAAGGATGGGATTCAGAAAACAGAGAGAGAGAGATTAGAATTAAAAAGAAGGGCTACCTTCCTTGTGGTTCTGGGAGAGTGAGGATATGGAGAGATTTAGAGCTGAAGAAGAGTTAAGAGAGCTGAGAGTTGATATATTTAGCTGATTGTGAAAGTGAGGGAGAGGGACTGGGAATGAATCCTTTCAGGATAGAAGAAATGTTTTGGAGCAAGCTTTGTATGAAAGGTAACAGAGGAACAACTAAAAGATAAATAGAAGGATTGCTAAGGGACGGGTCAAGGTTGATTAAGCTTAACTTTGAGTGGACCCAGTCAATCTAATTTTATTCTTTTCTCTAGCCCCTTGAGCCACTTAGGAGTTGGTATAAAGGAGACAAGTGCTAGGAGTTACACAAATTTGAAAGTTAAAACAGTTAAAATACTGAAATGTCAAAGGGGTAAGGGGGTCAAAGATGGAGGAGAAGCCATCGTTGAAATGGGTGCTCATAGGATCAGAAGGGAGGGTAGGAGATGGGACCAGAATACATTTAGTAGACTGGAAAAACAAGGAAGAATTCAGAGGCTCAATTAAATTCAGCCAGTACCTAATATTGAATATGGCAAGGTAATGTTGTATTATGACCTGGAGGAACCCAGATCACCCACAAATACCCAAGTCAACTCTAAGAATTCAGTGAGCAAGAAAACCAAAGAGAAATAGCTGTAATTTCTATCTAGTCCAAGATAACACACACACACACACACACACACACACACACACACACACACACACACACGACTAGCAGAATCCTGTGGAAGCTTGAGCAGAGGTAGAAAGAAGGCAAAGCATGCAAGCAGCACATACCCAGAGCCAGTAACACCCAGACCAGCTACAGGTGTAGGACCCAGGCCCAAACCACAGCAGGAATCACGATATGAGAAAGGACCAGAGCAGTATCTGAGATCAGTGCCCCTGGGGTCCTTTAGGAAGCCTACTACTAGCACCGACAACAGTGTCTGTTTGGGACCTGTCAGGCTCATAGCAAGTCAACTCCAGGTTTCGGACTTTGCAAGTAGAAAAAGACAGAGAAGGAACCAAGGCCACAGCCCAAGCTGAACTACCAGGAGACTGAGTCAGAATTCAGGATTCCTGTTGAAGGAGGGTTCTAGTTTTAGCCATGGATGCATATCTAGGCAGGGTCTTCCTATACCATCCAAAGGCTATCCATCATAGAGATTCACCATTTCCTTCACAATCCTCTTTTTGTATTCTGTACCATATATGGAAACAACCACATGTCTTGGTGTCTTTGTATTATTGTTAGTTAAGTCTGTCACAGTCATGTTTGTCTTTACAATGATGTAGTATAAATTAAGTTTAGAATAAAGGAAAAGAATGATGTGATATGATACATATGATTCTGTAGCCCAAGAACAAAAATGGACAGAGTGAGAGATCAGAAAACATGTTGTGGCTTGTATTTCATTTTCAAAGAGGACCATTGACTTCATGAGGTGATGACTTGTGCATGAATTAGAATTATGGGAGGTAGAGGTGCACAAAGTGGTCAGCCTCATTTTCTCTTACTAGGTTATTGAAGTTCAGTGGCAAGAGAGAAGTCAGGACTACTGACTGATGATGGCCTACGATGCAGTGGATGGCCTTAGCATCTTCGATGTCTTGACTATTACCTAAGCACTTCACAGCACCTGCTTTAGCCACCTTCAAGGTCACTGGAACAAATTCTTCTCACCTGCTCATTCCGGGGGGTGGGACTAGCTTGGGGTAGCCATCACTGATGGGTTTGAGGCCTGTCAGTTGTCCTCAACTTGGTTTAATCCATCTGCTGGGTTGGTTTTACCAGGATGTAGTCCCTGCTCCTGTGCCACAGCTTTTGGGAGCTACAGGTGAGAGTTGAATGAAAGACGAACCCCAAAGGTAGAGGAGCAGGCCTGAAAAGAACCCAGCAGATCTTCACACCAGAGGTTCTAGTCCTCCCTGAACACCCCATATACAGAGAAAGTAGATTGTGGTCTAAGAAATTATTTTCATCATTGAGGATTTTGGAGTTCAGGTTGTTCTAATGGTTCAGTGAGGCCAAAGATGTGACTCTACTGGTGTAGACGAGACGTTAGAAGGCTTGGAAGACCATCCCCAAGTGATGGCAGGAGAAGGGATTCAGAAGATGGCAAGCTAGGCTAATTTCTCCCAGTCCTCCCTCTTGGGATAATTTAATTCAAGTAATATAAAATGAAACCACAAATCAGAAAATTGCTTTGGTCAACACTTTACAAGGAGACAGAGTTCCTGTCAGAAATTGCTGTTTGCGGATATTTTTTTGGCTCTTTAAAATTACCACCAGACTTACTTTTAATATCCCCAGTTAATACAATTTGTTTAGAAGAGATCTTCAAACTGTAGTTAGAAGAACTTGGTTTCAATTCTAGTGCTACCACTTAATAGCTGTGTGGTCTTGGGCAAGTCACTTAACTTTTCTAAATTTAAATTTTCTCATCTCTAAGTCAGGGATAAAAATGCCTATCTTGCCTGTGCTACAAGTTTGTTATGCATAACAAAGGAGATAATACAGAGCTGACAGATAACTGCTGTAGGGACTCACCTTAGTATCCCACAAGAGGAAGTATAGAGACTAATGACAATTTCATTCTTCTCCATATGTGTTTTAGCTATTTATTTTCATTTAGACATTTTGGATCCTGTCTTAATAAAAAGCCTATGTGATCACAGATTTCAAACTGCAAGGGACTTTGGAGATCATTGAATCCAACCACCTCATTTTGTAGATGAGGAAACTGGGGCTCAGGGAGGGTAAATTACTTGCCCTGGGTCACACAGCTTAGTACTTATCTGAAAAAAGATTTGAACACAAAACTTTTGACTTCAGGGCCAGTGCCAGACACTGTGCCACCTGGCAGCTGGCAGCTATCTTAGAGGTGGCTGGTGGCAAAGCAGATAGAGCTGTGGACCTGAAATCAGGAAGACCTGAGTTCAAATTTGGCCCCAGATACTTATTAGCTGTGTGACCCAGTCCCTCATCTGTAAAATGAAGATAATAACGTTGCTACCTTTCAGATTGTTGTGAGGAATAAAAGAGATATTTGTAAAAACACTTAGCACAATGTCTGGCACATAAGTATTATTTAAATACTTATTCCTTTCCCCTGCCTGTGGGATACAAACTGAGAGAGAACACTGAACTGGGGAAGTCTAGAGGCCTGAATTCTAGTCATGTCCCTGTAACTAATTAGAAATCAAAATATCTTAATATTATTATGAAAATGGTTTTGACCTCATGGGACCCTTGAAAAAGTCTCAAGGACCCTCCATGATCCCCAGACCTTTTTGAGAACGGCTGGTGTAGACATGCTACACACCCAGAGTCAGCAAGGCTTGAGTTTGAATCCTGCCTCAGAATTCTACTCACAGTATGACCTAGGTCAGCTCACTTGTCTTGTCCTCAGTTTTCTCATCTGTAGCACGGGAGGATTACACTCACTGATCTCAATAGACCCTTCCAGCTCCAAAATTCATGAGTTAACATGCCTGGTGCACCACGAGTGGAATATATGAACTAGTTCATTGTCTTTCCTGTCTCAGGGCTATGGGTAGGCAGAGCAGAATGAAGGATGTGGCAAAGGGTATTTGGGTGAAGTGGAGGAATGCGAACAAAGCACCTTTACCACGGCTCTCTTCTCAAAGGAGATGGCAGCAATTGCCCTCTTTCGTTTATGGAAAGATGATGGATAGATACCCTAGGAGCTGCCTTGTCTTTTCAACCTGCTCAGAAGGAGAGACATAATGAAAAGCCGGGACTTCTGTAGTATTAGTCGGCATAGCATCTTCTATTCCTAGGAGACCTTTACAAAATTGATGCTTATCGGACATCTTTGCTTGACTGATTGACCGATGTGTCTTTCATGGTGGATATTTTTATATCACAGGATATAGTGGGACAATGAAGGAGAAAGAGCAAAGTTGAAGTAGAAAAAATGTGGAGAGTGGGGAATAAGGAGTGAAAAAGAGAGGAACTGGAATAATAAACCAAATATTTTCTTCTGCTGTTATTATAATAATAATTGTTCACATCCTTCTGGAGCTTTAAGGTTGTATAAAGCACTTCACAAAAATCTTGGAAAGAGAGTAGTGAAAGGATTATTATCCATATTTTAAAAATGAAAATCTTGATATTCAGAAAATTGAATAGCTAATAGGTGCATCTGAGTTGAAGTGACAGCTGAAGGTCATTGGTCCAGTTTCCAGCAGTGACCCTGTAGGGGAAGCTTTATAAGTCTCTAATAACTTCTTCTAGTAATGACCCCGTTTGAGAATGTTTCACATTCCTAATGAGGTGTCAGCAGACAAAGGTTCCATTTCTCACTTCGCTAATGACATATTGTGATGTTAATCACTGAACCTGTACAATTCTCATATACTGTCTGTTTCCACACATGTAAAATTGGAATATTCTTTTTTGACTAGTGACTCAGCAAGTGGGATCTAATGACATTATCAGTAAGACCCTTTAGAACCTGTTGAATAATGATGCTGAGCAGCCAAGCTAGGGCTCTAATTGATACTGGCCTATAAAATTAATCAGATCATCAAACTGCTACTTTTGGATCTGGGACTCTTAGAATCCCAGGATCCTGTTCAAAACCAGTCTTCTTTCTCCTGCACTGTTTTCAGTGTCTTAGGCACTGAAACACATAATACACACACACACATATATACACATTTATATGTATCTATATAGATAGTTGTATACATATATGTATACACAGAGGCATACAAACATGTATATATACCCACATATATATCATTATATACATATATATCTCTATCTATCTATCTTTCTATCTGTCTATCCATCTGTCTATCCAAGCACTGGGCTTGGAATCAGGAAGACCCATCTTCATGAGGTCAAATCTGGCTTCAGATACTTACTAGGTGTGTGACCCTGGGCAAGTCACTTAATTTTGTTTGCCTCAGTTTCCTCATCTGTAAAATGAGGTGGAGAAGAAAATGGCAAACTACTCCAATATCTTTGACAAGAAAAGCCCAAATGAGGTCACAAAGAGTAGGTATGACTGGATTGACTGAACAGTAAGAAATGAAGTATTATGAGTATATTCATATACGTGTGTGTGTGTGTGTATAGAGAGAGAAAGAATTGAGCCACTGATGTGTATATATTATATATATATCTGTATATATATTTGTGTGTGTATACATACATACATATATATGTATGTATGTATACACATACACACACAAACATGATATCTGACATAAGGACCCTGCAGCATTCCTGGGAAGATTGGTCTAAAACATATGAATAATTAAAGAATAATAAAAGATTATCTCATTAAGTGCTGAATAGCTTGGTGGAAATTGGTAGATATTCCAAGTTCTACAGAAATTCAGAGAAGTAATGCTTAGTGTGCAGTGGAGTATTTGGGAAAGGTCTGATGGTGGATTTGAATCTTGAGTTGGACTAAAAAGCAGGGTTTATATTTGGTTTGCCAGAGGTAAGAGGAGGGCATTCCTAATGTGGTAAGTGGAGAGAGTATGGCATATGCGAGCTTATCAGGGAATTAGTAGAAAATAAGTTTGAATAGTTAGGATAGGGCTATATTACTAAAAAGTTTTGAAAATCAGGCAGAAAGGTTTATACTTCATGCAATAAGCAAGAAAGAGTTGTAGATTCATAAGATGATAAATTCAAATAAGCCTAGCATTGGAAGAGACTTTTAATATCACCTAGAATAGGAGTGGGGAACCTGTGACCTTGAGGTCACATGTGACCGTTTAATGGAATTGTGAAGTTTGGATTTTGTCAGAGGGCTGCACTTGAGGACCTACAAGGCCACATGTGGCCTTGAGGCCACAGGTTCCCCATCCCTGATCTAGAACAAGGGTTCTTAACCTTTTTTGTGTCATGGCCTCCTTGGTAATCTGGTGAAGCCTATGGACCTTTTCTCAGAATAATGTTTTTAAGTGCATAAAACACCTACTATTTCCAAGGAAGCTAATTATATTGAAATGAAATTATAAAAATATTTTTTTAAAACAAGTTCATAGGCCCCAGGTTAAGAACCCCTAATCTCGGCCAGTTACTGTCCATCAGATGGATCTCTGCTACGATATTCCAGACAAGTGGTCTGCCTCCACTCAAATACCTCAAATGTCTGTGGGAATAGGCCTCATAAGGTGGCCTCTTCCATTTTTGTGTAGCTTTGTTAACACGTTAAGAATCTGCTTCTCTGTAACTTCCATATGCTGGTCATGGTACTGTCCTCTGGCATCATACCAACCAAGTTTAATCTCACAAATTCAAAGACATTTTGAAATTCTTTTACTATTACTGCTATTACTTAGTTTTTTAAGATTTTTGAAAAAAGTTATCATGACCTTCGGAAGACTTTTTGTTTCTAGCCTAAGCACTCCCCATTGCCTTCAATCTTTTCTTTTATGACATGATTTCCAGACCCTTCAGCCTCTGGAAATGCCCCAGCTTATCAATGAATGAGACAAAACAGAGCACAATAGACCATGTGTAGTCTGGCCAGGAAACTACAATGGTCCTATTAATTTTCTTTGTTCTGGATACCATTCTGATATTGCTATAGCCTTACATAGCCTCAACATCATCATCATAATTATAGAGAGACCTTGTGGTAGGTTTGATGAGGTACTAGCCTTAGAGTCTGAAAGACCAAGGTTCATACCTTGCCTCTAGCCCTTAACAGTTCCATGGCCATTAACTTAAACCCTCAGATCCTCAGTTTGCTCTTTTAGAGATAATAATACCTACAGTATCTACCTCAGAGAATTGAGTATCAAATGAGATAATGTATATAAAGCAGTCTACAAACCTTTCAGTTATATATAAATAATAATATTATTATCCTCTTAGCTCATGTGAAGCTTGCAGTAAAAAAAAAAAAGTCACTATGTTCTTCCAGCCCTTCTCTATCAGAAAGAGCAATTTACATTGAATAAATATATGGTTTGATTGCCTATGGAATTAAAATAGAGCACAACTTTCTATGAGGTAGAATGGTTTCCTTGTTTTCAACAATCCTGAACTTCAAATCTGGCGTTTTTCTTGGCTGCTTCAGACAAGTCCTGCTGCTAACTGATGTTGCAAACTTCACGACAGCCATATCCATCTATGAGGTTGCCATGGGCCCCTTTTGCCTTAGGCACCCTCATGGCTTTTTATATCCAGCTTCATGCAATTCTGCTTTGATCTATTTCTTATTATCCTATATGTCTTCTTCTTCTAATTTACCCCAATGCTGTCCATCAGTGATAATCCAAAGTCCACCAAATACAAAGATACTTTTGTCCTACCTGTTTGAATATTAAACAATGAGCAGTAATAGTTATTAGTGTCTACACTGCTGTGACTGAAAAGACTGAAATTATGATCAACAGTTTTTCAACTTTGTATACCATAAAGATTAATTAGCCTTTGATTTGGGATTGGAACTGGTATTTAGTCCCTATCACTATCTGTGAATCTCTGCTAGACCAAAACGTTTGCTAGAAAAAAAATTCATTCCATTTGTGATTACTGATCAATTTCCTACTGTCTTTTGCCAGTAAACTACATTTAGTTTCTCAGTATGTCTCTGAAGTGTTTTTATGCTCCTCCTGAACTCAGTAGCCTTACTTCATAATTACAATGCTTTCAAAGTGTTCATTTCCTGTTTGTGAATTCTTGCTAATGTACCTACCCATTGATGATTTAGGTTATTAATGAATCAGAAATGGAAAATATACTCAGACTTTTCAGTAGCTCATTAAATATAAATTTTAAATAATAAAACATTCCTAAGAACAGATGTTTCTCATAGAATTTACCATCTGTCGTTTGAGAGATACTAAAAGCATGTTACCTTAACTTTTTATTAGAAAAGAAATAAATCTTAAATAACTTCCCACTTATTGGATCAATGTTTGCCAAGGAAGAATACTAAACTAGCAGCTATGAAAACTGGGTTCTAGCTCTGCCACTAATTTACTGTATTTGTTTTGGAAGTCACAGAATTGCCAGATCTAAGAGTTGGAAGGGAATGCAGAAAGTCAGTTAATCCAGCTTGTACTTCAACTAAGAACCCCTTTTATAATATTGCAAGTAGACGGCAATGCAGTCTCTGCTGAAAGACCTCCCACCTACTATCTCTCAAGGTGGTCCATTCCACTCTGGGAGAGCCCACGTTGTTAGGAAGTTTTCCCTCATATTTAGCCTAACTTTACCTCTGAAAATTCCATTTGTTGCTCCTGGTTCTGCCTCCATGGACCAATCAGAAGGGGTTGAATCCCTCTTCCATACGACAATCAATAAAATCAGTCAACAAACGTTCACTAAGAACATGTCATGTACCAGGCACTGTACAAAGCTCTGGGGATACAGAGAAAGGCAAAAAAATAGTCCCTGTCCTCAAGAAGTATACATTTTAATGTGGATAGTTTGCCACCCCAGAGGTAGCTAACATTTCTCCCCAGATCTTTTCTTCTCCAGGCTAGACTTTTCTAGTTTCTTCAGAAATTCATATAAAGTCTGGCATCTAGTCGCCTTGTCATCCTGGTCACTCTACTATTGTCACATATGCAAAGCTTAGCAATGAAAATATGCTTAAAATCTTCATTTCACGTCCTGCTTTCCAGTTCATCTGTATATATTACACTATGATTGAATGAAACTTTATGCCCTTCCATCTTTGAAGACCTTTCCAAAATTAAGTCATGCACTGTAGTCTAAGGAACAGTCTGGTACATGATGGTTCTGATAAAAGATCATGTGTCCAACCCTGTGATACACTAACAGCAGCATCTAAAGAGCCTTCAAATGTCAAGGATTCCCAGATGCCCTGAAATTGGACCATCTTAATATATCTTCCAAACATCTTTATCACATATGGGTGGAATCACTACCTTCTGAGTTACACTCCACTTTTCCAGTCTTGAATCATACTAACCCCATTCTTCTACTCTGTGTTCTAGCCAAACTGAACCTCTTTCTGCCCTCTGAAAATGCTTCCCTGCCTCCGGTCCTGAGTTCACATCCTTTTCTGTGCCTGGAATGTTGTCTCTTCCTCTCTTTGTCTGCAAAGACTGACCTCCTGGCTGCTGCATGAACAAGACACTCTGTCTCCAGACTGGGCATTTTCACTGGCTGTCCCCCATACCTAGAGTGCTCTCCCTCTTCATGTCTCCTGGCTTTTCTGGCTTCCTTCAGTTCTCAGTTAAAATCCTGTCTTCTACAAGAAGCCTTTCCTTATGCCCCTTAATGCTGAGGGCATTCACTTTCTTGAGCACATAGCTTGTTTCTATATAATTGTTTCCATGTTGTCTCTCTCATTAGACTGTGGACTCCTTGAGAACAGGGATGGTCTTTTGTCTTTTTTGTATCCTTAGCACTTAGTACAGTTCCAGGCACATACTAGGTACTTGATAAATGTTAATGGACTGAGCAAATTCCTATCTATCTTTTAAAGTCCTTAAAGCCTTCCCTGATCTCCCAACTTGATGACGACCCATTGCCCTTTTTATCTAACAGAATCCTTCATTTTTTCCTTCTCACAATAACCCCACCTCAGTTACCGAAGTTATTATTGTATTTTTCATAGCCTTCTTCTAGAATTTAAGCTCTATCTATGTTGGCAGAATCCATGTTGACCTGAACTGAATTGACTTGAAAGACGGATAAATGACAGGAAATTTTAAGCTAGCCCTGCTGAAATACTTTTGAGCTCTAATTATATTTTCAAAGTAAGCAATTTCAAGCTTAGTTTATTTTATATTAATATTGTTGGAAACCTAGTATTCATATCTAATAATACAAATAATCTCTGGGCAAAATATGACTTGCTGGTTCAAAAGCAGCCTTTGTCTTCTAAGGAGTTGCAAAGGAAAATTGCGTAGAAGTGAGATGTCTTTTTGAAGGCACAACTACAGATTAATCGTGACATGATCTTTGTACAACACTGCAAAGTTCCAGAAATGGAAATTCATCACTACTCAGGAAACATGTGCATCCCAGAGCCTTTTTATTTCATTGATTAGGATGGCAGGAATTTAGACCTTATGCATATTTAATTAAAGACAGGTAGGCTTTTTGATTTGCTGATTCATTCAGTTTGCCATAACCTTTATACTCACACGGCCCTTTTCTCACTTTCTCTGTAGGAATTCATTTGAATTTCCTAGACTTGACCCATCACTTTATTTCTTTGATTATAATGGACTTTCAAAACTATTAGACTAGATACTACATGAGGGCTAGGGACCATGGCTTACCTCCTATATTATATATCTTCTTATCACTCCACAGTAGTTAGACCTCTATATGTCTTGCCCATGGCTAGTACTCAATAAATGTTTGTTGACTGACTGACTGATCTTTCTACTACTATTTCAATTTTACATTGGATGGCATCTACAATCATGTATTACCACTGCAATCATTCCAACAGGTGAAGCACCAGCATTGGACTCTGGAAGACCTATATTCAGAGACCTGTCTCTAATAAGTACTAGCTTTATCTCCATGAGTAAGCAAAACCTCACAACTTTCTAAGGTTCTAAGTTACAGATTAGTTGTGTTTGCACGTAGAGAGTCCCCCCGCTCTATAGAAATCCTACATTGGGAATAGCAACCACCATAAAAATCAATAATTAATTTCAAAAGGATTATATCATTTTTACTTAATCTCAGATTTTCAGACACTTGTACAACCAGGGATTTAGAAAAGTAGTTTCAGTAAACCATAAACAAAATACCGTTTTAAAAGAAAATTTTAAATTCTCAAATTAGCCATTAAATACCTCTAGGACTTTGATTTTTTGTCTTCTTCCCATGCAGAGAAGATTGTATTTTAAATCCACCATCTAATGAAAAAAGTACCAATTATATTGCTGCAGATAGCCTGTTTAACTTTAGAGAAAAGAAAAACCTTTGGAGAAAAACTGGGAAACATTCATTTGTGCAGTTTGTCACATTATCACACATAATCTAAAACTGTCAAAAATATGCTTGAACTTCACATGATTTAAAGAAGGAAATGAAACAATCATTTCAACCTTTTCCCTTGAGAATTTGCTCAGCTATTCCAAAGGGTCTTCCAGGCTAACAGGGCAATTCATTTCTTAGCTTGCTTTACTTGACAAATTGGTGTTAACTCTTATTTTATGGCTATTTGCAGTTTAATAAATGACTTGGACTTTGATTTATGTCACTGGAACTCAAACTCACGAAGACTTCAAGAAACTGCACTCTTTCTATAAAGGATTATATACCTGAGAAGGTGGAGGGAGATAATGATTTATTTCTAAGGAGCATTGGAGTTGGTGTTGGTGTGTCAACTTCAGAACTGGACCCAGTTTAAGCAATTATAAACTATACTATGTGTTTTACAATCTCTAAAGTATGGAAGTTGGATTTTTTTCTTATATAATTAAAGATCCTGTCCTTGCTACTATACTGTAAGGTCCATGAGGATAGAGAATGTGTGCTATCTAAATTTTGTATCTCCCACAAGTTTGTCTTTCTTGTGAGTTTATAGGTACTAAACCTTTTGAATGCAGGGGTTTAGAGGAAGCTGAACTTTTACATCTCTGGTGAATAGCACAGTGCTTTGCACACAGTAGGCACTGATTAAAAGGACTTAAAGTTAGAAAGACCTATATTTATTGAACTGAATTGAATGTAGCATCTCTGGAAGGCTTTCTGATAGCTTTCATTGGAGTCACACAATGTCTCCCTTTAACTGGAATTCACCTATATACAAAGGACAAATTATACATGCAAATATATACACACACATGTGTACATAAAAAAGAAATATATATTTGAATACATGCATATATCTATATGCAAATGACAGTGATAGGGACCAGACCAGTGATTTCACTGCTGAAGAGAGCAAACTCCCTTTTCCAGTAGTCTGCAACTTTTAGTGCTTCCCTCCCCTCCGCCTCTCTCTCTCTGTCACACACACACACACACACACACACACACACACACACACACACACACACCAAAGTTGGATTGGGGTAGGGATTATAGATTGGGTTCTTAATGCCAGGTGCCATAGCCTAATTTGTGTGTATTTTTATATACATATACATATATATATACATATATGTGTGTGTGTGTGTATACATATATGAAACAGCTAGCTCCCCATCTCTTCCTGAACCTGAATGGCAGGGGAGGGGGGTAAGGTTTGCAGGTTAAAAATGAATGGTATGTAAACTCCTGAAATGCAGAAACAGTATCATTTTTTTTTTTATCTTTGTATCTACAGTATGAATTGCAATACCTCGCACATAGCAGGCACTTGGGTAGCTAGGTGGGACAGCGAATTGATTGCTGAAGACAGGAGAAACTTAATATGCATCTGGCCTCAGACATTGGAAAAGTCACTTAATCCTGTTTGCCTCAGTTTCCTCATCTGTAAAATGAGCTAGAGAAGGAAATGGCAAACCACTCCAGTATCTTTGTCAAGAAAACTCCGTGGAGAGTTAGACAGGACTGAAACAACCCAGCAACAACAGGAATCACTTAATAAATGCTTGTCAAAATGCTTAAGGGCCAGAAGCACCCACATTATCACAAGAAAGCGTTTTTTCAGAATTTTCCCATGAATAGTACTTCATGTTCCACAAAGTTTGTGCCACATTACAGCTACAGATACCCATTCCCAGGTACCTCTAATTAAAAAGGCTCCCTCAGGTCTTCAGACATTGAGCCAAATAAAGAGGAGTAAGTTCGGCTCCAAGTAAGTGGACTGGCCATGAACTTGAAGAGTGCTATTTGTTAAGCTACTGCTGGACTTGGTCCAGCAAGGCTAGCCACCTATCCCTGTACAGGCAAGTTTCTGGTCCTCAAATTAAAAGATAGGTTTTTCTAGAGCTGCAAGGGCCCAGGAGAGAACAGGAAAGGCTGTGCAAGATCTGAAATGTTTAGGAAGAAAAGGTCCACTTTTTATTAAAAATTTCCCTTGAAAAATGTAAAAATTTTGGATTAAGCTATTTTTTTAGGTATGAGGGTGGGGGAATTCACAGTTTTGTCACATCACATATAGTGTTAGTTTTTCTGATGTATTTTTTTTATTTTACTCATTTTTAAATCTTCAGTAATGCTTCCTAAATGCTATTGTAAGCTGTAGCTCTCAGCTCAAAGGGAGGGGGCTCAAACTTGGTTTATTAACAAAATACTCAGTGAAGTGTTAGCTTCTATCCAGGGGCTCAGGCCCCCAAAATCTCTGAATTGGCTTATTCTGTACTCTTCACTATTCGCCTTCAGTTCCCCTCTGAGGATTAGGATAATAATTGACAATAATAATAGCCAACATGTACGTAATGCTTATCATGTTCCACTCTGCACTAAACAATTTACAATTGTTATCTTACTTGACTCTCGCAACAAACCCGGGATGTGGGTGCTTTTATTTTCTTCATTTTACAGATGAGGAAACTGAAACAGACAGGGTTACCTAGGGTTACACAGCTAGAAGAGTATCTGAGGGCAGATTTGAACTCAGGTCTTCCTGACTTCAGCATTTGAATAGACTATTATAGACTTATTAAAAGGCATGTGAAGATCCAAAAAGACAGTCTTGTATCTGAGCTCAGTCCCCAAAGGGCTATAGGTCACCTTCCAGGGAATGTTATTTCTTTTCTATCCCCAGAGATTCAGTCATAGTCCTTATACAACTCAGAGCATGAACTAGTCAAGTCCTTGCCTTGGGCATGTCTGCTGTAAATCCTCAGGAAGGTCTAGTGTTGGTTGCCCACCTCCTGGGCTTTGGGAGATGCCTTCTCTTTCGTATTAGTCTACATCCCTGAGTCTTAGGTCTCAGAACTGCCCTTCCTTGTCCATAGAACACACATAGTTCTGTCAGATTGTTGTATGTAATTCTCATAGCTCCCATGTTGGCTATGAAACTTCTTGGTGCTCAGCTGGCAGAGGGCTCACTCCACCACCACCACTCACACACACACATGCTTGCACACACTCACACATACATATACTACAGGTTCCCATTTTTTATCATTGCAAAACCTCTCTTCCTCCTCATGGCCTTCTCTTGCCCAGTTACTAAGCTCACCTGCCTGTAGCCTCAGAATATTCTCATGTCCCTCACACCATAAGCAAAGAACTGCCTACATCCCCCTTGATTATTTTGACATGAATTTAGTTGATGCATGCTCAATATACCATGCTCTTATGATCCTAATTTGCAACCATGTCTATGTCTTTTAGTGGAAAGCAAATGAAAGATGGTAGGAGTGGTTCTGTTTGTCAACAGAAATGGAAAAAACTTTCACTGTAACAGGACAGATTTAAGGCAGATAGGAAGAGCTTTTGGAGTGATGGGGCATGTTAAACCAATACTTAATACCAAAGGAAGTTATGGCACCATTTTCTTTTTTTAAAATTTATTTTTTGTTACATTTTCAGTTCTAAAGTGTTTCCTTCCTTCCTTTTCTACTCCACACCAGAGAAGGTTAGTAAGTGCCAGAGCTGGGATTTGAACTCTGTTCCTCTGACTCCATGAAGCCAATGCTCTTTCTCTCATACCACGCTGCTCTCTGGGGCGTGTGTGTGTGTGTGCGCGCGCGCGCATATGTGCCTAATTTCTCTTTCTGTACATTCTGGGGCTGATGTTACATTTTCTGTAATGAGAATTTTTAACCTTTATTGTTTGGCAAAGAAAAGATTTTGCCTGTATCTTCGAAGGATACAAGGATGGCTGCTGTTTATTATCAAATCCGCTGAGATAGAAGTGTAGCAGTCTGACACTCATTTTTGAAAACAGGGCCTCTCCATATCTGATTGGGGAAAAACTCAGAACATAGGCAGATATTTAAGCAAGGTTTTTCCCTCTCAGTGCCAGGCAGGAAAAGAAATACAGCACACTTAAATAGCAAGAAGTAATAATAACAGCCAGATTTACATAGTGCCTACTACGTGCCACACACAGTACTAAACACTTTATAGTTGTTGCGTTTGTCCTTCACTCTCAAAGAGGTATGACATCAAGACGATGACATGACTTGCAGTTAACTTTGATTTAAGTGAGAGAGGGCTGACTTTACAGTTATTACTTCATTTGATTCTTATAGCAGCCCTGGAAAGCAAGTGCTATTATTGTACCTATTTTACAGATGAGAATACTGAGGCAAACAGATTAAACAATTTGCCCTAAGTCACATAGCTATTGTCTGAGGTCATATTTGAACTCAGGTCCTTGAGACTCCAGATCTGTTTCCACTGCACTACCTAGCTAGCCTAGTAATATTGGCAGGCATTGAGATCATTTGCAAATCTACTAGCAATGCCACAGTTAGTAGTGGTCGTGGGGCTGACACAAGTTGAATCGCCCTCCCTTTGTCCATTTCTAGAAGAGAAGCTTCACACAGAATGGGGTATGGCCCTTGTGAATAGAAGTATACATAATGCTGCTTCTTGCAATATGAGTTATAGGGTTGGTATCAACAGGGTTATCAATGGGATGCTTAGGTTGTGAATTCCACCCATGATATGCTTCTTATGGATTGACTACATTTATTGATGCTGCTTTTGCACAGTGTTGAATCTCTTTTTTGATGGGACATTCATTGTTCCTGATTTCTGGCTGGCCCATTTACTAGATGTTGCTTGATTCAGTAAATTTGCAAGTCACCAAAGGTTGAAAACCCTGCTTTTCTGCATCAATTTGTAACAATTCAATATACCTTTTATGAGCTCCATAAACCAGGGCATCCCTCCAGAATTTCTGCTTCCTGGCAGAATTGTGGCATTTCCCATTTCCCTTTTGTAGGCAGAGTATTTAGATGGTGTTCTCTACTTGAGGAGAAAAGAACCGGGCTCCCTTCCAGACTCTGCTTCTGATAACTGTGTGACCTTAGGACAAATCTCTTTTCTGGGCCTGAGTCTTCATCTGCAAAACAAAGTGGGGAGGAAAGGGAGGCAGAAGCTCAGAATTACAGTTTGAGAAGCATAAGTAATCTCCCCTGCCATCTACTAGGACACATACCCAAAAAAGCAATCCCCGCTATAATTGACCAGATAAATGGTCGCCCCACCTCTGCTTGTGCTGAAGCAGCACAATACACTAAGATGGTTAGGAAGTCATGCCAAGCTTCAACTTGCCCCTTTGCAAGGTCCACGTCTTGATTCTGCCCCCAGGACCAAATAGAGCAAGCTCAAAGCCTCCTCTACCTGATAAGCCTCAGACACTTGAAAGTAGCTCTCATGTGCCCTGGAGTCTTTTCTTCTCCAAGATGTACAGCCCAAGTTCCTTCAATTTAGCCTTATCATACCTGGCCTCAAGGCCTTTTACTACACTAGTAATTCCCTTCTGTATACTCACCATCTTCTCTCTCTAAAAATAGATCTCTGAATTGAATCCATTACTCCTGATGTAGACTGACAAGGGCAGAGTATGGTGGGACTATCGCCTCCTTATTGAGTCAACACACAACATGCATTTATTAAGCGCCTATTATGTATGACACAGATACTATGCTCAGATACTATGCTCAGATACTAAGATAAGAAAAAAAAGTCTCAAACAGACATAAGCACTGACAATAAAATGCAAAGTAGAGACAAGGACATTTCCGAGAGGAGGGCATGAGCAACTTGGAGTCTCAGGACAGGCTTCCTATAAGAGGTGTCACTTGAGCCAAGTTTTAAGGAAAGCTAGGGATTCCAGAAAGTGGAAGTGAGGTTCCGTTCATGGAACTGGACAGGCAAAATATTAGCAATGTGAGGAAAGCATCAATTTGGCAAGTTTGCCTGGAACATAGGAGAACAGTGTGAAGTAAGCCTAAAAATGGAGCCTGGAACCAAGTTATGAAAGCTTTAAATGGCAAAGGAGCTTGCATTTTTATCTAGAGGAAAGAGGGAGCCATTGGAACTTCTTGAACAGGGAAGATTACTTGAGATGGTGAGAACTGAGATTTTGAAATACTATTTTGGCAGCTGTTTGAAAGAGAGATTGTCAAGGGGAGAGACCTAAAACTGGAGAATCCAGGAGGAGTTTACTCTGATTATCTGGGAAAGTGACTGTAAAGTAGTGAATGAGGGTGATGGCATTTTGAAAGAGTAGGGGATAGATGCCAGGGGTATTGCAGAGGGAAAACAGACAAGATCTGGCAATTGAATATGAAGAGGATGAAGGAAAAGGAAATGTTGACAATGACTCCAAGACTGCAAAACTGTGTGAATGAAAGGATGATAGTGCCCTCAGTAGAAATAGTATAGGAAAGAAGAGGATTAAGTTTGAGGGGAAAGAGGATGAATTCTGTTTCGGACATATGGAGTTGAAGCCCTGGGCTTACTTATCTTCCAGAGTTAAATCTGGCCTCAGACACTTACTTCTTAGCTGTGTGACCCTAAGCAATTCGCTTAACCTTGTTTGCCTCAGTTTCCTCATCTGTAAAATGAGCTGGAGAAGGAAATAATAAACCACTGCAGTATCTCTGCCAAGAAAACCCCAAATGATGTTGGAAAGATTCAGACATAACTGAAAAACAACACAATTACATGTGATATTTAGTTGGAGATGTCCACTAGATAGTTGGCGATGTGGAACTAGTGTTATGTTTCTTAATGCAGCTCAAGATCCCCTTGGCTTTTTTGGCTGACAACACATGCCTGATTTATAGTGAGTGTGCAGCTCCCTAAAACCCTTAGGTTTTTCTTTTTCAGATAAACATATCATCTGACCATGCTTCCTCCATCTTACATTTGTGAAATTGATTTTAGAACTCTAAAATGAGACTTCACATTTATCTTAAATGGTTTAATTTTATTTTAAAAGTGTTTTATTGAATTTTAAACATTACCAACTTTTCTCAACAACCCCAAACCTCCTTTTTAATAAAGAAGTTAAAGAATCTAGGTGGCTTAGTGGATAGAGTGCTAGGCTGGGAGTCAGAAAGAACTGAGTTCTAATCTAACCTCAGACGCTACCTGTGTGACGCTGCAAGTTACTTAACCGTATCTGTCTCAGTTTCTTCATCTGTAAAACAAGCTGGAGGAAGACCTGACAAAACACTTCAATATCTTTGCCAGAAAAACTCCAAACGGTGTCACCAAAAGTCAGAAATACCTGAGTAACAACAAAATTAAAGCGAAACAAAATTACACATTAAATAAATCCAGTAGCATTTACCAGATTCCACAATTTAGCTTATCACTTCTTTTGTAGATAGGAGGGATTATTTAGCCCGGGGTTCTAGCCTAGCTGGATCTTTTTGGATCTTGTCTGTCATACAGTGGATTAGCTTTCTCTCCCAGCTTTGTGTCATCTGCATATCTGCTAGGAATTAAAACTAGATGATCCATTTCCCTTCAATGTACTGTGATCCTCAGAGCTACTCATTTCTCCCCCAAAGGGTCATCTACACCAGCATCTTTATCTGCATAAGCTGTCAATTACAGTAAATCAGGTAAAACAGGGGAGAGTACAAGGGTCCTGTTCAAGAAGAGGATGTTCTCCATTAAATCCTTAATAAAGCTGTTTTTAGCACCTGAGGCCCTGCGCTCAGGGCGTTCTGCAGAAGAGTTCGAAAGCTCAGTTGCTATGGCTCTTAGAAGGGAGAGAGAAGGATTAGTTTCTTTATACTTTCTCATTATTTCATAGAGGATTCTTAATTAGGCTTTGTTCATTATTTCCTGGATGAGAACTGAATCATTAGCCTGGATGTGAATCATTTTCCCTGGGAACAACAGTGATTAAAAAAAAAAAAAGGAAATTATAAAACTGTTGCCCTTCTCCAACCCCCCAACCTGGCTATAATTTTCAACTTGTTGCTCCAGAGTCCAATGCACTCATTCAACCTACCCTTATGGCTTGGCACGTCAACCCTGAAGCTGACACCTGGGGGGAAACGCTGAGCCTATGATATCTGTCAGCATCTCTCTCTGGGCCTCAGACAGTGGTTGTTGAGTTTGACCCAAGGGTATTATGTCTTTCTGCAACTTGAAAATATTTAGCTTAGCTAATGTTTAAAGGGAACCCATGCAGAATCCTTCTCTTGTAAAGTGAAGTCACCCCTAAATATATATATGCCTTTTCATAAGCTCAGAGTTTTATATTTTAGGAGTCCCTTAAACCTAGACACAGCTATGCTATATAAGCTGCTGCTCCTCTTATTTTCGGCTCTCCGGGTGCCAGAGGATGGCCCATGGATTTTCTGCTGGGATTGTCAAAAACTCAGATGGATCTCTTGTCTCATTGTTTCAGAATTCCCTCCAGAAATGCAGATCATACTCATCCCATCCATGGCTGCCCATACTGTGTGACTCGTGTCCTCTAATTCCGCCCAGGAAGGGGCCACTCAGCATTCTAAAAGTTCCTTCTCTTTCTCCCAACATCTAGAGAGAACCAGTGGTGGTTCTGCATGTCCAATAGTCATTCCTTACCCTTATTGCGTAACTAGGCCACTTCGCTTCCTCTCATGAGATCTTTTTCTCCTGTTTTCTGCTTCCCAGTCCCTCCTTGGTTAGATGCTACTGCCTGCTCACACCCATCCATTACCCTCTGGGTCATACTCATTTTCAGCTGTTTGAAGAGTGTTATATTCTTTATCTCACAGACATATGACAGCACTGATAGAGTGCTATTAAAAAGATGGGCCTTTATTACCAGGAGATGCTAGGAATCACTAATGGAGCTTCAGGCAGGGCTGTCTCCAAAAGGTGCTTTGTCATAGTTCCTTTAAAATTCAGTCCTCCTCTTTAGTGTTTCTTCTTCATGGTCCCTCTGTGTCTTCGTCCCATAATGGTCCTTCTTGCTGCCATAAAGGAGGGAGACATTTCATTATAGGTGACCATCCTTGGATCTTCTTCCCTATGTGGCACAGAACAAAGTAAATTCCATTGCATATTTGTTATTAGGCAATGTTGACTGATAATCTCTAAGGTTTGATGGCATGTTGAAGAATTCTCATTCTAGATGCTTGGCTGAAAACTTGTATCATTCAGGCATTTCGGTCATGGTCAGCTCTTCATGCACCTTTAAATGTGCCTCACCAGATATCTCAACTGCTGAAAAACCCGTTGGATTTACATACTATGCAAAAAACTCCAAACATTAATATCAACAAAATCTTCCTCAAAGAGTTTACAGTATCATTTGGGCCATTTGGGGTTTTCTTGGTGAAAATATAAGAATGGATTGTCATTTCCTTTTCCAACTCATTTTACAGATAAGGAAACTGAGGCAAACAAGGTTCAGTGACTTGCCCCGGGTGACATAGCTACAAAGTGTCTGAGACCAGATATGAACTCAGGAAGATGACTCTTCCTTACTCCAGGCCCAGAGCTCTATCCACTGCACCCCCTTGCTACCTCTGGCTTGAAACTGCTCTGGCTCAGTCGGTTTGGTTAGTCATCATCAAGGCTTCTTCCCATAAAATCTCCCTCTGTGTGAAATGGCCAGAGGTTGATTCCTTGTGGAAAAAAATGCTACAATATAGAGGTTTCTGGGACTAAATTTGTGCCTGCACTTTCCCACAAGAAAGAGGTCTCCCAGCTTCTCTTTGAATCACCTACGTCACAGCTTGACCTTGTCAGTAAGCTGGCGGTGGAATCTTATCTTTCTGTGCATTATCCATGCCAATTTGTTCACCAAAGATTTGCTGAAAAAACATCCTCTGTCTCCTAAATAATTTAATTTATGAATCAAGCCTTTCATTCATTGTTTTATGTGTGGTTGCATGCTTGTCATAACTGATTATCTTTCTGGCCTGCAGCTGATTTTATGGAGAAAATGGTTGCCTTAAAAAAGTAACTACTGTAGAGAAAGAGAGGACCATAATGTTCTTCTCTGGATACCAAGACCAGCAATTGTTTAAAATACAAGAACATTTGTTTCACGACTAATGGAATGATATATAATATAATACATGTACTTGGGATTTTTCTTCATTCTCTTGGAGTAGTGTGTCAACAGAAAATAAGGAATATAATTTAAATGTACCTCACCAGATATCTCAACTGCTGAAAAACCTGTTAGATTTACATATTATGCAAAATCCCAAACATTCATATCATCAAAATCTTTCTCAAAGAGTTTACAATATCATACAGAATAAATGTTTCTTAACCTTTGTAGCATACCTGGAAGGAATGGGAGGAAATACTTCAGGGTCCAATTGAGATCCTTCCAATTCCATAAACATTCAATTGTGCCATAAAAAAAAAAGGAAATGTGTTATGTTGAAAAAGAGCCTTGAGGGACGTTGGGTGCCAGGATGGCAGAGTGAGGAAGGAACCCTCTGAAAGCCTCCCAATTTCCCTTCTAAACAATTAGAAAACTGCCTCAGAATTGACCCAGGAGCAGGGAAGTGGGTCACCAGCCCAGCAGGAAAGCTCTGTCTCACTGGGATAGGGGGGACAAGGTCCAAGAGCAGCAGCCACAGCAGCCAGCCTCACAGCACGGGGCCTACAGTGAGGTGCCAAGCCTGGGGCAATCCACCACCAAGATCCTACCCTCCTGCAAACCAGCAGTATCCTAGGCAAGTGAGCAGTCTGTGCAGGATAGCAAGTGACCTCAGTGACCCCACCCCCAGCACAAGCCAGAAGGGAAGCCTACCCTCCAGAGAAAGCAAGCATCTAAGCCCTAAAGTCAAATGAAAACCAGGAGTAAGACCTAGAGCCCCAGCACAAAATGTTTGGGATGATGCAGGACCAGAGCCTAGCTCTCACACAAAAACACCAAGTCAGAAAGGCTTTAAAAACAAATTAGCAGAAAAAGAGCTTTACTATGGAAAGTTACTATGGAGATAGGGAGGTGTAATAGCAATTATGAGAGTTAAAGATCTTCCCCACCCATGAATGGGCCTGCCTATTAAGGGAAGCTTCATTAGGGGAGGCCCACACCTTTGGTTAATTTTCTAATGAGGCACTGGTTCTCAAGGGTTGTGGTGCCCTCTGGCTCTGAAAAGTGTATAAATACTTTGAGGTGAGGTTTTACTTTGGGGCTTACTCATTGGAAGTGTTTATTTGGCCTGACAGGTCTCTGGGCAACTGCTAAGGAGGAAAACCCAGATGGTAATTCCTCTTCTGATAGCTGTGTATGTATGGTCAGACTATTATGTCTGTTGATCTGTGATGTATGTATTGCTTACAGTTGGAAGACCTGTCTGTTGGTTGATCTTTGTTTCTCTGTATTTTCTCTGAAGTTCAGGGTGCTGACTTTTTTTCCCCTGAACTAAGTGAATGATGTGTACTTGATTAAAGTGATTGTTAACTGCTCAAAACTTCTTTCCTTTTAGAAAACATGTCTAAGAACCTGTACAGTAGACCCTCCTGTGTATGCTGGGGTCCTTCTGATACAGGACTACCAAGGCATAATCTTAGAAGAGGACAATAGTGTCAAAATGGCTACATGTGAAGCCTCAAAGAAAAATGTAATTTGGTCTCAGGCCCAAAAAGAATTCCTGGAAGAGTTTAGAAAGGATTTTAAAAAGTAAATTAAAGAAGTAGGAGAAAAATTGGGAAAATACGTGAAGGTAATGCAAGAGAAAGATGAAAAAAGTCAAAAGCATGGAAAAAATAAACAAAAATTTACTGAGGAAAATAACTCTCTAGAAAAGTAGAAGTGGCCAAATGGAAAAGGAAGCACAAAAGCTCACTGAAGAAAATAATTCCCTAAAAATTAGAACTGAACAAGTGGAAACTAATGACTTTATGAGACATCAAGATATGATAAAACAAAATAAAAAAGTAGAAAAATAGAAGAAAATTTGAAATTTCTCATTAGAAAAATAAGAACTATTTGACTACCTGAAAACCATGACCAAACAACAATAACAAAAAAAAGCCTGGACAATATCATTCAAGAAATTATCAAAGAAAACTGCCCTGATATATTACTATTATTACTATTACTATATTACTACAGGGCAAAATAGAAATTGGAAGAATTCACCAATCGCTGCCTGAAAGAGATCCCAAAATGAAAGCTCCCAGGAACATCATAGCCAAATTCCAGAGCTCACAGATCAAGGAGAAAGTATTGTAAGAAGCCAAAAAGAAATAATTCAAATATCGTGGAGCTACAGTCAGGATTACATAGGATTTGGCAGCTTCCACTTTAAAGAACTAGAGGACTTGGAATATGATATGCTAGAAGGTGAATGAGTTGGGATTGCAACCAAGAATCACCTACCCAGCAAAACTGAATATAATCTTTCAGGGGGAAAATGGAAATTTAACAAAATAGAGGACTTTCAGACATTTCAAATTAAAAGACCAGAGCTGAATAAAAAGAATGACCTCCAAATATAAGGTTCAAGGGAAACATTAAAAGGTAGAAAAAAAGAAATAAGGAAAAGAAAAACATAAGAAATTCAATAAGGTTAAATTTTATATTTCTATATGGCAAGATAATATCTGTAACTTAACAACTTTATTACTATAAGAGCAATTAGAAGGAGTACATGTTGATGGAAGGTGTGGATATAAGGTGACTTTGATGGGATGATACCCCAACAAACAAAACAAAGGGGTGAGAAAGAAAATTGCACCGGAATAAGGAGATGGGAGATTGGATGGAGCAAATTATCCCACATAAAAGAGGCATGGGAGGTGGGATGCTCAAACCTTACTCTCATCAAAATTGGCTCAAAGAAGGAATAACATACACACTCACTTGGATGTAGAAATCTATCTTACCCTGTAAGGAAGTAAAAAGGGACAGACATAATAACAGGGAAGGGGAAGGGGCTGAAAAAAAGGGAGGGCATATTGGGAAAGGTCATGATCAGAAGTAAAACACTTGTGAGGAGGGAAAGGGTGGGAAGTAAGAGAGAGGAGGTCTGGATAAACAAGCAACAAAACAGCATGCAGGGAAATACATAGTTAATTATCTTAACTGTAAATGTGAATGGAATGAACTCACCCATAAAATGGAAGGAGTTAGCAGAATGGATTAAAAACCAGAATCCTGCAATATGTTGTTTACAAAAAACACTTTTGAAACAGAGAGATACACACCATGTAAAGGTAAGAGGTTGAGGCAGAATCTATTGTGCTTCAGCTGAAGCAAAGAGAGCAGGGATAGCAATCATGATCTTAGACAAAGCAAAAAAAAAAATTGATCTTATTAAAAGAGATAAAGAAGGAAACTATTTCTTGCTGAAAGGTACTATAGATAATGACATCATATCAATACTAAACATATATGCACCAAAGAGTATAGTATCTAAATTTTTGAAGGAAAAGTTGAATGAGTTATAGGAGGAAATAAATCATAAAGCTATAGTAGTGGAGGACCTCAACTTTTTCCTCTCAGAGCTAGATAAATCTAGCCAAAAAGAAAGACAATTAAAGACCAGAGCTGAATAAAAAAAATTGACCTCCAAATACAAGATTCAAGGGAAACATTAAAAGGTATAAGAAAGAAATAACGAAGAGAAAACATAAGAAATTCAATCAAGTTAAACTTTATATTTCCATATGGCAAAATAATATCTGTAAAGCCAACAAGAAAAAAGTTAAGGAAGTGAATAAAATTCTAGAAAAGTTAGATATAATAGATCTCTGGAGAAAATAGAATGGGAATAGAAAGAACTATATTTTTTTTCAGCAGTACATGTCACCTACACAAAGATTGACCACATATTAGGACATTAAAACCTTACAGCCAAATGAGAAAAAGCAGAAATAGTTAACACATCATTTTCAGATCTTAACGCAATAAAAATTACATTCAATAATGATCAATCGAAAGAGATTAAAAATTAATTGGAAATTTAATAATCTAATCCTAAAAATAAAGTAGATGAAAGAAAAAAGTCATAGAAATGGTTATTTCATTAACAAAAATGACAACAATGAAACAACATACCATTTATGGGATGTAATCAAAGCAGTACTTAGGGTGAAATTTCTATTTCTTATTGCTTATATCAGTAAAATAGATAAAAATCAGATCAACAAATTGGGAATGCAACTAACAAAAATAAACTAGAAAAAGAACACATTAAAAATGTTCAATTAAACAACAAATTGGAAATCCTAAATATCAAAGGAGAGATTAATAAAATTGAAAGTAAGAAAAGCATTGAACCAATACACAAAACTAGCTTCTAGTTTTATTTTAAAAAGAACAATAAAATTGATTAATTTGATTTAAAAAAGGAAAGAAGAAAAACCAAATTATTACAATCAAAAATGAAAGGGATGAATTCACCAATGAAGAGGAAATTGAGACAATTGTTAGGAGTTATTTTGCCTAATTACATGCTAATAAACTTGACAATCTAAATAAAGTAGATGAATATCTACAAAAATATAAATTATCCAGATTAACTGAAGAAGAAATAAAATTTTTAAACAGCTCAGTCTTAGGAAGAGAAATTGAAAAAGTCATCAGTGAGCTTCCTAAGAAAAAGCCCCCAGGACCTGATGAATTCAAAAGTGAATTCTGCCAAACATTTAAAGAACAATTAATCACAATACTATATAAACTATTTGGAAAAATGGTTGAAAAAGGAGTCCAACTAAATTCCTTTTACAACACAAATATGGTGCTGATATCCAAACCAGAAGAATCAAAATGGAAAGAAAAGTATAGACAAGTTTCCCTAATGAATATTGATTCAAAAAACTTAAATAAAATACTGACAAAAAATGTACAGCAATACATCACAAGTATCATGCACTATGACTCGATGGGATTTATACCAGGAATGGAGGGCTGGTTCAATATTAGAAAAATTATCAGCATAATTGACCTTATCAATAAAAAATACAACAGAAATCATATGATTATCTTAATACATGCAGAAAAACCTTTTGACAAATTACAACCCATTCCTATTAAAAACCAATAAATGATTTTTTCCTTAGAATGATAAGTAATATTTATCTAAAACCATCAGCACACATTGTCTATGATGGGGATAAGCTAGAAACCTTCCTATTACAATCAGGAGTGAAGCAAGGATGCCCATTAACACCTCTATTATTAAATGTTGTACTACAAATGTTAGCTATAAAAATAAGAGAAGAAAAAGAAGTGAAAGGAATTAGAAGAGGCAATGAGGAAACAAAACTATCATTCTTTGCAGATGATATGATGCTATATTTAGAAAATTCTAAAGTATCAGCTAAAATCTACTTGAAATTAACAACTTTAGCAAAGTTACAGAGTACAAAAGAAATCCACTTAGATCATCAGCATTTCTTCATGTCTAAGAAAGCCCAGCAGCAAGAGATAGAAAGAGAAATTCCATTTAAAATGACTGTAGACAAAATACTTGGCCTGCCAAGACAAATCTAGGAAATATATGAGCACAACTATAAAACACTTTTCACACAAATAAATTGGAAATATATTAAGTGTTCACAGGTAGGCTGAGCCAAATAATAAAAAAAAGAAAAACAATTCTACCTAAATCAATCTATTTATTCAGTGCCATACTAAACTATCAAAAAATTGTTTTATAAAGCTAAAAAATAATAACAAAATTCATCTGGAAGAACAAAATCTCAAGGATGTCAAAGGAATCAATGAAAAAAGTGTAAAAGAAGGAGATCTAGCTCAAACTGTATTATTATTATTGAAACAATCCAGTGGTAGCTAAGAAATAGAGTGGTATATCAGTTACATTAAAGTAACTGACCATAGCAACCTAGTATAATATAAAGCCAAAGATCCAAACTTTTGGAACAAAATTTCATTATTTGACAAAACTGCTGAAAAAACTGGAAAACTATGGCAGAAACTAGGTATAGACCAACATCTCACATTGTATACCAACATAAGTTCAAAATGGATACATGATTTACACATAAAGGGTGATGCCATAAGGAAATTAAGAGAGTGTAGAATAGTTTATCTGTTAGATATGTAGGTAAGGGAAGAATTTAAAACCAAAGAAGATATAGAGAGCACTACAAAATGTAAAATAGATAATTTTGGTTACATAAATTTAAAAGTTTAAGCACAAACAAAACCAATGCAACCAAAATTATAAGGAACACAGAAAACTGGGAGGGGGGAGGAATTTGCAACAAGTATCTCTGATAAATGCCTCATTTCTTAAATATATAGAGAACTAAGTCAAATTTAGAAAAATACAAATCATTCCCCAGTTGAGAAATGATCAAATGATATGAACAGGCAGTTTTCAGACAAAGAAATCAAAGCTATCTATAGTCATATGAAAAAATGCTTTAAGTCGCTATTGATCAGAGAAATGAAAATCAAAACAACTCTGCAATATCACCTCACACATATCAGAGTAGCTAATATGACAAAAAAGGAAAATGTTAGATGTTGGAGGGAATGTAGGAAAATGTAGGAAAAAAATGTAGGACAGTAATGCACTCTTGGTGGAGTTACAAACTGATCCAACTATTTTGGAGAGCAATTTGGAACTATGCCCAAAGTGCTATAAAACTGTGTTTACCCTTTTATCCAGTAATACCACTGCTAGGTCTATATCCCAAATAAATCCCCCAAAAGGAAAAAGTACATGTTTGTACAAAATATCTATAACAGGTCTTTTTGTGGTGGCTAAGGATTGGAAATCAAAGGGATGCCCAATGGTGGAAAGGCTAAACAAGCTGTAGTATGTAGGTGTAATGGAATATTGTTGTGCCATAAGAAGTGACAAGCAGGATGATTTCAAAAAAACCTGGAAAACTTAACATGAACTGATTCATAGTGAAGTGAACTGAACCAGCAGTGCATTGTACACAGCAACATTAATATTAGTCAGTGAAGAATTGTGAATGACTTAGCTATTCTCAGCAATACTATGATCTAAGGCAATCTCTAAGAACTAATGATAAAGCATACTATCAGCCTCCAGAAAAAGAACTGATACTGATTGAATATAGACTAAAACATACTATTTTTCACTTTCTTTCTTTCATTCCATTCTTCTTGTGCAAAATGACTAATCTGGAAATGTTTTACAAAATTGTGCATGTGCAACCTATATCTGATTGCTGATTATCTTAGGGAGGAGGAAGGGAAGGGGGGAATAAAATATGGAACTCAAAATTTTAAATGAAAGAAAAAAGAAAAGAAAAAGAGCCTTGAAAGCAGTGAGAAAATCTGAATCTGAGATGGACTTCAGCATTTTGTAACTGTGTAGTAATGGGCGATATTTTACCTCTCTGTATGTCAGTTCCATCATGTGCCAAAGGCAATATTAGAATTTGTACAGCCTACCTTAAAGGTTGTTGTAAGGAAAATATTTTGTAGAATTGAAAAGAACTATATAAATGTGAGCTATTATTAAAATAAATTTTAGAGTTTTGTGTGAGAAGTGAGTGTGTACCATTCATTATTTTTTTTTTTAAGGATAGGGACCTGCCTTGTTATTTCATCTGAGGTGTTTCTTCCTCTAGTAATGCAAGATGGAAACTCTCTGCACTTAATGTCTCACAGAGTTGCTTAGAGTATTGAGAGCTTTAGTGATCTGCCCAATGTTTCATAGCCAGCATGTATCAAATTCAGGATTTGACCCAAGGAGTTTAATAAATGCTTGTTGATTGATTGGTTCTTGGCTCCCATACCAGTTCCCTATGCATTGCATCATGCCCCACCCCCATCTCTCTCTTTAAAGGAAACAAACTCTTAACTGTAGTTTGTTAATATTTATATTCAGTCTACCATATTCAAATTAATTTTCAAGCTTAAAGCCATTCAGTATATGCAGATTTCTGGTTTATAAGTGGTGAATGTTGTTTTTCCATCTCCTTCAAGTAACTTTTCACTTGAAAGAAATTGGTGGCCACACTACAGAGAAGCTTTCCAAACCACAGCACTGACTACTGGCTTCTTGGCAACAATATGAATTGGTCTTTTGATTAATGTCCAGCAAATTAATGAATTATCCTTCTGTTTATACTGCAGTTCCAAAAGCTAAATGTTAGTTCAGCCCCTGCTGTATGCCTTATTCACAGGTGTATTAAACTAAACTAAGTGTAGTTCCCTAATATAAAATGCAAAATTTAGGGATTTCAAATACTATTTCATTTGCAAATGACCTACAATCAAGATACAATTTTTTAGGCCTCCACCACCACCAAAAAATCATGGTTTGTTTGAAAAATAAAACAAGACAGTTAAGTCTTTTTTCTTGTTTTGTACTGAGAAGTTTGAAGTCTTGGTGAAGCCTCAATCATTCCAATAGGTTCATACTTGCAAATATCAGGGAAGCTCCTTAATAAGTTAATGCCAGCTTTGCCTTAATTCTCTTAATACATAGCTATTCTTTGCATTGTTGGTGGAGTTGTGAACTGATCCAACCATTCTGGGTAAGCAATTTTGAACTATGCCCAAAGAGCAACCAAACTGGGCATACCCTTTGATCCAGTGATGCCACTACTAGGTCTATTTCCAAAGAGATCGTAAGAAAAGGGGAAAGGACCTACATATACAAAAATATTTATAGCAGCTCTTTTTATGGTGGCAAAGAATTGGAAGTTGAGGGGATGTCCATCAATTGGGGAATGACTGAACAAGTTGTGATATATAAATGCAATGGAATACTATTATGCTGTAAAAAATGATGAGCAGGCAGATTTCAGAAAAACCTGGAAAGACTTATTTGAACTGATGCTGAGTGAAATGAGCAGTAACAGGGCAGCATTGTATACAGTAATAGCAACATTGTGTGATGATCAGTGATGATAGACTTAGCTCTTCTTAGCAATGCAAGGATCTAGGACAACTCCAAAAGACTCATGATAGAAAATACTATCCACATACAGAGAAAGAATTGATAGAGTCTGAAGAGAGATCAAATCATACTATTTTCACTTTCTTTGAGGGTTTTTTGTGTTTTCTTCTTTTTGTTCTGTCTCTTTGTTTACAGCATGACTAATATGGAAATATGTGTAACATGATTGCTCATGTATAACATCAAATTGCTTGCCGTCTTGGGGAGGTAGGAGGGAGGGAGAAAAATTTGCAACTCAAAATCTTATAAAAAATGAATGTTGAAAATTATATTTACATGTTGAAAAAATAAAATACTATTTACATCTAAAAAATACATAGCTATTCTTGAACTGAAGAGGTTTAGAGTAGACCTCTAATGCAAGAATCTGGGAATGATCATTTCTCTGTGAAGAGGGGTTCATCTCTTTTTACAGTGTTCCTATTTTCAAAGGGCTATGTAGGTGGAATGTGCTAGATTTTACCCACTTTTAGACACTTCTGAGGTAGTAAAGAGTTATAAAATTGTAGTTGATAGCTAGTGGATCAAAATAGTTAGTGGATACCATGTAACTAAGGAAAGAAACTTGAAGAAAAAAACATAGCGTTTCCATCAAGGACATAACAAGGCTTGTGTAGATGCTTCTCCTTTGAAGTATCAATAAGGAAACCAATTGTATTCATCAAAATGAAGGAGACCTGATATCAGTGATCCAGGATGTTTTCTTTAGACATTGAAGGTCAGAATAAGCTGTCTATATAGTATCGTTTGAAGGACAACAAAAGGCCCATTTTTCTTTTACTCTTAGATGTCTCCCTGGGTCACCAGAGTGACTGCAAAGCCCAGCATTTATAGGTGACCATTCCACCACTAATATACCTCAGTTCTGGTGTTATATTAGATTAGCTCTCACAAATCTCAGAGGCCTGAGAAAACAGGGCACAGGTTTGGCATTGTTAACTTTTGATGGAAGAGCAAGAGGGAGGAGGGAAAGTCTGCAGTATGATACTACATCTTTTGGGCAAAGCTGGCCCAAGGAGAGCAGCACTGTGGGAGACCTGGGGCAGGCAGGTAGCAGCATGAAGTGCCCCACCCTGGGGCAAAGGGGAGGGAAGGAAAGAAAGTACTAAGGAAAGGGGTGAGAGGCATGGAAAACCGACTTCCTATGCTTTATAATTTTACCTAGCCCCAGATCACAAATTCCTACAAGATTATATAGTTACTTCACGTTCAGCAGTTCTATTCAATTCCACCAAGGCTTATTAAGCAACTGCAGATGCACAGCATGCGATATCTGTCAGACCATCCACACTCACCTAGGTTGAATGTAGAGGGGTTCTTAGGACAATGTTCATAGTCTGGTCTTAAAAATAGACTGTAGAAAACATACCTATAATCTTTCATGTGCCCATTTAGCACAATCTTTGAACGTCAAATTTGACACAAAAGTCCTAAGATGTGAATTAAAACTAATATTGGAAGGCCAAGCCCCTTTAGAGTTTTTGGATTATTAGGATCTTATGAAAACTAGAGATCACAGACTTTGCTTCAGTCACTGCTATGTTGTTAATTATTAATGATCAATTACACTATTATTTGTTATTATTAATCTCTCCAGTTGTCTCAGCAGAAGTCAGTATCTGCAGAAGTGGGAATTAAGTCTGACTTTTTCCACTCAGTTCTGGGAATTCTGCATGCTAAGTTGTACCCTCTATTGTTTGCCTCAGTTTCCTCATCTGTAAAATGATCTAGAGAGGGAAATGGCAAACTATTCCAGTATCTTTGCAAGAAAACCTCATTTGAGGTCACAAAGAGTCAGGCACAAATGAAATGACTGAGCAACAACAAATTAGATTAGTGGTACCAGATTTGAATTTTTTCCATTTCTTAGTGAAAAGACATAAAGGAAATTCAAAGAGTAGCCTTCGTATGATAATAATTTTCTTCGTATGATAATAAGTTTCAAACTCAAATGATTTTAGTATGCTATGGAAAGTTATTTTCTGGAGAAAGGCTTTGCACGTTTTTTTCATGGATTATAAAGAAATTTACTTTAAATAAGCATAAACTTATGTCCCTTGTACATTATTAGAATCCAATTTAAAACGCCAACTACAATGTGGTTTTGTGTTTGTCCTTGGTTCTCAAAGAGGATTGTGACATCAAGATGATGACATGACTTGCAGTTGACTTTGATTTGAGTGAGGGAGGGCTGTGCAAGGTCACCATCCTTCACCTGAAGAAAGTGAGGTTGGTCATCCAACCTTATGCAAGTCATGTCATCATCTTGATATCATGGTCTTCTTCAAGAACCAAGGACAAACACAAAACCACGTTGTTGTTTTTTTCCAAGCACATATAACTAGGGAGCATAGGTCATGAAATGAAGACAACTGATGAAAAGATAGCAGTGTTGTTGAATAGTTTTTATATTAGGTAATCATAACTCTGTGTGAAAATAAAGTTTAGAAAATGTTATGATATTTTTGCTTTTAGATCACAGTTATTTCAATACCTACTGCAACCTTTCTGGTAGTGTTATAAAGAAAGATAGCAAAGCCAGAGCACTGTAATGCAACATATATAACATTCCACATCGATAGCACCCCTCCCCTCCCCAGAAAAAGGAGAATGGTAAATTATCACATTTTTTTCTGATCTAAGATTGATTATTATTGATTAACAGAACACATCTGTGTTTGAGTTATTTTTATTTATATCATTATATTCATTGTGTAAAGGGTGTCTATTAAAAATTATATTCTCTAAGCTTTTCATGAGTACAGTATAATGTTTTCTTGGTTCTGCTTTCTCTTCTATGCATGCTTCTCTGAATTCTATGTCATTTGTTCCTTTATGGAACAATAATATCCTCAAAATGAACTGTCAAAAGAAATTGCTAACACTGATTTTAAGAGTGAGACAATTAGAAAAGGGTGGAAAGTAATATCCCTGAAGAATCATGAAACAGAAAGCTGGAAATGGACCAATATTTTCTGTATTTGTTGACATTCAAATCAAGATTCAAGTAGAAATTTGTTGTAAGTTCTAACTTGAAATTTTAAAGCACAAAACCATTTCCTAAGAAACAATTTCACAGTAACTTATTTTTTGTTCTACTGTGGAAAAAAAACTGACAAAATATTTCCAGTAATTAAAGTAAAATGATATAGATGATATTATTGCTTATAATACAGCCCCCCAAAGAATGCAGAGACCTGAAACATTTATCTAACCTGTTCCATCTTCATTCCACATAAAATTGTTCCACCCTCTCCGAGCATTCATGTAATAACATATGCGTTTACTCTTGTCACTGTAGATTATCAAAGTAAACAGGGAGTGCTCATGAATGGCTGGCAGAGTTTATTAAAAGGTGTCTCTGGATTGAAAACTAATCAAGTTTTTCTCTGAAATGTCAATGTAGGGAGACAGTGAAAAAAAGATGTTAAAGCAATTTTATGACTCATATGACTTGAGGAGAAGTGTACCCACACTTCCATTGTCTTTTTGTCCTTATCAGTGAACATGGAATTTGTGTAGAAAAAAAAATCACATTCAAAGCATATGACAATTGTGGATGTTTTAAATTAAAATATTATAATTAAATCTTGAGTGGACAAAGTATTCCATAGCAACTGAAGTAACAATCCCTTGTAATTAATTTAATTGTATTTATTTGCATCATAAGGACCCATAATTGCTGACCTCATGGTCCATACTGGCTCAGGTAAGAGAGCTTACAAGGTAGAAGGAGTCATGAAACATACATAACATGCTCATTTTAGATTTTAGATTTAATTAAATTAAAGATGATTAAAGCTGTGGAATGGAATTGGGGGACTATGAACTCTTTTCTTGAAGGTTTTGGGAATAAAAATAGTCTGAGAATGCTGTCTCCATTCTGAAGAAGCATTCTGCATTAGAGGCCATTTAAGTTTTCAAAGTTTGCAGCTATTCTGTATCACAGAGTCAAGGATTACTTAATTACATGTCATTTTCCATTCTTCTTATTGGTATATAATAATCTTTATTTGATCTGGTAAAACTACAGCATTTTTATTTTGTATTTTCTTCAGTGGTGACCTAGAAGTTTGTTGTCACTCTTAGTCTGGAGGAACTGTTGTTGTCATTCGAGTTGCCATTAGAAGGAATTCCAGAGAAGGGTTTAAACAGTTCATTGTCATCAGCCTAGAAACCAGTTCATGACAAAGGCTAGGAGAGTAGACAGAATAAAAGCTGGAAAGATGAGGGGAGGCAGGTAACAAAGTTAAGAGAGGAGAGAGTCTGGGCTAAATAGGGGATACCCATGCTATTGGATTAAGGGATGTTAATAAGGCAGGGAAAAAATGCTAATAGGCTAATGAGAGAGGAAGCAGAAACCACCAAGAATCAAGCTTCTACATCCATTTCTTCATCTATAAAAAAATGGATTAGAATAAATGAACTTTTGTTAGATTCTTTCCAGCTCTATTTTTTACTTTAAAAATTGATAACTTTTTGTATCACTTATGTTTCACAATATATTTTACATCACCTACATTCCCCTTTCACAGACATCTTTTATAACAAAAAATTTTAATAAAGAAAAAAGAGTTCAGCCAAAATTACCAACACATTAACCAAGTTTGGTGTGACCTGTAGTGCTCCACATTTCCGTAACCCTTCACTTCTGCAGAGAAAGAAGGGAGGTACATTCTCATATGTCTTCTTTGGGGCCAGACATGGTCATTATAATTCCACAAAATTCAGTTTCTTGTCATTTTCATTTACATTGTCTTAGTCATTGTTTATACTGTTTTCCTGGTTCTGCTTACTTGACTTTACGTCCTTTCTTATGTATCTTCTCCTGCTCTTTTATATTCACAGTATTCATTGGTTTGGGTTTTTTTTGCAATTCAGCAACATTGCATTACAATTCTGTACATGTTCTGTAATTTGTTTAGCTATTTCCCAGTCAGCACAGTCCTAACTTTCTAAGAATACAGTAGGAGATTGGCCCTGGACCAATGATTTCATTGACAGAGGGTGTTCCCTGAGGGAGAAGGTCCCTTTACCAATGTAGGTCAGCATCCTCCCTACAACAAGTAGTTGCCTGAGACTGAAGCACCAAGATGTTAAATGACTTGCCCAAGGTTACACAGCTAATACATGTCAGAGGTAAGTTTTAATCCCAGGACTCCCTGGCTTCAAGGCTAGCCTTCTATCCACTACACTATATTACCTCTAAGAGTATGAGTATCACCCAAAATAGTCAGATTCCATTGTTAATGATCATCCTTGAAGCATTCAGGGAGGTTAGCTCAATCCAAACAGTCAGATCTAAAATCTAAAATGAGCATGTTATGTATATGTCTCATTATTCCTTCTACCTTATAAACTCTCTTACCTGAGCCAGTATGGACCCTAAGGTCAGTAACTATGGGTAGTAACCAACAGGCCCCTTATGGTGCAAATAAATACAATTCAGTTAATTACAAGGGTCTACATATAAGGTAGTATATTATGAGATAAGATGAGGGAGAGCTCACCTCCACGTGGGACAGTCATGAAATACTCCTATTTCTTCTCCTCTTCCTCCTCCTCCAATTTATATAACACTTTAAAGTTTGCAGAGCATTTTATATGTGTTTTCTCATTTGATTTTCACCATAACGCTATAAGTGCTATTATTCTCCCTATTTTACAGATGAGGAAACTGAGGCAGACAGAGGTTAAGTGATTTTCCCAGGGTTACACAGCTAATAAGTGTGTAAGGCTTGATTTCTTCTTGATTACAAACCCAACTAGCTGCCTCAATATAAAGTAGTTTACAAAGCATAACCTCCCCTCTTAGAAGGTAAGCTACTTGAAAGCAGGAACTGTCTTTTCCCTCTTTTTTTTTTAATCCCCAAAGCTTAGCACAGTACTTGACTTTTAACAAGTGTTTATTACCTACTATTCTGAGAAAGGGCAAGTAGGTGGCACAGTGGGTAGAGGGCCAGGGAAGAAGACTCATCTTCCTGAGTTCATATCATGCCTCAGATACTAGCTGTGTGACCCTGAGCAAGTCACTTAACCTTGTTTACCTCGATTTCCTCATCTGTGAAATGGTAAACCACTCTAGTATTTTTTCCAAGGAAACCCTAAAATGGGGTAACAAAGAATCAGATATGACTGGAAAATGAACATCAACAATTCTGAGAAAATAATAATGAGGAAATGAATAGCAATTTCTCCTTCCTCTGGAACACTTTATTTTCTATTTCTAATGGAACACCTCAATGAACTTCCTGAAAACAGAGCTGAATCATACTGATTGAGGTAAATATCATCATCACTGTCCTGCAAGCTGTTTATCTCATGGTTTAGTTCCTTTAAGCCCAAGGTAAACATGACAACAAGCTAGATGGAACAAGCTGTACACTCAACTAATGACACAACTCATTTCAAGTAACGGCTCCTGCAATATATTTAGAGACTCAGGATACTGTCAAATAGGGAGTAAAAACAATGACTTCATGCATAGAAGAGTAGTTTGGGTTACAGGGACTTGATTTGTTCTATGTGAGCAAAAGTCAGCAAGGTTTCCACCATGATGAATCGTCAAGTAAGTGACATTTTTCGTAATCTTCTACCTGGAGAAGTAAATGTACCGATGAACCTGCTAAACTCTTCTGGAATTCTATAAAGGGAGGAAGGCCATTCTCGCTCTCAGGTCAAGAGGGAGTTACCATTTCCCATTTTATAAATGATTTCCCCCTCACTCAAGAAAGAAAGGTGGTCTAGTGATTCAGAAGCAAAGGAGAGAGGCAACGTGATATAGCATGGGCTTTGAGTCAGAAGATGAGGGATTCAAGTCTGCTTTGATACGCTCGCTGTGTGATTATTGTCAGTGAGCCACTGAACCTCTTGGGGGTCCCAAGCAATTTTCTAAGAGGGTGTGACTCAAAGTAGTTGTTAATTTGCACTAGTAGAGGGATTTGCATTATGAGGAGTCCCCTATACCTATGAAATCACAAGTCTGGACCAAAAAAACGAGGCAATTGTCCTAAATGTTTGCCCTTGATAAGAAATCAATCAGCAAACATTTATTAAGCACCTACTATTTTATGAGCTCAGTGCTAGACAGAGATAGAAAAGAAATATGCAGTCCCTGCGTTAAAGGGACTTATAGTCTAGGAGACAACATGTACACACATAAGTCTATACCAAATCAATAACTGGTAATTAAAAGATGAAAATTAAAAGCAATACAACGTTTGGCTTTAAAAACCTGAAAAGGGTTGATTTTAAGGGAGTCCCAGCCAGTAGTAATGACAGAAAAATGGGGAATTCCCCACCTTGCTTTGCAAACAGCTAAGCAAGGGTGGAGAACAAGGGGTTCATACCTCATCTGGCAGAGGGAAGGATTGCCTGTGCAAAATGTGTTCCTGTGCTTAGCAGAGAGGCCTTAGGTGGGCTTCCCTTCTATTCATGATTCCATGCCTTTGCTTTGTATCTGGGGCTAGGTACTTCAGACTCCTTTTCATGCCAGAGCTAATATAATTAATAAAGATAATAGCTACCATTTATGCAATGCTTACTATCTTCATAATTATTATCTCATTTGAACCTCACAACCACTCACAAAGTTCAGGGGGCTAGAATCTTCAAAGACCATCCACTGGATTGTAAGCTCCTTGAGAGCAGAGACTGACTTTTTTCCTCTTTTTGTATCCCCAGGATTTAGTACAGTGCCTGGCATATAGAAGGGTACTTAGTTCATGTTTATTGATTGATTGAAATTATGGTATAATATATATGGGTCAAATATATGCTGCCTACAACACTCCGAATGCAGGTTGAACCAGTTTAAAATGTAATTGAGAAATATTTGACAAGATTATTAAGTACTCAATAAATTAATTAAGCAAATATTAAACAATTAAGTAAAATATTAAGTAAAAATACAATAAAATATAATATTAACATGGAGATTATTATCCCCATTTTACAGTTAAGGAAACTGGAGATAAACAGCAATTAACTTAGTTGCCCAAGTTCACAGAGCTGGTAAGTTTCTGAAGTCCGAACTGAATTCAGGTCTTCCTGATTTCTGACCTGGTACTCTATCTACTGTCTCATTTGGCTAATGCATCAAACCTACTGATAAGTTAAAGGAAAACTTGGAAATACAGAATTTTAGAGCAAGCAGAGACTTACGCAAACATATAGTCCAACCTGCCCTAGGAACAAAAATCTTCCATGCAACAAGACCTCACACAATTACCTGCCACTGAGCAAGCATCTCTCACATTCCCCTGCTTTTTTAAGAATTTGCAAATGCAATGGTTGAAACCAAAGTAAAACAGGGAAACCTTATCCTAAATACCAAGTCATCCTTGATAGATGTACTCAGGACAGCATAAAGTAGATTCTATCCCATCAAGTAATCACCCTGTGGTGTGCAAAGGAGTCCTTTGTTTGTGGGACTGAGAAGTCTTGCCCTCATGGAGTTTAAAGACTAGAAATGTTGATGTTCTTCAAGGATTCATAAGGTCACAGCTAGAAGAAGCTTCCTTATTTTACAGATAAGAAAACTGGGGCACTAAGGTGTTAAGGACTTATGCAGATACACACAGCTATAAGTATCTGAGGCAGGAATTGAATTCAAATCTTTATGACTGTAAGTTCAGCGCCCTCCCCACTGTACCCATGATGTCAAGCTCTAATAGAATCAAAAGTAAGGAGCCCAGTGTGTGCACATTGACTTAGAAAATCACGTTAACATTATTTAGGTTTTATTGTATTTTTACTTAACTTGTTAAATATTTCTCAATTACATTTTAATGTGTTTCAGCCCACATTTGGAGTGTTGTGGGCAGCATGTGACCCTCCAGCATTATGTTTGACCCATCTGTACTATACCATATCATACTGTATATACTGTACTGTATTATATATTTCAACCAATCAATAAACATTAACTGAGTACCCTGCTATGTGCCAGGCACTGTACCAAGTACAGGGGATAGGAAAAGAGGCAAAAGATAGGCTCTGTCCTCAAGGAGATTACAGTCTAATGGGCAGTCTTTGAAGATTCCAGCTCCCTGACCTTTGTGAGTCGCTGTAGATAAAGAAATTAATCATGGGCAACCCTCTGGTGAAAGACTTACCCACAGATAAGCAGGCTGGTCATCAGACATTCATCCAGCCCTGAACTGGGCAAAACCTGAAGCCTTTCCAGGTGATAGTATTAATAATAAAGATAGCTGGTATTTACGTAGGATTTTAGGGCTTATAAATTCCTCTTCATATATCATGCCAGCAAGGAGGTGGAGTGGGTGGAGTGCTGGACTTGGGAGTCAGAAGACTTGAATTCAAATTCTGCCCCAGGTACTTGTAAACTGTCTGATCCTGGACTAATCACTTAAGCCCTCCTAGACTGTTTATAATAATAGTACCTACTTTACTGAGTTTATCTCAAAGATAAAATGAGAGTGCCTAGTAAATGGTAACTATTAGTATTCCACTTAAGCTCCACCACAACCCTGTGAGATATAGGCAACAGGTGTTGTGAAACCTGTAGAATTCAGGACATTCACTGGCAGTCCTTGACAATTACACAATAGGAAAATTAGATTGGTATGTGGGGGTGGTATTGGGAGAGATGTAATGCAAAGTTAGAAACTGCTTTGGGTCTCCACAGTTGTGTACTCTGGGACTGTTGCTTCATTTTCTGTTTACTCCCTTCTCTCCACTCTCCTGCCAACCTCACAGTTAGAAGGCTACTGTTTTTAGAATGTCATTGAGGAGATGTTCGGGAGTGAACTCATGTTATGCGTCAGTGTGGGTAGTTGTGTACAGATGAAGAAATAGAATCACTTTAGAGGAAGCCATTGATTAGCTGCTCTTTGAGATAGGAAGCTGCTAGAGTGATCCTTCAGTGGGTGAAGACAAGCCAACCTGCTGGAGGAAAGGTAGAGAGTCTTGGAAGCAGATTGGTATAGGCCCTGTAGGTCCTCAAGTGAGGCCCTTTGACTGAAATCCAAACTTCACAGAGTAAATCCCCTTAATAAAAGGATTTGTTCTGTAAAACTTAGACTCGGTCAAAAGGTCACACCCAAGGAACTAGAAGGCCACGTGTGGCCTTGAGGTGGAAGGTTTTAGACCCCTGTCACAGAAAGGTTAAAGTCACTTGTCCAAGATCACATAAGCTGGTTGGTTCTGCTAACTAACTATAATTTTCTAGATTTCCTTGTTCTAATTAAACAAGCTTATCATAGAGTCAAAGACCAAAACAAAAGTATTGGCCTTTCATGGATCCTATATTCTAATGGAGAGGAAAGGTGGAGGAACATATTTGGTGAGGACAGTACTGATGAGTATGGGAATAATGAAAGCCTGTGTGCTGTAGGTGTCACTTGACAAGGTGGAACCTTGGAAGGAGGTCCAGATCAGCAAAGGCCAGCCAAGGAGAAACAGGAGAATTGATGAGGGTCAGCTTGCCTCCAGGTGTGCAGAGAGATGGGAAGGCATGGACAGGAACCAGGCAGGAAACCTGCAGTCTAATAAAATTAGTCTAGAAAGAAAGGTTGGGAGCAAATTATCAAAAGCTTTCAATTTCAAAAAGAGGGGTTTGTATTTTATCTTAGCAGTAAGAGGGAGCAGCTAAAGCTACTTGAGTTAAGACAGTATCATGGTAACACCTGTGTGATTGGCAGCTGTGTGGAACATGGACTGGGAGAGGAAAAACATGGAGGAGGAAGAGGGAGACCAGTTAGGAGACTATTGTTTTAGTCCATAGGAGAGGGGATGAGGACCTGAAGTAGGGCAGTGGCAGCAGGAGTGAAGGGAATGGGCAGATGGCACACATACAGGCAGATGACATTTGAGTGGATACATTCAGGTGTGTGTGTGTGTGTGTGTGTGTGTGTGTGTGTGTGTGTGTGTGTGTTCGTCCTTCGTTGCCAAAGAAGACCATGCCATTAGAGAAATGATGACATGACTTGCACTTGACTTTGTTTTGAGTGAGGGAGGGCTGTGCAGGTCACCAACCTCACTTCTCCTCCAGAGCCATCTGAATACAGTGACCAGATATTTATCAGGATGAGGCAATTGGGGTTAAGTAGCTTGCCCAAGGTCACACAGCTAGTCAGTGTCAAGTGTCTGAGGTGAGATCTGAACTCAGGTCCTCCTGACTTGTGCACTGATGTTCTATCCACTGCACCACCTAGCTGCCCCTATATATTCAGGTAGCTCCTGGAGGAAAGGAATCTATGAAATGGCAAAAGGAAAGGGATTGGAGTCTTTTAAATCCTGCCATTTTGTTTATCTCCTCTTATTCTCCTCATTAATAGCTTTTGCTAATTTTTTAAGTATTAGAATGATTAAGCAAAATCTAAACAACAAACCAGCTCCTTGGGAAAGTGTACACCATCATTCCACTTCTGTAGTAATTCTCTAGCCCTCCATGGAAAGAAGACAGACATGTTCCTTTTCTTTTTTTTGGCATCAATATCATAATTAATCTGAGTCTGGAAGCATTTTGGTGTTAGTTTCATTAATATGATTGCATTCATTGTGTGTATATGAACATGTATATATATGCATACATATATACACATACATATAAAATACACATATACATATGTGTGTGTGTATATATATATATACATATATATGTACATATATATGTATATATATATATATATATGTATATATATATTTCTAATCTCTTCAGGCAGCTAGGAGTGCCCAGTCTAGAGTCAGGAAGACTCATCTTCCTCAGTTCAAATCTGGTCTCAGACACTTCCTAGCTCTGTGACCCTGGGCAAGTCACTTAACCCTGTTTGTCTCAGTTTCCTCATCTTTGAAATAAGTTGGAGAAGAGAATGGCAAACCACTCCAGCATCATTGCCAAGAAAACCTCAAATGGGAGCAAAGACTGAACAAAATCAAAAATAATTCTATTTATTTTATCTCTGTGTTCTGTCAATTTATTTTATTCCTATGCTTCTTAGAATTCCTTATATTCATCCTTCCTTACTAATGAATAAACAAATATTTATTTAGCACTTACTACGTGTCAGGAACTGTACTAGGTGCTACGAGTAGAAGTATGAAGGCTGAAAGAATCCCTTCTTTACAATGAATTTAAATTCTAGCCAAGTAAATTTAGACATATATGCAGCACAAATATTTAGCTAATGAATATGATGCATGTATACACTCATGTATTTTGTGTGTATATATACTTTTGCATGTATACATACATGTGTTTGTGTGTTTTGTATATATGTAGACACAAGAAATAGTATGTTATTTTTAAAAATAAAATAAAATATGCATTGAATTCCTTGGAGTAGGTGCCTAGTAGTGGGAGAGTTGAATGATTTCATCAAAGATTATTAGTGACTTGTCTTGCATAGTTACATATTCTTTTTGTGAATAGTTGGACCAATTCATAACTCCACCTATAGTATATTAGTGTGCTTGTTTTTCCATGGTTTTTCCCATAACTTTTCATTTCCAGTTTTTATGTTTGCCAATTTAATCAGCATAACCTGAACTATTAAAATTGTTTTCGTTCACAGCTGTCCTATTAATGAATTGTACAACCCTTTTATATGATTGTTGATAGTTTTCATTTATTTTCTTCAAAAAATTTTTTCCATCCATAGACTGGCCATTTATCTATTTGAGACTCGCTTTTAATTTTATCTGTTTGTCTCAATTGCCTCTCTTTATATTGAATATGACTTTTATCTGAGATATCTGCTGTGAAAATTTCTTGCTCTCAATAGTTTTTTCTATTATACGTACATTATTTTTCAAAAAATCTCTGGTGAAGAGTTTTATAAAATCTTTATTTAATGTAATTAAAACTGTCTTAGTTCACTTCTATGCTGTATTTGGTTTTTAATTTCTTCTCAGCCACAGTTTTTAAATATATCTTTTGGGGTTCACCTCTATTTTTTTTAGTGATGCAACCTTTAATGTTTAAGTCAAATATTTCTTTGGAACTTAACTGTGATATGTGGTATAATAGGTTCATCTATAGCAATTTTCTCTCAAACGCCTTTCCAGTTTCCTCAGTGGTTTTTGTAAAATAGTGAACTTTTCTTATAGTAGTTGGTGTTCTTGGCTTTATCAAAACCTGGCTTATTATTTTGAATTGCTTCTGGGTCTTATTTATTTATCTGGTTCTGCTGATCTTTCCTATTTTTAACGAGTATCAAATAGCTCTGATGATTATTGCTTTATAATGCTTTTTGACCCATTCTATGCCCCCTTCATTCCTACATTTTTCTTGAGATTCAATACCTTATTACTCCAAATTAATTTTGTTATTGCTAAATTTTATAATGTAACTCTTTGATAGTTTTATTGGGATAACACAATATATGAATGAGTTTAGGTAATCACATCATACAAACATCTCTATGATAATTTAAATATTTCTTTACTTTTGTAAAGAGTGGTTTTTTTAGTTATATTTATTTAACGACTGAATATATCCTGATCGGTTAATTCTCGGATACCGTATGCACTATGAAATTATTTCATAAACTCATCGCTGGTAAATGGCCTTTTTTTGGGAAATTTCCCTTTCCATTATTTTTCCTGGTTTTTGTGACTATTGTATAAAAAGGTAAATTATTTTTATGAATTTATTTTGTGTTCTATTTGTTGAACCTTTTGATGGTTTTGATTTGTTTCATTGTGAATTCTCTGGTGTTCTCAGAGTAAACAACCATGTTGCCTTCAAATAGAAATTGTTTTTTCTACTTTTTGTAGATGTTTATAACTCTAATGTTTCTTTCTTGAGATGTTACTATAGCTCACATTTCTACAACTGTGTCAAATAACAAGGGGTGGCACAGTTTGGGAAACAAGAGGAAGTATCCTTGCTTTATAGGCTGTACTTATTGGGAAATTTAGTGTTTCTCCTATGCAAATAATAATACTATTTGCCTTGGGATATCTGTCTATCTTTATTTATATATATAAACTATATTATATAAAGACCTTATCATGCTTGCGCTTTTAGGATTTTTTTTATCAAAGGTTTTATCTATAGTTCTTGGTATAGTAATATGATTTTTTTTTATTGTTTTTGTTCATCATTTAATTGACATTTTTTTTCCTAATTTTAAATCATTTTTGCAACCCTGGTATGAATTCAACTTTGTTACAGTGAATTTTATTATAGTACTGTAGTTTCTTTGCTAATATTTTATTTCAGGTTTTTGTATTGATATTCATTAGTGCAATGAGATAGTTTGTTTAATTAATAAAGTCCCCCATTTCTGGTTTATTCCCTCCTGGTTTGTTTACCAAAGCATAATTGTCTCATAAAAGTTTAGTATAATGCCTTCTCTGTTCATGATTGTGGATATTTTTATGGCACAGATATTAATTGTTCTTAAACATTTGATAAAAATTTACTTGTAAATCTGTAGGTCAAGTTGTTTTTTCCCCTTTGACAGTTTCTTCTTTATGACTTATTCAATTCCTATATGTGAGGAGTCATTTTAGAACTCTCAGTTTTGTTTTTCAAAAGAACTTTTGAAGAAATACCTTTAACCAATGGTGCCCCTTAAATTTAGAAATGGGTGTCAACGGAAAAGCAGTTAATGCTCTGAAACCATGGATTTTCATACACAAACTTTCTTTATTATCCTCAATTTTTGCTTCCTCAAATACCAAAATTAAGCATTTGACTGGTTTTTATGATCCTGGTAGATGTTCATCAATAAAGGAGTGAGTAACCATGTTAAATATTTTTTAATTGTCATAACAACAATAGAACAATTGTGAGACTATACAGCACATGAATTATCCAATAATTTGTTGTAAAATCTTTCATCCTTCCTTTGACTTCTTAAATGACAGCACAGCACTTTTATTATCCAGAAGTGAGATTCAAAACAATGTCAGGATGAGGTAGAGAACACTTTTAAAAATTCCGTAGGTGCTGAAAGACAAAAAAGCTCACTTGAAGTGCGCTGGACTCATTCCATCCACAGCATTAATCCCACAAAGCCGTTGCTGCTGCTTTGGGTGCTGTCTCATTTCAGATGTAATATTTAAGCTTATTTGATTTCTAGTCATTCATGATCTTAACAGCACCTTTCAAAGGATTAAGTTGATGACTATTGCCTCCAAGTTAAGCTCTGTCCTATACAGTTAAGAATAAACAGCTTTCAAAAATCTACTCTTTGGAGAGAGAAATCCTAAACTGACAAACTAGTTTTCCTTAGATCCCAGATTAAGAGCTCTTGTACCCTCTGATGTCCACAGTGAGACAGAAGTATTTTCTCACTCTGTCCCATATTTGTAATTTATTATTCAACTGAGCTGATTTTGCTCTACGTTTTTCAAATGTTTGTGCATTATTTTTGTAGGCTACTATAAAAAATTTTTTAAATCTTTTTTAAAAAAAAAATAGCAAAGATGGCCACTTTGAAATATGGACAACATGGGAATTGGGCAAGATGGAAATGCTAAAGTCCAGAGGGGCAGCATCAGATGAGGAATCTTATGATCTGAGGAGGGAAGAGTTCAGTCATAGAGCACAGTGTACAGGCTCAGAGAATCACATTATATTGCCAAGGACAGGAAAAACAGAGAAATAAAACTATAGTTCAATTCCCCTCGTGAACGTTAGTGCAAAGAATTTTTTAAAAATACTAGCAAGGAGTTTATAGCAACATATCACAAAGATCATACACTTTGACCATGTGAGATATATACCAGGAATGCAAGACTAATTCAATATTAGGAAAACTATAAGCATAACTGACTATAACCACAACAAAAATAAGAAAAAAAATCATGTGATTTTCTCAGTAGATGCAGAAAAGGCTTTTTGGCAAACCACAACACTCTTTCCTATTAAAAACACTAGAAAGCATAAGAATAGATGGAGCTTTTCTTAAAATCATAAGTAGGTTCTAACTAAAATCAAGAACAAGAATTATTTGTAATGGCAGTAAACTAGGTGCCTCCTCAGTAATATTAGGGTGAACCAACGATTTCCATTACAATCATTATAATTATTATTCAGTATTGTATTAGGAATACTAGTTATACCAATAAGATAAGAAAAAGAAATTAAAATAATAAGAATGGGCAACAAGAAAATAAAGCTATTACTCCTTGCAGATGATATAATGGTATACTGAGAACACTTTAAAGATTCAACTAAAAACTAGTTGAAATAATTAACAACTTTAACAAAGCTGCAGGATAATAAAATAAACTCACATAATAAATGCATCAGCATTTCTGTATATTGCCAACAAAACCCCCCAGGAAGAAATAGAAAGAGAAATTGCATTTAAAATAGCTGCAGACAACACAATATATTTGGGAGTCTACCTGCCAAGACCAACCCAGGAATTATGTGAACACAGTTATAAAACACTTTTCATACAAATAAAGATGGACCTAAACAGTAGAAATATTCATTGCTCATGGGTAGGCTGAACCAATATAATAAAAATGAGAGTACTACCTAAATTAATTTATTTATTCTGTGCCATACCAAACTACCAAAGAATTCTTTTCTAGATCTGGAAAATAAAATAAAATCCATCTGGAAAAACAAAAGGTCAAAAATATCAAAGGATTTAATGGAAATATACTATGAAGGAAGGTGCCCTATCAGTACCAGATTTCAAACTGTGTTACAAAGCAATAATGATGCAAACAATCATGTTCCAACTAAGAAATAGAATAGTGAATTAATGAAATAGATGAGGTACAAAACCTGAAGATCTAAACTTTGAGGGCAAGAGCTCACTATTTGACAAAAAATTCTGGTAAAACTAGAAAGCAGTTTGGCAGAAACTAGGCAACACCAATATCTCATATCATATACCAAGGTAAGTACATCATTTCAACATAAAGTTTGATATCATAAGCAGATTGGGGGAATACGGAAAATTTTACCTATCAGATCTATGGATAAGGTAAGAGTTTATGACCAAACAAGAGATAGAGAGGATCACAGCAAATAAAATTAATAATTTTGATTACACAAAATTGAATAGGTTAGGCACAAACAAAATCAATGCAGACAAAATTAGAAGGGAAACTGGGAAAGACATTTTGTAAGTTTTTCTGATAAAAGCCTCATTTCTCAAATATATAGGGAACTGAGACAACTTTATAAATATGTGAACCATTCCCCAATTGATAAATAGTCGAAGAATATGAATAGGCAACTTTTAGAAGAAAAAATCAAAGTTATCTGTAGGCATATGAAAAAATGCTTTAAATCACTATCGATTAGAGAAATGCAAATTAAAACAACTTTGAGGCATCACCTGACATCTATGAGACTGGTTAACATAACAGAAAAGGAAAATGAAAAAAGCTGGAGGAAATGTAGAAAAATAGGGATACTAATTCATTGTTGGTGGAGTTATGAACTAATACAGCCATTCTGGAGAATAATTTGGAACTGTGCCCAAAGGAACTCAAATTTTTCTTTAAAAATTTTTAAAAATAAATGTTAAAAATAAACAAAGATTTTTTAAAATCTTGAGGACAGTGGTTTAGATTATAAAAATAATAGCTAATAATAACTAAAATATATACAGCAATTTGAGGTTTGCAAAATACCCTATTTCATTTTATTGTCTCTACAATTCTGAGATAAGTGTTATCATTGTCCCATTTTATAGGAGAGGAAACTGAGGCTCAAAGAGTTAAGTGACTTGCTCAGCTTCACACAGATATTAAGTGTTGTCTGAGATGGGATTTGAATTCAGATTTTCCTGACACCAAGTTCATCACTCTATATACTGTGTCACCTAGAGGGTACCTCAGAGTTCATCTCATCTAACCTTGTCCTCTTACAAATTTGAATCTGGATTCTATGTTTGGAATGACTTTGGATTTACTGTTATTTCCACTCCATCACACTGACCTGTATATTTTTAAATCATATAGTAAAGAAAAGGAATAGGATGAAAATTTACATTTCAAAGTAAAATTATGATAAAAAAATTTTGTGCCAATTTACATGCTTGGTCATTCTAGTATTTAGGTTCTTTTTTTTTTTTTTTTTTTTATCATTGGTGGCAAGGGAGAGCATGAGACCATCCTTCCGAAAAAAAAAAAATCTCTTGGATGTTCCCAACTTAGAAAAACTTCTCTATAGATTCTGTTTCCAACTTCAGTCATTTTTGTTGGTCCCTGCTGCCTCTACTTCAAGTTCCCTGTGTCCTTCCTAAATGCAATGTCCCGGCTAAGCCAGAAGTCTTTCTTAAGGGGTTGGACAGTTAAAAGCCATCCTTGTTCTACCACTAATTCACTGAGTAGCATCAAGGCAGTCACTTAACCTCTTTAAGCCTCAAATTTCCTAATATGTAAAATGAGCAGGTTGGACAAAATGATCCTAACAGTACGTTCTAGCTCTAATGGTCTATCAGAGTATTAGAGTAGAGATCTCCGTATTCCTTGAGACCGGCTTATCAGTTAGACTTCTCATCACCAAGCTATTGAAATACTTCATAGCACATTACTCCGCGGGAGATGAAGCTTGTCACATGAAATGAATTATCTTCAACTGCCAGTGAAATGTCATTCAGAATACAGTGCCCTACATGAAGTAGACATTTAAATGTTAGGTGATATTGTTATTATTTTAGCACATATTTTTGTGTGTTTTGATGGACTGAATTCCTTTCAGCTAACACTGTTTGACCTATTTGTCTGAAAGGCTGAAGGATATGAGTGCCATTTGGCTTCTTGACAAAATAAAAGCAAAACCAAAAAAATGTGATGTCGAATAGTAGGAATGTGAATGTTGCATGGGGCAATTCTTTCAAGAAATATCAAATCTCAGCCAACATAGAGCTGCGAGGTAGTCTAGCTCCTAAATGGCGATGAATGACACTGGGAAAATGATCAGAAGTTTGTCATACAGGTCAGTGTGGTGGAGGGGAAATAACACTGACCCCAAAGTCATAGGATCCAGGTTCAAATACTGTGCAATCTGTATGTCCTTGGGCAAGTCTCAACTTCCATTGGCTTCAGTTTACTCACCTTCAAGAGAAAAAGGTTAGACTAGTGGTGTGGTAGAGAGTTGGTGGTGATTCACAAAGGTTAAATAGTACTAAATTCGTCCTTTCTACTACTATACTATTAATATTTATAGCTTCCTAGTAATATTAGTTGTCTTTTTAAGATCACTTTCCCATTTGTGTAAATTAATGTATTAGACTTGATCAGAGTTCCTGACTTGTGTCATGGCTCCTTTTGGCAGACTGGTGAGGTGTAATACCACTGTGGCTTGTTACCTATATTTATAGTTAAAAGAAATACTGAATTTTGGTTGGGAGATAATGAAAATAAAATTTGTGAAAATAAATAAAGAAACATTCTTTTCCCATCCAAGTCTCCAGACCTCTTGAAATGTAACCATGGATCCCAAAGGATTAGTGGACTATGGGTTAAACACGCTGGATTAGATGATCTTTAAGAGTCGTTCTATTTTGTTGTTCAGTTGTTTCAGTTGAATCTGACTCTTCATTACCCCTTTTGGGGTTTTCTTGGCAAAAATACTGGAGTGGTTTGTCATTTCCTCCTTCAGCTCCTTTTATAGATGAGAAAACTGAGGCAAACAGGGTTAAATGACTGTCACAGAGATGGGAAGTATCTGAGGCCAGAATTGAATTTAGGTCTACCAGACTTCAGAGCTGGCATTCTATCCACTGTGCCACCTAGCTGCCTCCTAGTTTTAAAATGCCGTAATTCTATGAAATTTTATTCTAGACAGTTTAGTATTCATTGATAATAGGAGAAGAGGGATAAGGTAGGGTTGGCACATCTTGTTCCTCATCTTTCTGGATCTTGTTCATACTTTTGAAAAATAATAAAGATGGAAGAACATGGAACTAAGGGTTTTTTAATATGTTAATTCATATTTATGTAACATTTATAGAATAATCCATCCCTCTGTTCTCTTCAATGTGAGGGAGGGGACATTTTTTTAAAAGCTCTTTGAAGTCTTGGGTCATAATGATTTTACTTGCTTGTTGACTTATTTTTGTACCACTATGAATTTCTAGAAATATACATTTAATATATATTAAGTATTTAGTATGTCCTATGCACTTGGACTTGGGCTGCTAAGTGTTTCAGTGGATACAGCACCAGATCTAAAGTCAGGAACACTCATCTCTGCCCCAGTGTCTTTGACAAGAAAACCCCAACTGGGGTCATAAAGAGTCTGACATGACTGAACATGACTGAAGACCTAAATGTACTTGGGGGGTGGCAAGGATAAATACAGTATGATAATCTCTGCTGTAATGATGTTTGTGATATAGAAGAGGACATAGGACATGCATATAGGTAACTATAAAAGAAAATGTGAAGATAGAATAAGAGGTACAAGGTGCTATCCATGGAGTTAAGAAGAGAAAGAGGTGATTTTCAGTTAGGAGTATCAATATAAAGATTGCATGAAGTGGAACGATAATGTACAGCACCAGCATTTATTAAACACTTAGTGTATGAAAGGCACTTAGTAGGTGGAAGACCTTTATTAATCACCCCATAGAGTCCAGTTGTTTGAGTTTTCTTTTTTGAGTTTTACCTTCTTAAGCCTTAAAATAGTTGCATGGAAATGAGTGAAGGGAACACAATGTCCTGTTAGCTCTAATCATTTTGTAGTTTTCAGAGGTTCACTTGAAAAAGAGTCTTTCTCTGACAACTCTTACTTTATACTTGAATTTTAGCAGTTTTTAATAAATTAAAGTTCTTTTCCTGCACTCTTTAAACTTCACATCCAAAAGGAGCATGACCCTAAATCCTTTACATAGTGATTCAGCCCACACATTTATTCAACAATTTATTTCCTATACCTTTTGCAACTCAATTACTCACCACCTATCTGAAAACTATGTCCTTATGTTCAGATTTAGCAGTTTTTTTAAACTAAACAAGTTCTTTTTTCCATTACTGTTAGCTACCAAAGTGTTCATTTGTGAAAGAGGTAAGACATCACATCCTTTATTTGTTGAATTAAGTTATTTTTCTTTATTGCAAAAGTACTTTTTTCGCCCCTTTCAGCACCAAACTGTTTCAATGTGAAAGGGCAGCGCCTAAAAGGCACAGTACCTTATACTAAGATAAATCTGTCCATGGTATATAGAATGAATGATAGGGCATTGAAATGGAGGACAGGGTCCCAACTAAAATACTGTTGTAATCATCTGTTTTTTTGTTGTGCAATCATTTCAATTGTGTCCAACTCTCCATGATCCCATTTGGGATTTTCTTAGCAAAGATACTGGAGTTGTCATTTTCTTTTCCAATTTATTGGAGCAAACAGGGTTAAGTGACTTGCCTAGGATCACACAACTCATAAGTGTCTGAGGCCAGATTTGAACTCAGGAAGATGAGTCTTCCTGACTCCAGGCTCAACACTTTACCTCCTGCTGCCACCTAGCTCTCCCATTGTAATCATCTAGATAACAGTTAATTTGGACCTGGACATGATAGGTGACAGGGGAAGCAGAGACAGGAATAGGTATGGAATTACAGAGGTAGAAACAAGACTTGGCAATCATTTGAATGGTCAGGCTGGACAGTAATTCTGGAGAGAGGAAGAAATCAGATGTGAGTGTAGTCCCTCCTCTGCCCCTTCTTTATTTTCTTTAAATTAACTTTTTTCTTTGGTGGGGGGGGAGGGGAGGAGAATTTCCCTAATGAGTCTTGGTGATGAAAAGCAAGAATTCACAATAGATGATATTGTCATACTATTACAGTTATCATAAGGGTGATGTAATCCTTTCCAGAGCCTCCTGCATCCTATTAAGCAAACTAAGGGACATTGTTCTTGTCTAAGAAGGCAGTAGAGATGAACAGCAGGTATGACAGGGCCATTGTGTTGAGCATTCAGGAATTATTTGTTAGCTTTAGAACTTTCCAGTTGAACACGTCCAGTTGCACTTCAGTGTGCATCCTGTATCCAATGTGAGGCTGTTTTGTGATCCAAGATGATCATTATCATCCAAAATTATACTGATGATAGCTTAGGTCACATAGTGTGAAGAAGACAGCAGAGGAAGGCTCTTCTTAGCCTAGGGTCTAATCATTGAACCTAAGGGACAGTGGCCAGGCCAAAAAAGAATCTAAAATGCTACTTGACTAGACCTGAACCCATTGGGTCACAGACCTTACATCCATATAGTAGAACTGAAAGACAGTGGTCACTCCCAAAATCCAGACCTGGTGATTGTAATGCCCTGGCCTACATTCCAAGGACTGGCCCTTATTTTTATCTTGTGCTTCAGATCTCAGTCCAAGGTTTTCTCTGCCAGCTCTGTGCACTGAGGAGACACTTAATAAGCCCTTGAGAGCTGATTGATGGGACTGATTAATTTAGAAACAGTCCCCTCTTTGCTCAAGTGCACTTCCTTTACCTTTAAATACCTTACTATGACGATTTCATCTCTAGCTCTAGCTTTTATATTGCTAATAGACTTGGGAATCCTAGGAAAAGAGATTTCTGCCGACAAGTATATGACTCACATACGACTGAACTTAGGACTGTTAAATGCTATGCTTTGGACCAACTTTGCAAGCCTCATGTGAACAGGGCACAATTCATTAACTAAAAATATGATTCATACTTCAGCTTAAATTAGACTTCAGGCACACATCATGAAGTTAATCAGTAGGTTGGCCTTTTAGGCCTGGTTAGGGCTGGGGCAGCAGTTTTTCAGAAGTTATAAATATGATTTTTTTCAGAGAAATAAAAAAAAAGTTTTCCAGAGAGGTAAGACAGGTGCTTCCAGAGGTCAGCCAGTTTTTTGAGGATTGGAAAACAAGGAATCCAAATGAAAAGAAAAACATGTTGTCTTTGCCTCATCCTCAGGAATATGGGGCATGCTTCTTATCTCATAGTCAGGCACATGGCTCTGAGAACACAGAGATTTCTTTAACTCACTTTCAACTCAAGGACATCTGTTTTCAGTTCAGCCCTTCTTGAGGCATAGCCCAAGACAAGAAAAGGTAGCCTGAGTCCTTTGCCAGTGAATTTTGGTTCAGTAATGAAAACTGGTTTAATTCCAAAAGATTAGTCAAAGATTTGTTGCAATGTACAATTCATTTTTCCACCTTGGCTTTACTTAAATTGGTTTACTTAAGTTCTGGGTCTCTAGGCAGAATTCCTCAGAGTAGATCCTCCCCCACCTAACCTGTACCACTAGAAATATCATAGGGTCATAGACTCATAAACTCATAGGTTCATAGGATTCTCTCACACAGCTGCCAAAACAGTTTTCCTAAAGTGTGGGTCTGACCACGTCACACACATTCCCCACCTTCAATAAATTTATAATTCATTAATCCCCTTCCTAAACTCAATGGTCCTGCCTAGTGGGCTTCCATGCTATTCCTTACATTCTACTCTCCATCTCGTCTCCTTTGCGTTAGCTACTTCCATGCCTCAGATGTATTCCCACTTCATCTTCACCTTAGATCCTTCGGTTTCCTTCAAAACTCTGTTCAAGTGACATCTTCTCTGTATCTTTTCCATATCTTCCCAGATGCTGGTGCCTTCTACCTCCCCCAAATTCAACTTATAGTCTTTCTGTATAATATTTTGTATATTTTATTTTTGTTTATTTTTTTCCTCCTGCAAATGAAATGCAGGCACCCTGAGGGCAGGGTCTTCTTCCATTTTATCTTTGGATCTCCAGTGCCTACTACAATGCTTGGCACATAGCAAGTGCTTCCTACATATAAATGCTTGTAGACCGTTTGATTGATTGATCATAGATTTAGAGCCTTAGAAGTCATCTGATCCCACACTTTTATTTTACAGATAAGGAAAATGAGACCCAGGAAGTTAAATAACTTGTCCAGGGATACCAAAAGGAGGTAGAAAGGCTGACCTATTCATTGATAAACCTCAGTTTCCCTGTCTGTAACTTGAGAAGCTTAGACATAGATGACCTCTAAGGATTTTTTTCTAATCTAAAACTTATGATGCAACTCTATTTACAAAGATCTTTATTTTTACTCTGGAGCAGAGTGGAAACAACAGGAGACATATAAGCAAGAAATAAAAAGAAAGGAAATAAGGAAGAGAGAAGCAAAAATGAAACCTAACAGCATGGCAACAATTGGCAGTGGTGATGGTTCAAGGAAGGGCTATAGATCAGAAATGGCTGAAAATATCAGACAGTGATAATAAAGAAAAGTAAAGGAGAACAACTCTAGAGACATTTAGATGGTGCAGTGAATAGAACTCTGGACCTGGAGTCAGAAAGACTTGAGTTCAAATCTCGACTCAAGTGTTTACTAGTTAGATGATCCAAGACGAGTCACTCAACCTTTCTGCCTCAGTTTCCTTGACTGTAAAATGGGAATGATAATAGCACTCTTCTTCCCAGGCTTGTTGTGAGGATTAAGTAAGATAATATTTATAAAGTGTTTATAAAGTGCCTGGTATATATTCAAAACTTAATAAATAAGAAACTTAACAAATATTTATTTCCTTCCTTTGTAATCTGGGAGGACAAATACCTATCTTCCTCTCAATGATCTTTGAAGATAAGCATAGGAATATATCTTTATTGTGTGACTATAGGCCTGGACTTTGGAGAAAACAAGACAGACTTCTGTCTCAACTTGTAAGAGCATGGAGATATGGGAAGAAGTCCTTAAGACCCACGTCCCATGAGAAATGCACCATTTTGTATAGCATAATTCAGTAACGATGTTCATAATTAGACCACTGTTTAAAATATGCACGTTACAAGTGAAATAGAATTGTTAGGAAACCATAGATACAGAAAAAAATTGCCTTCCTGAATGCACAAAAATTATAGATTCATGAAAATCTAGAGCTGTAAGGAACCCCAGAGATCTTCTAAGCCAGGCCTCTCATTGTACAAATCAGTTAGTCAACAAGTATTTATTTAGCTCTGACGTCCCAGGCATGATGCTTGGCACTGAGGATAGAAGCACAGAGAATGAAATAATGCTATTTGAAAGAAGTTTACATTCTAATGAGAGAAATAAGAAATATACAAAATATATTTATATACAAATATATGTACAAAATAGATACAAAATATACATATATGCGTAGCAGATATACAAACTAGATTAATACAAATATGTGGAAAGTAGTTCTCCCTTCTGCACTGTGAGCTTCCCCATCTTGATTTCAGTATATTACAGGTCAGTATTAGAAATTAAATGAGAATTTGAGGGGGAGTTTTGCAGAAGCTACAGGCAACATGAGAAGGCCAGCAGACATCACCGAATTTATGACCAAATACTTAACCCAAAGTTTACAATAAGCTACTGTAAAAGAAAAAGAAAAAAAATCAGATCTTCTCTGGTATGAAAGGAGGGTCAAAAAATTTTACACAGATTTTCCAGATCACGGGGTGCTGTCCCCCTAACCTCCAATGTGGAAGGTAGTTTGGGGAAAAGGACCAGGCAGAAGATGGTGCCTGAGCTGCATCTTAAAGGAAAAAAGGAATTCTAGGAGGCAGGCAGGGGTAAGGACAGAGTGTATGGAATAGATGTATGGAATGGTCAGTGAGGATATTAAGGCCCAGATATTCAAAGTGACTTACTAGAGGCCATACAGGTTGTTAGGGGCAGAACTAGGACAAAGCCTTGGGTTCAAAATCTGGGATCCTTTTGTTTTCCTACATAACTTGTTCCACTGTACTGTGTGACAGTGATTTTTTTTTAACAGAAAACTTCTTAGAATTATATAGTTATTAGCCATGTTCAATTAACCCTCCCCCCCAACAATAAAAGTAAAATTTAGTGACAATATAGTACTCTTCCTTTGCTTACCAAAAGCTGCCACTGGTTGAAGCTGTTCTGTGTCAGAATGAACCTGTTTTGTAAATGCCTCTAGTTTTCTACAACGCTTAAGTAATTGGGGAAGGGGTATTTACTCAACCGAGAGGGAGCCATCTATTAAAATACTATTGCATCAGCAATATTTCCTTATGGTATTTATTTATATGTACCAGTGAAACAAAATTTTCCTGTGCTTAATAATTTTTTGCTGATGAATGAATGTTTTAAGTTTTGGATTTCAACTTTGATGGCGATGCCTTCCTTCTAGGTGCTACATAATTTTTATGTATACTTCTGTCACATTACTTATCCCCATTGAAAGCCAGTTTATAAATGTGAAACATGAAGGTTCTGCCTATCAGCTCTCTCTGTTTCTGATTCCTCTTTAGGATTAACAAGAAACAAAATCACAGAATCAGGAGGCTGGGAAGAGGACCTTAATGGGCAAGGATGGAGACAACCTCCTGAAAGCACTATTGGCCAAATTCCCGTGGTGCCAAATCACCAGGTAAGGTTTCCAAGGTCAGTGGGTTACAGTTATTTCTTATTCTTACTCTCTCTCCCTCTTAATCTCCTAAACAAAGTGCATTTTATCATAAGGATCACCAGGAAAATACTGTATTTTCCTTGGAATAAATAAACTCCATTGAGAGTTCATCTCTTATGTTCTTCTGCTTTCAGGCAAAACTGCACTTAAACCACCCAGAGAGATTGTCGTCTATACATTTTTCTTTATTTTTTTGTTAAATTAATTTATTTGTTTTCTGTTTTCTACAATCACTGTGTGAAATGTGGCTAATAAGAATGTATGTGTAGAACCCATAAACTTGTTCTTTAAAGAGGCTCTGTGGGTTCCATTAGTGATACAGCTTAGTGTCTTTCAACCCTCTCGAGCCTGTGAATTCTAACCAGAATCCCTCTTTTGCTAATTTAAGTCCAGTCTGTCTTTTTCTGGCCACGGTGGAAAGGGAGAACAGCTGGTCACTGTCAGTTATGCTGTAATCCCGCCTACATTTGCAGCAGCCCCTGATGCAACCCTAACCTCCCCAAGCCTTGACCTCAACCCTCTTTTCTTTAGGTCAATGAAACCTAATTCTTTAGCCCTTCCTTACTCTTCCTATTCTAGGAACTCCTTTCTGTGTCTTGTGCCATTTTGTAAATTATTTTGTTAGAAATCACTGTTCATCGTTATTTGTTCTGGGTGGCGTTTAATTTGTGAACTCATAGGTCTCTGGGCTATGTTCTTTCATTTGCATTTCCAGATGCATAAATTGTAGCTATTCATCTTCATAAATTCTTCTTCTAAAAAAATATACGATGGCCTCCTTAAAGAATCCCCTGAGAGAAGCTGATTTACCAATGAGCACTGATTGGTAAAAGCAGCCAGTAGAGAACTCCTTCTTGGTTTGCCTTGAGGTGCAGAACTCACCTCTGTGGGTACCTTGCAGGTTACCTGCAAAGAAGAGGTCTTTGGAAATGGTAACTGGCAGCATAGTTGCAAAAGGCAGTGAGTCAGTGGCCTGGCCACTCAGAACAAAATAGGAATGGTGCAAACCTGTCAAGTAGGCATGTGAAAGGTAGGAAAGAAGATGTGGAGTGGCCTCTCAGTAGTAAGAATGGAGGCATAGGGGTCACTGAGACATCCACAAACAAATGGAGCACTTATTAACCAGGTTACTTGGCTTATCCCTTGGTTCATTAAGCAGCTGCTATGTGCAAAGTAGCATATGGGGATGTATGAGACACATGTGCATGGTTTATATCATAACAGCTCCCTGTGCCTCACACAAACAAAATAAAGTCTGTCATGAATATTGTTGCCACCTGTGGAGAATTGTAATCTTCACCCTTGACTCCCATGTACTACCTGGAGTCATTTATACCATCTATCAGTAATGTCCCTTTCTTCTAACTACTGTGACCTTCTTGTGACTGGAAGAATTAAATGACCTTACATTGGTTTACCATCCTGTATATTTTAGTACCCCTTCAGCACCACAAAAGTGTGTAGAGTGTATTTGCAGCCTTGGCCTAAGAAACCTGAGATCTCTTGGCAAACTCAGATTGTGCAATTTAATGCACCTAAATCATATTGCCATTGGTGACAGCTGGGAGAGCCACTATTGACATATGCTTGCTGCAGCATTATCCAGAGCCCCGAATGACAAATGCAAAATCGGTATGTCAGAGTTCTGTATCGCCTAAGGAAAACTCAGTCACTAATTTGCTGAGCATCATTCACCTTGCCCCTCTTCTATGACCTGACCTAGTATTCACTGAGGTTCCCAGAACAACTTATTTGATAGATAGACTTCCAAACGTCACAGAAGTCTTCATGGGAGGTTTGTTGATTTTTTTGTCTGTTTAAACAAGGCGTTTCCCTCTCCCAAACTTTCCCATAAAAAGTTAGGATTGAATCCTGTTATAACATGATGCATTTTCACACAGATTCAGATATGACATGGATTTTTAAAAAAAGAACTATATATAGTAAAAAATCTTCTGTAACATTTAACCTGTCATACTAGGGATCATCTGATCTTGTGAAAGAGTTTCTTTGTATTTTAAATCATCACACAATTAGCGAATGAAGGATAAATGAAGTTTTTGTTTTTGAAACAAACCTACTATTTAAAGAGAAATGTACGTCAAATGCATGAGAAAACTGAGATTCCATTTTGGTTGCTGAAAATGATGATGCCATCTGATCTCAGTATTCCTGGGGGAGGGGGCATTAATTCTAGACCCAGGGAAATAATTAAGTGCACAGAAACAGTTCTGAAAGCAAGCACTGATACTTACTTGTACCTGGGACTTAATGAGAATTAAGTGAGAGACCTAGATTGTAAAGTCCTTGAGGGTGTGGTGGAACCTGGTTTGATTATCTTGTGTAATACATGGTTAGTGAAGGAATACATGATGGATGGATGTGATCTAATGAGGAACAGAAAGCATATTCTGTTCTGGATTTTCTATGCTTGAATTACTCATTTTTGGATTCCCAATAGAAAATGTTTAATTCTAGGCTCATGTTTCCCTATCACTTAACACTCTTACCCTTGGTTTCCTTTCCACCATCAGTTGATCTAGGTTTAGGGAATTTAAAGTAACATTATCAAGTCATATCATCTTTACCAATAAATACTTACTGAGTTGTTTGCAGGGCACTCTGCTGGGCACTTGAGGATATTTGGAAGTGTGAGATAAGTTCCCCATCCCTCTTGAATTTATACTCATAGTCGGGGAGATAGGAGACATACACACAGAAGATAAATAAGAACACAAGGTAGCATGTGCCAGGTGGGTATGAGCAAGACACACAGTGAGTGCTATAGAATTCCATCACAAGTGGGGATGATTAGAGAAATTCTAAAGAAGGTAGGCCTTGAATTGTTCCTCTGGGGAAAAGTTGGACATAAAAGGAAATGAGGAAGTAGAATATTATTTGATAGAAGTGGATGGGAAGATGGAAGAATGTCACGAACAAAGCTACATGGGAAGGAATATATGTGACCTGTTCAAAGAACAAGAAGTAGAGACCACTGGGTTTGGAATATGAGGTTTGTGTAGGACCATGGTGGGAAATAGAGAAATAAATAGGCACCATTCTGTGAAGGATCTTGAATGCTAAACCAAGGAATGCTTTTGTTTCTATTTTCTCTGCAAAAGAGAGTATCCTTTATTCTGGAAATGACAGAACAAAAATGACTAACAAAGTATTGATATTCAAGATAAGTAAGGAGGTCATTGCTCCCCTTGATTAATCTAAGTTGCCTGGCCTAGTACTACATCCCCAGACCCTGAAAGAACTTGCAGATGTAATTACTGAGCCAATGTTGTTGATCTTTGAAAGGTCATGAAAAACAAGAGAGGTTCCACAAGATAAGAGAAGAGAAAATGTTCTGGTTTTCCAAAAAGAAAAGAAAGGAGACTGTGTAAACTACAGGCCAGTGAACTTGACTTTGCTTCTTGGGAAAGTTCTAGAAAAGTTCATTAAAATAGAAAGGGGGAGGGGGGAAGGCTCATTTCCAGTAGAAAGGGGAAAAGTGAAACCAGCATGGCATCATCAAGAACAGTTTCATGGCAAACTAATTTCACTTTCTTACTTTATAGAATTATGAAATTGTAAATGAGAGAAATGCTGTAGATGTAGAATTTTAGCAAAGCTTTCAATGAAATATCTCATTCTTTTCTTGTGGAGAAAGTAGATTAGATAATACAGATAGATTTAAAACTGGTTGGATGGTAGACTCAATGAGTATTTGCTAATGGTTCAATCTTAATATGGCAAGAAGTCACCAGGAAATCTCCTGGGGTTCTGTGTTTAACCCCATGCTATATTCAATATTTTTATAAATGATTTGGATAAAAGTATAGATAGCCTGTTCATCAGATTCACAAATAACAGAATCCGGATCCAGTAGGATCTGAAGAAACTAAAGCATTGGGCTAAACCTAACAAGATGAGATTCAACTTGTTGGAGTAGGGATTCCTTTAATATATGGGTTAGATGAGGTAGCCAATGAGGTTCCTTCTGACTCTCAAGTCATTCTGTGAGTTTGTGAATTTCATATTGTCCAAATGGCCTAACTGACCCACAATTAAAATCGATATATTATTCCACTTTCCAAATCCTGCCCTCACTGCCACTCCCCATCCTCCGCATCATATACTGGCATTCTTTGGTTTTCTTTGTAGCATGTTTCCAGAAACCATGTGATATGCAAAAACATAATGGTGTAAATATATTTTTTATTTGTGCATTAAAATTGCCAGCTAAGACTGTAAGTTGCAGAGGAGATACTAATTGGTATTGATGAAGGATGTTTCTGCTTTGGAGCTCTTTACATAAATGTTACCACAGATGATTTTTAAAGTGGTATTACTACTGAGTAAATATCTATTAAGTGCCTGGTGTGTTCCAGGCATAGTGCTAAGCACTGGAGATACAAAAGACAAAAGACAGTACCTGTCCTCAAGGATCCCACAGTCTAATGGGAAAAACACACATACAAACGAACAACAAAAGCAAACATATACTAACAAGGTACATGCAGGGAAAAATAGAAAATAATTAAAAGACGGCACTAGAATTAAGGGGATTGGAAAAGTCTTCCTGTAGAAGGTGGGATGTCAGCTGTGACTTGAAGGAAGCCAAGAGGCAGAGATGATGAGAGGTAGCATTCTAGGCACAGGGGACTGCCAGAGAATGTTTGGAGCCAAGAGATAGAGTGTGTCCTGTTTGTGGGACAGAAAGAAGCCAGTGTCACTGAATTAAAGAGTGTGTGATAGAGAGTAAGGTATAAGAAGAATGGAAAGGTAGGAGGGGCCTAAATTATGAAGGGTTTTGAATGTCAAACAGAGCATTTCCTATTTGATCCTGGAGTTTATAGGAAGTCACTGGAGTTTTGGAGTGGGGAGAGTGACATAATCAGACATGCACTTTAGGAAAACTCACTTTGGGGGTTGAATAGAGGGTGGATTAGAGGAGGAAGAGACTTAAGGAAGGCAGGTCTACCAGCAGGTTATTATAATAGTTCAGGTATTAGGTGATAAAGTCCTGTATCAGAGTGGTGGCAGTGTCACATAGAACATAAAGAGATGTTGTAAAGGTAAAATTGGCAGACCTTGGTCATAGATTGGGTATGGGGAAAAGGGGAATGAGAGACAGTGAGGAGTTGAGGATGACATGTGGGTTGCAAGCCTGAGGGACTGAGAGAATGGTCTTGTTTTCAGAAGTAATAGGGAAGTTATGGGGGTGGATGGGAAAGGTTTTGGGGAAAAGATAATGAGTTCAGTTTGAGACATGTTGATTTTAAGATGTCTACTGGATATCCAGTTCAAAATGTCTGAAAGGCTGTCCGTAGAGTCAGGTCAGTAGAGAAGTGAGAGGAGAATAGGTAGATTTGAGAATCATCAGCATAGAAATGGTAATTAAGTCCATGGGAGCCAATGACATCACCAAGTGAAAGAGGGAGAAGAAAAGAGGGTCTTTGTGGACAATTCTAGAGTGTACCCTGGATGAGGATACAGCTAAGAAGATGGAGAAGTATTCTTAGAGACAGGAGGAGAACCAGGAGTGAGTGGTGTCCTGAAAACCTAGAGAGAAGAAAAGGATGATCAAGTGTCAAAGGTTTCAAAAGGATCGAGGCTTGAGAAAGGGATATTGATTTGCCATTTAAGAGATCAATGGGAAGTGTTGGACTACTGTATAGTTTACAGTTATCCACAATACCATTGGATGGCCTTCCTCCATCAATAAGATGAAATGATAAGCTTAGGCAACCTGGAGAAACTGAGCAAGCTCCTGAACCTGGTGTGTGAGCCTATCAAGAATAAAAGCTATGGGCTCTGTTTGAACTGGCATCGTGGAGTAAACAGATGCAATTTGAAGCAGGAATAAAATGGGGATTGCCTGTTGGATATTTTAAAACCATTTTCAGATGATTCACAACATGTCCCATCCTATATAATTAATTTTTACTTGACTTTTATTCTGTTTCTCTTTCTTGTTTCAGAAACAAGAATGTGTGTAGGTGAAACATAAGGCATCCAGGTAGAACAGTGGAGAGAAACTTTCTCCAGAGTAGCAGCAAACTCTTCTATGGTCTAGGATGACAGGAAAAATAATGAGGTGCAGAACCTTGCCATGTATACCACTGCCTTGTAACTAAGTTATTTCCAAGATGTCAGGTCAACCAGGTTAACATTCAGCACACACACACACACACACACACATGCACGCACACACACACACACACACACACACACTTTAAAATTACTTAAAATTTTTACAGGGAATTCTCTCAATCTTATTTCTACCAAGTATCCTCTGCAAATAAGGAAGGGATAGTCTGCAGAACAGATGTTCTGAAAATGCATTAACATTTTCTACTGTGATGTCATTGAGCAATAAACATTTATTTAGCACCTACTGCATGCAAGGAACTGTGCCAATCATTAAGGATAGAGAGACAGAAGTGAAACAATCCCTGTCCCTGCAGAACTTTCAGAGTAGCCGGGGAAATGTTCATATTTAGGTAGAAATAGATAAAAGATGATGGGGGAAGGGGAGGTAGTATCAACTTTGGGGGAGGGGAAGATCGAGAGAAGGGAATAAAGTTCAAGTGCAGGGCCTGGAATAAAGAAGACCGCAGTTCAAATCCAGTTTCAGACATTAACTATCTGTGTGACCCTGGGCAAGTCACTTTACTTCTTTCTGCCTCAGTTTCCTCATCCGTGAAATGGGGATTATAGCAGCACCTATCTCCTGAGGTTGTTGTGAGGACCACATGAGATAATAATAGTAAAGAGCTTAGCATAGTGACTGGCACATAGTAAATGCTATATAAGTTATTAGCTGTTGTTATTAGTGTGATGGAGAATAAATGTTCTTGGGACTAGAATTCAGAGATAGGTTTCGGCGGGAGGAGCTGTGAACTTGGATGGGAAAAAATTACATCTTTATTTCATTAGAAGTGGTTTCCTTTGTTATCCTGTGTATTTTATTTTATGCATTTAAAGACTTATTCCAAGAAGGGGTTCATAGGCTTTCATCAGATATCAGAGTGGTTCATGATACAAGAAAGATTATGAACCCCTTACCTCAGTCTTGAAGTCAACTGAGGCTCCTGAGGGACTAAGAGGAGAAAGGACTATATTTGAAGGAAGGGGGACAGCCAGTGGAAAGGCATGTAGATATGAGTTAAAAGTGTTATGTGTGAAGAAGAAAAAGAAATCCAGTTTATCTAGCCTGTAGTGTGTGTGAGGAAAGAAATGTGTGTCTGTGTATGTGTGTGAAGAAAGGAGTGTGTGTGTGTGTGTGTGTGTGTGTGTGTGTGTGTGTGTGTGTGTGTGTGTGTGTAGAAAGGAGTAATTTTAATAAGATTGGAAAAGTGAATAGGGGCCAAGTAGTGAAAGGCTTTAAGTGCCAAACAGAGAAGTTTCCATTTAGTTCTAGAATAGTGGTTCTCATAGTGTGGTCAGGGAACCTTTGAGAATCCAGGAAGTCAAGATGAGTTTCAAAATAATACTATGATGTTTTCATTTTTAATAAAAAAAAATACCAACACATATGACCCACATTTACAAAAGCTCCTGGTTCAATAATTTTTAAGAGTGTAAAGGAGTCTTAAGACCAAAAACTTAAAGCACTATTCCAGAGGTTATAGGGAACTAGCTGTAGGGAGGAGACATGGTCCAATCCGTACTTTAGGAAAATCTCTTTGGCAGTTGTGGGAAGGACAGAGTCTGATAGGGAAAGACTAGAAACATGAAGACCAATGAGGAAATCACAGGACAGGTGAGAAGTGATGAGGGCCCAAACTAGAATGTCAGCCATGTAAGCAGAAAGAAGGGGATGAATGTGGGAGAGGTTACCAAGGTAGAAATTCCATATGAGTCAGCATTAAGTGATTGCAGTTCAGTTTCTGATTCAGCTTTCCAATACGATAAATAATAGAAGTTTCTACCCCTTGAAGTCCCAGTTTCAGAATGCGGAGCTCTTACCAGAGTTAATCACACACCAGTATCTTGGCGTTGTTTATACTATCAGTCATTGAAAGGCATTCAAGAAATGAATTGTCAAGAAAGGCATTCTTCCATTGAAGAAAGGGCAAGATTCCATGAGCTACAGATTTACAATCTATTTGATGGCCTGGTGCCATTAGACTACAAGAAATCTCGAGTCAAAGAATGCAGGAAGTATTATTACTGTACTTAGAGGAGTATTGTGGGGGGAAAGGATGCGTACCTAATAGGCACCTAATAAAATTACATTGATTGTTTCATTAATAGTGGCCATTATTGATGAATAATCAATATTGGTACATTATTTTTCTTAGCACTTCATGACCCATTTTTTCCCAGAAATATAGTCATCCTAGGTAGAGATTATCTATGGATTATCTATGGTATATTTTAAATTCAGGCTGATTAGTCTATTTCCTCAAAAGACCCCATCACCACTACCACCCCTCCCTTAGATTATTTATTATTAAGATGTCTTTTTAATAACATTTTATTTCTTCCAATTACATACAAAAACATTTTTAACATCCTTTTTTTTTTTTAAATTTTGAGGTCCAAATTTTCCCTTCCTTCCCTCACCTCCCCACTCCCTGAGATGGTAAGCAATTTGATATAGGTTATATAAGCGCACTAAGATGTCTTTTCTTACTAAACAGTGTGTGATCAGAAAACACAGACGCATTTTAGCGTTAGCCTAAGTAAAGCATAATAGAGTATATTTTTCTTCGTTTGTGTGTTTTTCTCCCAGGTAAACCACATATCATACTGCAGAGCTATAGCACAGAAATTTAGAGCAGAAAGGGACTTTAGAAATCATCGACTATTACCTCTTCATTTAACATGTGTGGAAACTGAGACCCAGAAAGTTTGTGTGATTTGTGCCTCTAGTGGCAGAACTGGGTCTAAATCCCAGTTCTCCTAATTTCACGTTCAGAGATTTGTAATTATTCATGTTATTACACTTCTCTATTAGTCCAGACAATTTAATAGCATTATAGCTATGGAGCCGGAAGGAATCTTAAAAGGCTGCCTAGTCTAATCCTCTCTTTGTACAAGAAAGAAAACTGAGGTTCAGTGACTTAGACACAGTCAAACAGAACAGTATCTTGCATTTGTAGAATTCTTTTCAGTACTCTTAAACCAACATTACCTCCTTTGGATCCAAACAATAACCCTATAAGCTACTCAGGGTAGGTCAGGAGTGGGGAACCTGTGGCCTTGAGGCCACGTGTGGCCCTCTAGCAGATAAGTCTATAGGTGATCATCTAAAAAGGTGAGGGGGCAGAGTACAAACAGCCAGAGAGATCAAGAGTTAACAGGTCAAGAGACAGCATGCACTGACTCTGGAGTCAAATCTAGTACAAATCCTGCCTCTGGTTACTCCCTGTGTCACTAAGCGGGGGACCTACTTCACCTCATTCTGTGTCTTCATCTGAAAATTAAAGCGGTTCGACTAGATGAGATCCTATCTAGCTCTAGGTCTGTGGTCCTAGGATAACCACTTAGAGCTGGAAAAAACCTCAAAGATTAAATTGTTTAGCCCTCTCATTGTACAGATGAAGAAACTGAGACCCAAAGAATGAAGTGTCTTGCCCCAAACCCGTGGTTTGTGAGTTCTAGGACTGATTCCATTTCAGCTCCTGAAGCAATGATTCTCACTACTATTTTGTGCCATCCAACTCTTCCAGTAATCACTTAGTTTCTCTGAGCCTTAGCTTCTTCATTGCAAAGTAGGTAGTAATACTACTTATAATGCCTAGCTCATATGATTGCTGTAAAGAAGGCATTTGGTCAGCATCCCTTCAACAGTCAAAGGCCACATGTGGCCTCAAGGCCATAGGCTTCCCACCCCTAGAGTAGATATTGTTATCTGTATTTTATAGATGAACAAATTGATGTTCAAACTGGAGCAGGTAGGTGGGGCAATGGATAGCATGCTGGACTTACAGTCAGGAAGACTTGAGTTCAAATCCTGCCTGAGACATTTACTAGCTGTGTGACCCTGAGCAAATCATTTAATCTCTCTCTATCTCCTCTAATTATTCTCTTACTATAGGAATAATAATAGCACCTACCTCATAGAGTTGTTGTGAGGATCAAATGAGTGCCATGTATGAAGTGCTTGCAAGCCTTAAAGGACTATTTAAATACTAGCTGTTATTATTTTGGGTAACTTGCTCAAGATTCCAGAGCAGATATATAGCAGAACTCAGATTGTAATCTCGACCACTGCTTTTTCTCCATGTCTACCCAACTATCCTAGTTTGTGTTGGTGAAAAAAAGCAAAAATGGCTGACTTGCTATGGTTTTGTAGAGGTGTGGCGCAGAAATCCCGGAGGTGTTTAGCTATGCATGGGCATGACTCCAGTACGTGCAAGACTATGTGTAGAGAGAGCCAGCACATGTAATCGCTAAGCCACTGTCTATGATCTTTGAAAAATCTTGGTGAAAAGGGGTGGTACACTAGGCCTGATGAAAGGTAAAAGTTGTCCCAATTTTCCCCCCCAAAAAAAGAAAGAAAAAAAAAGGGTGGTATCTGCAAGCTGTAGAACAATAGACTTGACTGATTTCTCACAAATTTGTAGAGCCCTTTAGAAAGGGATTATGTTGTTATTATTTAGTCTTTTCAGTCCTGTCTGACTCTTCGTGACCTCATCTGATGTTTTCTTGGCAAAGACACTAGAGTGGTTTGCCATTTCCTTCTCTGATAGATTAAAGCAGAGGTTCAGTGACTTGTCCAGAGTCCCCACACAACTAGTGAGTGACTGAGGCCAGATTGGAGCTCAGGTCTTCCAGACTCTAAATCTGCACCACTGAGCTGCTGGAGGCAGATTTAGGACTTCCTAATAATTAGTTGTTCAAATTGGGAGTGGATCTGCACCAGTCATCACCTGAGCTCTTCGAGGTGATGACTTGTCAGGGTTCTTGTAAGAGAAAGCTTTCCTGTTCAGCTCTAGGTTGACCTAGATGAGTCCTAGGGTCCCTCCCAGCTCTTAAATGCTGAGATTCTGTGACTGTGGTTGTAGATTCTAGATGCCAAAACTTTGTTTTAAAGAGCAAGCAAACTTTTTTTTAATTTAAATAAAAGGTTGCCCCTTTCTTGGGTTCCCCCTTTCATCCCGTGCTACCCACCCTGGTGCTCTTTTACAATGGATAGATTCTTGACAAAGCTTAATCGAGTCTCCTCCCCTAGCAGCTGTTTTGAAGGACTCTGGCAGGAATCCAGCTTCCAGATATTTCTTGCCTTTTCTTTTGTGGTCTTTCTTCCTGGCTCTGTGGGCTAATCTTTCTTGCTTGTTTAGATCATAATATCACGAACTGAAAGCTGAAGGGGACCTTAGACGTCCTGCAGCTATCCTCTCCCCACCCTACCCACCCCTCCCACTTTACAGGTAAGGAAATAAAGGCCCAGCAGGGTGAAGTGATTTGCCCAAGGTCACAAAGATGGCAGATTCAGGATTTGAATTCAGGTCCAGTGACTCACATTTAGCTTTCTTCACTATGCCACACTACTTTCGTGTTCCCTTACTAGACATTAATAAAGTTACATGTATCCATTCTTAATATTAGGTCATGCTTGTTCATTTCATAGCTAATTTAATGTATTTGTTGTTCAGTTGTGTCCAACTCTTCATGACCTTATTTGATGTTTTTTTGGCAAAGATGCTGGAGAGGTTTGCGCTTTCCTTTTCCAGGAGATTAAGGAAAACAGAGATTAAGTGACTTTTCCAGAGTCACACAGCTAGTGAGTAACTGAGGTCAAAATTTGAACTCAGGTCTTCCTGTTCCCAGGCTCAGCACTCTATATCCTATATCCATTGTATTACTTGGGGGTACAAAGAGGGAAAAACAGTTTCTGCCTTTAAAGGAATGTATGTTCTATTGCAAATTAACAGTCTTAACAACCATGTGATAATAATAAAGCTTTCTTATAATAGATAATTAGCTCCAAGCCTCACGTCAAGGTCAGCAGTCCTGCCCTCTCTATTTTCTCAATGATTCCGTATGTATAAGAAAATTATACGGTCTCAGAATCTATGAATTTTAAGGAAGTTCAAATGGCTCCCAGTCCAACCTTTACCTGTATAAGAATCCTATCTCCAACAACTAGCCATTTATCTTTGATCTGAAGCCTTCCAGTTAGGTAGAACACGTACTTTCCAAGGCAGCTTATTCAGTTATAGGTCAGTTCCAATTTCCAGGAATATTTTCCTTATTTCAAATACCACTTTGCTTCTTTGCATCTTTTACTTACCAGTCCTAGTTCAGCCTTTGGGAGCCCAAGTAGAATGAATCTAATTTGTCTTACAAGACAGAACTTCAAACACTCCACAACAGATTATGTCTTCTCCTCTCCAAACTAAACATTTCCAGTTTCTTGATCTGGTCCTTATATGGTATGATGATTAGTACTGTACTAGAGGTAGGAAATCATAGTGTAGAGCAAATGGTAAAATGTGTAACATTCAACAGCTTGGTCAAGGTTTTAGTTAGATTCTACTGAGAGATCTCTGGCTGCTACTTCTTTCTGGGTACTGTCATAGAGGTCATTTCTGAACCTAAGTGATCTACCAATTATGTTTTAGACTGGGTAGCATAGTACCCAGCTAGGTAGTGTGGTGGATAGAGTGAAGACATCTTCCTGAGTTCAAATCTCACCTCAGATACTTATTAGCTGTGTGACACTGAGCAAGTAAGTCACTTAACCTTATTTGCCTCAGTTTCCTCATCAGTAAAATGAGATGGGGAAGGAAATGGTAAACTACTCCAGTATCTTTGCGACAAAAAAAACAAACCCAAATGGGATCATAAAGAGTTGGGTGTGACTGAAATGACTCAACAACAAGGAGAAAAAGCATGGTAGAGGAAACACAGCTTGGCTTTCCACTTACCTGTTTACCAGTTGTTTTGACCATGAGCCAGTCATTACCCTTCTGGGTCTCAGTTTCATCATCTGTAAAAGAAGGGGGTTGAAACAGATAATTTCAAAGGCAATTTCCCACTCTCATGTCTGTAAATGCTTGTTTTTATCCTCCTGGCTTCCTTTAAGTCTTAACTAAAATCCTACTTTCTACACGAAGCCTTTCCTAAGTGCCCCTTAATGCTAGCCCATAAATCTATGAGCTTATCTCCAAGTTTATATAAAATACATATATGTGGTGTGTATATACACACATATAGAGAGAGAATGTGTGTTTATGTGTGTACACAGACACCACACACATATACACAGAGAGAGAGAGAGTTTGTTCATAGTTATTTGCATGTTGTCTCTTCCATTAGACTGAATTTCTTAAGATCAGAGATTGTTTTTGTTTCTTTGAGTTGTGTTTAGCACAACACCTGGCACAATGTGAGTATTTAATAAATTATTGTTGCCTTGACTTGACTTGTTAAAAAAAACAACCGTATGACTAAGTATAATATTTTGCTTCATATATTTTTAAAATTATCTCTGTACATAAACTTCCTGGAACTCCAGCTGATCACAGAACACCAGATGTAATCATGCGGACACAAGGTTCTTGAAGGGTCGCCAATATTATTTAGCACTAAGTTTATTGAGTGACATGTAGGCCTTCTCCTACTGAATACTTGTTGCAGTTGTTCAAGGACAAATTGCCTTCAAGGAAATTTTCAAGCAGAGTGACACCATGGATGGGCCAGCACATGTATTAAGTGGCATCTTGACAGCAAACTCTCTACTAAGAGCTGACATCCAATGCCAAGGTACAGGGGGCTGTCTCACATGGGTTCGATGTCTTTCTAGGTCACGCTGTACTTGGTTTCTTCTGTCTCTCAGAGTAATGGGAGAATTCTTTCCTAATTTCACCTCATTTTTTTCCCTGTCAACCATATAGAACTGTGAGACTTCATAGAAGAGCTTTAAAGACCCTCACATGTGCCAAAACTCAGGATCTTAAGAGCAACCAGATTTTCAGTACTACTAAGAGCCCCCATTTTTTTTTTTTTAGCACTTTAAGGTTTAGAAAGGGTTTTGCAAACATCTCACAGTAACCCTGGGGGAAAAGTGCTATCATTTTGCAGATAAGGAAATTAAAGCTGAAAAAGATTTGATAATGTCCTAGGGTCCCACAACAAGTAAGGGTCTAAAGATTTGAAACCAGATCTTTCTGACTCAGAGTCTCTCTGAAGTCTGCTCTAATGCATAAACCCGCCCATCTAGAGGCTACAAACAAGTGAATGATAATCATGGCTGCCTAGCTTCCAAGGGAATGATCTGCAGGGGAGATAGTATCTTGAACTAGATTATGAAGGAAGCACTGGATGTGGGTTGGCAAAGAAAAAAACAGGAATAAATTAGAAATGAGAGAGGAGGGTGGGAGGGAGGAAGAAATCTCAGGAGCAAAGCACTGGATGTAGAAATGACTTTGCACACTGAAGTCACCAAAAGCTATCAGGCTTTCATTGAGGCCAATTTTATTCACCTCTTTGTCCTTTCTTTTCTTTTCCTTCGTCCCTCACCCCATTTAAAGAATGTGCTTATGATAACTTCAGTCCTTTGCAGTGTGGGCTCACTTTGTGAACTAGCTCAGAAAGTGGGTCTACAGTTAAAAATGATTGACCCTTCCTGTGTTCATAGGATATAAGGCTTTGGCACTATTTTGTGCCATTACATTAGTATTTTTTCTTTACCTCTCCCTCCTCCTCTTCTTTCCATGTAAAGAGGAAAAGCCTGACTTCCTTATCAGTGTTCTCCATTCCTCCTCCCTTAATAAATTACCTTGGCTTTCATGTAGAGTACTTGTGGATTGGATGGCAGATTTCTCTTTCCCGTGTACTTAAAATAAAGCCTTATTTATCTTAACCTTTTGTGCAATGTACTTGCATTCACTGCCTTTCCTTCCTTATCATTATTTGCATTTGTTCTGTAGCATTTGCAGACTCACAATTTATTCCCTGGGGCAAATGCTGCTTCTAACACTGATGAACCTGTATCTGGTTGTACCCCTCCCTTGTCCCCCACTCTACCTGGAGTTACTTTTTTAGGTATTGCAATTGGCTTTTCATTTGCTTTATATGTGTGTGTGTGTGTGTGTTTGTATATGTGTGTATGTATATATATATGTATATATACATATATATACACACATATATATGTATATTTTGTGCATATATATGTATATATTAGTTCCAGCTTTTTATGACATGATAGATATCATTGGATGAGAATCTGATCTCTTACTCAGTGGATTTTCATCACTTTTCATCTCAATAATTCATTTCAATAAACCTTTAGGGCCTAATACATGCCAGGCATTGTGCATAAGCATCTCATTCAATGTTCCTATATCTTTTGAAAAAAGGAAAAAGCCTGAGATGGAAATGGCCTCAAAGAGTTACTGGTTAGACAGAGATATCTTGAAAATTTACTATGTCTGTTGCCCACATATGAAATAAATCATCTGATCAAAGTGGATCAGATATCCAAGGTGTCCAGAGAGGTTAAGAGACATATAAACTTGCATTTCCACTAGTTTCCATTGAAGTGTGTGCATGTGTGTGCATGTGTGTGTTTAGTCTAAATACAGTCAGAGAGTTGTTTCTGTTTAAGGGAATTACTCCTCCACCATATGTTTTTCTGAGAATTAATCCAGATCTGTTTCTCTCTCTGATTTGTGGAACCCCAGGAGGCTTCCCTATTTCTCCCTCTTTTGCTTAAACTACAAGCTTCCAGATAGAATGCATGGTCTATAATACTCATACTCTCAATGTCCCCATTGTGGAAGGCACCTCCTATCCTGTCATGCCCCAGCCTGCTCCATTCCCTCCTCCTTCTGCCTGCTCACCCCTGCAGGGGACCTCTTCTGCATTCCCAGAGCCGTGTTTACTCAGTACAAGTTTGTGCCAGTTGACACAGAGTCAAGAAACTTCTTTCACAGAGGCCTGTTCTGTAGAGACTGGTGGAATAGGCTATACTTTAAAGGATCTCTTTCACAATTTCCCCATGAAAATGAAGACTTAAGAAGGGAATGTGGCTGTAAAGGACCTTTTCTTCTTTGTCCTATCCACCATGTGAATTAGCAGGATGATAACAGGTGAACAGGTATGGATGCTAGAAGTCATATGTCACAGTCCTTTGCTTTCTTGCTTCTAGTACTGGCAGTAGCCTAGAAGAAATCTCTAGGTTTGGTTTGGTTTGGTTTGGTTTTTTTTCAAGTGGTAAGATTGCTGTGCAGGTTCTCCATGGTTGTTCTCAATGTCTAGCTTCTTCCAAGTTTTGAGCCTGGGCTGTAACGCATAAAAGACCAATATCCCTTATTTAAGATGACTTGGCTCAGTGGTCCCCATAGTTAAATGACTTGGACCTTAAATTTGTGTTTTCTCAGCAAGCCACATTAAACACGATGCTAACGTGACTTTACATGTTATGCCATGACAATGTAATCATTATTCAGCTGCGGTACCGTGAAGGTCCAGTTAAAAGGCTATCTGCATAGAGCTCACTCACTATTTGGCAGTTCCTATTAGACTATAATCATCTCTATCTCCCTTCCCATCCTTTCCTCTCCTGTCTATCTTCTATTTCCCCATGCACACGTATAAATGCAATCACCTTTTTACCTTCAGTTGGGACAGCTTAATATATATATAATCACCACCTGGGGCCAGCTTTCTGGAGAGAGGAGCTTTCTCTTCCTGAGCTAGGCTGACCCTCCAAAAAGATAGATCCCATCATTATTGACTCTGCCTGAGTCATTTCCACACCAGGAGGAAGTATCAGACATTATATATGCCTCTCCTCCCCTCAATAATGATTTTCCCAGCTTTTCAAGTACTGATGAAATCATGAATCTCTAAAGCATTGATAATATGTGTACACATATATGCATATACACATATAATTTTCATTTCAGAAGCTCACACAGTTGAAGGTAGGAAGAATATGTATTTACATAGGATATTCAACACTTCATCAAATAAATAACATCAGTTTACACTGATATGTGTATATATAATGTTATACATATATAATGTACATATTATATATAATTATACATATATATCTTTTAAATACTTCATATTTATCCTGAAGATAGCTTGCTTTGTATATATTTGTGTGCGTGCTCTCTCCTTATTAGATTATGAACTCCTTGAGGGCAGGAACGATCTTTTGCCTCTCTTTATGTCTCCAGTACTTAGCACAGTTCCAGGCACGTAGTAGATACTTAATAAATGCTGATTGATTGATTGATATGTAAAGTGCCTCACGTCAGGTCACTTATACCGTGCTTTGAATGACTGAGTAAAGAATTCAAATATAAACTCTGTATAAAGATGAATAAATATTGATAGCATTGAAAAATAACACATCAGTATTTGTTTGGGACTATTTGTAGAATTCTTAAATAAGGTGACTGTGATTGGAAAAATGTCCCCTACCTAAATGCTTGAAATCATTTAGTGATATCTAAAACTGAAATGTAAGTAATCTTTTCAAAAAGGATTTATAAAGTGGCAAATTATCTGTGATTTATTGGTAGGCTTTTTTTTTAATCAAAGGCTCCAATCAAGGACAACTGTGACACAATCAGACTTTGAGAACTTTAATCAGTATTAAAACTAGTTCCCTGATAGCCATTGGCTATTTTATTTATAGGATCTCAGAGTTGGGAGGGGCTGCAGAAGTTATGAGTTCAGTCTCTGTCTAAATAAGAATCCTGTGTACGTTAGCCTTAGGGAGTAGTCATGTAGCCTCTTAAAGATCTCCAGGAATGAGGAATATACTACCTTCCAAAGTAGCTCATCCCACTTTTGGACAGCTCTTAACTGTTAGGAAGTTTTGGGGTTTTTTCCTTATCTAGGTGAAATCTACTTCCCTATAATTTCCACATATTGCTTGTAGATCTGCCTGCAGTGCCAAGTAAAACAAGTTTAATGTGACAGCCTTTCAAATACTTGAAGACAGCTTTCACTTCCTCCTTCTGTCTTCTCTGCTTCCTCCAGTCTAAACATTCGCAGTACTTTCAAACAATCCCTGTGTGACATGCTTCCCAGGCCTCTCACTGCTCTAGGCTCCCTGCTTTTGGATGTGTCCATTCATTGTGACGCTGTCCTTCTTGAAATGTGGCCTCTGTAATAGAACTTAATGATGGTCCATTCATTGCAGAACAGACATATTCCTTTGATTAATGTGTGCCTCTGGCTATTCTATCATATTGTTTTCTGGCCATATTTTTCTATATTCTGTATTTTTATAATTAATTTTTGGAACCTATGTGCAGAATTTAAAAATTTCTCCTCATTCCATGCTATTTTATTCCATCTTGTTGAGATATTTTTGAGTCCCAATTCTGTCTTTGATTATATTAACTATACTTTCCAGTTTCTCCATATAATCACCAAATTTAAGCATTCTATCTATGCCTTAGGTCAAAATAAAAAATCATTTCATGAGAAGCTTTCCTGTAGGTTAGCCAATATTTTGTTCTGTTTACAAACTCCATATTTATATCCTTTATCTGAATTAGTGGTCTGTAGCATTATGCACACATACTGGACGTACTGTCCACTGTTGTGGACTCTACTTCTGCTTGGCTGGTTCTCCCAGAGCTTCCATTTTAAGGAGGCCCAACCCAAGTCAAGTCTTCCTCTCTAGGCTGCACTTCTTTGTCTCCTGGACTTTCTTTGCAATTGTTTGTCTCCTCATCCTCCTACCACCCTTTTCAGCTTCGTCTTCTATACTGTCTTTCCCCTGTAGAACGAAGCTTCTTCAAGGAAAATCTTTCTTTCTGCTTACATTTGTATTCCCATCACTTAGCAGAGTACATGGCAGATAGAATGTGCTTAATAAATGCTTGTTGCCCTTGCATACCCCCACTACAATATCTTTTCTGTTTTCCCTTCCTTTGACCTTCACCCCAAACAAGTGCCCTCTGAAGGCTCTATGTTTGTATCTGGTTGTTTTCCTCAAAGGTGTCCATTTCTTGATATGCAATATTATTTTGCCATTCCTTTGATCTCATCTTTTCCTTTTAAGCAAATGTGTCCTCCCATTGCCATGTTCTAGTCAGAAGTTGTATCCCACCACAGCTCAGGGATACCTATGGGATTGAATGTACCTACTTTTGTTGAGATCTCCATACCACTTATATCTGTTTAACTGTAGACGGAGTATATACAACTTTGATATTCTGGCACTGACATAAAGTTTTACAAAATTTGGCAAAGCCTGCAAATTCTTTTGCCATAGGAACGGTTCACTGTTAATTGACAGATTGCTACATACAAGTGATAACTTTTATTAGTTACTTAGCTATGTGATTCATTGTTGGTAACTGCATTCATTTTCTTCTGCCTGTTTTGAAATTCCTGAGCTCTTTGTTTTTGCTGTAGAATTATCTGGTGGCTTTATTCTTATTATGATGTGCATTTGGGGTATATCCCACCATCTCCTTGGAGCTGCTGAGTGGTACATTGGATAAAGTGCCAGGCCTGGAGTCAGGAAGACTCATCTTCCTGAATTCAAATCTGACCTCAGACACTTACTAGCTGTGTGACCCTGGGCAAGTCACTTAGCCCTGTTTGCCTAAGTTCCTTCATCTATAAAATGAGTTGGAGAAGGAAATGGCAATCTACTCCAGTATCTTTGCCAAGAAAACCCCAAATAAGGTCCCAAAGAGTCAAATAACTGAATGACAACCCAACTCTGCCATCTTAACAAGTATATGCTGTAAGGCATGGGGTTCTGAGGTAGTCTAGTAGTTTCCAAAACTACAACTTTTATACTTAAGAACAATATCCCTAATTACGTGATGTGTCCTGAAGTTCCTACAATGGATTTAAAGTTAGAAGAGACCTTAGAGATCATCCAGACCAGTCCTTTTTTTTTAAGCAGAGGAAAGTGAAACCAACAAAGGTTTAAATGACTTGGCCAAGTTCTTACCTGATATTGATCTATATCAATATTTATCTATCTATAAATAAAAACATGTATGACCATATATATTTATACTTTTACACATTTGCATGTGTATATGTATATAGTATGTATTCTGTATATGTTACATGGAAGTGGTTAGGTGGCTCAATGGATAGTGCACTGGGCCTGGAGTCAGAAAGACATGAGTTCAAATCTGACCTCAGATGCTCACTAACTATATGACCCTGGACAAGTCACTTAACCTCTGTTTGCCTTCATCCACTGAGCTTCAACAACACATGTTACATACATAAGTATACATAACATATACGTATATATGAGCAACACAGACACACACATGTATGTCTCCCTTCTCTGTCACACACGATTTGATAGTCTCTGCAAACTTTGCTTTCGTTAATGCTAAAATATTAAAGTGGCATACTTTGATATGCACATACAAACGTATACATCCTTTATCTCCAAACAGGACTCTTACTGCTACACAACATAATCTAAACAGTTTGAACAACCTCATCCTAATTTATTCCTGAATGTGAGGATTGAATATATATCTTTTCTTTCCTTCATCTGAGACCCCTGCAGACCAAACAATATTGTGCTAAGATATTTCCCAAGTATGCTATGGCAGTGACATACTATCCTAGGAATTCTTAAAACTGGGATCCATGGATCCCTGACTGTCAATAATTGCATGGGGTCCATGAATTTGGATGGGGAAAGTAAGTTTAACTTTATTTTCACTAACCTATTTCCATTTTCTTCAATGATGACATTATTGGAGGAGAAGTACTTTGCCAGGCTGCCAAAGAGATCCATGGCATAAAAAGTATTAAAAAACCCCTGTTCTAACCACATGAAAGGATCCTCAATTAATATTGCTAACTAGCTGCTAACCAGTCTTCCAGGTCAGAGACCTGGAACAAAACAGTCAGACAGGTTCCTGCTGGCCCCCATGGTGAAAAAGATATGTCAGTTAGGAGGAACAATTGAAAGGTGATGTCTTTGGCACCTGCTTTCTCTATAGACTAAATAGAAACCCTTGTAAAAGGTCTGAAGAGACAGGAGCTGCTCAGAGCTCCTAGATCACATCAGCATGGAAAGTACCTCACTTAATAGTACGCACTATCTGGTTATTAAAGGTAGGAAAGTGCTATCATCGGGTCAGACTGCTTCCTGTTTATCATACATCACTATTCTTCTCCTCCACCTGACTCTACTAAACCCCCCCCACACGTTCCTGTCCCCAACTGCTGCCTGCTAGGGAAGCCTGAGTCAGCAAGTGAAAAACTTCATGCTGGGAAACACCCAGGCATGTACCATAAGTATGTTGATGGAAGGGTGTTGTAAGAGAAAGAAGTATCAGAAGCTGGTGTTCTGCCCATAGCCAGGAGCCATCCACAGAAGAGATTGCTGCCATCAGGACAGGAACAGTGTGTTCCCAAAAAAGACAAGAGTTTTCTAACCTGAAAGGAAACCAGAAGCCTCCCTGTATCAGGAATTTAAGGGAGTGAAAAAGAAAAGAAAAGCTCTGACCTACCTTAGTCCCAGAGAGTATAAATGTGTCTTGAACTATCCCCTTTTTTACCATGAATCAGGTAAACAATTCTCATCTTTGGTGGCATAATTTAGGAATGAGGGGGTTGGGGAGATAGGGGAGAAAATATGGCAGAGTAGAAAGGAAGAAATGGAATAACGTGTTCCTTGTGTCACCATGGTCTCTTCTCATCACAAACCCGCAGAACCCATTTTCCCATAAAAGCAATGTCTTAAATGATAGCTAAGGTTCTGAGCCAACCCACAAAAATCTATTTAACCCATAACATGGCTGCAATAATACTATAGTTCAATTACATTATGAGTTAAACAGACATTTGTGGGCTGAGCTGGGAAGCTAACCACCATTTCAAAAATTATTTTTATAGGAAAATGAGTCCCAAATTTCAATGAGTGAAAACAATTCATATAGAAATTGGAGACTATCTATACTTCCTTTGTATCTCCTATTATACCTAAAGGCACATAGTAGTTTCTAGGTAAATATTTATTGAATAAATATTTATTGAATTGAATTAAATGAACTTGAACAAAAGAACAATTCAGGCTTAAAAAAAGGAAAAGCATTATAAAACAGAAATATTACCCATGAAGATCTGCAGGGGTCCAGCAACTGAAGCGTTTAGCCAGGCTAAGATGTGAATCATAACATCTTTTTTGTTTCTTTCTTTCTCACAACCTACACCTTTCCAAAGGCAAGAACTTCCAAAAATGTGTGATCTTTGATAACTTGGTCCTATATAGAGCTTGATCTAGTGAATTCTTGATTTCCCAAAACTTCCCAAAATATAGCCAGAAATAAGCAAGAAAGGATTCTGTGCAGGTAAATTAGATGTCATGAAATATTCTGTGAACTGGAGAGGTCCTTGGACCATCATGTATTTTGCTCCTTAGCAGAATTCTGATAAATTTAGTCATCTTATCTCTAAACTCTTAATAGGTTAGAATCAGACCATTCAATGGGGGGGAGGAGGAAGGAGGTGTTTCTATAAGCAGATACACTGATAGGTAGTTAGAAGTGCCAATTGACTGTTTAACAACAGTCAAGCAAGCAAAAACCATAAAAAACAAGTATCCAACGACAGCAGTGCAAAGCCATGTAATATAAAACAAATCACCGTACATCCAATCTTCAGTGGACTTAGAGGCCATTGCTATATTAAAACATGTAATCATTTTTTTAACAGGATGAGCCTGAAAAGTTAAAAAAGGAAAATTAAACAATTTTCGGTATTCTCTGTTTAAGAAAGTGGAGTGTTTTACGCATCTTTAAAAGATTTCCAGACAAAATGTTACTTCCAACAGAATGTTGATGTTTGTCATTTTCACCTACCTAGAAAACTCTTCTATCCAAATCATCTCTAGTCACAAAATTGAAGCTGTTAATTTTAGATACTAATTGAGCACACAGGACAAACCAAAGTTTATAAAATGGTTCTCCTTTGTTAAGAAACTATGCTGAGATGTGGATATAAAAGAATGAAGTGTCATACTATTACCTCAGGGCTCATTTGGTGAAGGAATGGAGAAAAAATTTTTTTAGAGTATTTATTATGTATTGGGAACTCTACCAGGCATTGTGAATATAAATGCAAGAGCAAAAATAATCTCTGATCTCAAGGACTTTATAGTCTAATAGGAGAACCCAAAATGTATTGGAGAGTAACCAGGCACTATGGTTTCAGTCTGAAAAGTTACAAGGATGGTGAACTGATCCACAGGCAAGCACTAAACATGGAAACAATGGTAGTATTGATTTGAATACTAGCAGGAGAGAGGAAAGGAGGATGAGGTGTGAAAGAGGGCCTCTAGGGCATATGGCAAGATGGCTGGATGGCTTGGGCTGGCTAGGTAGAGTGGGATAGATAAATTCATATTCATGCACCAATAAAATAGTCAGTAGTCAGCTCAACCCCAGAGCAGGCATTCCAATAAGTATTTTATAATTAAAAAGCAATTGTAAAACCTGTTGGTGAAATCTGGCAGAATTGTTCTGTAGTTTAGAATACTCAACCTCTCTGTTTATTGCCAGTTATTGCGGCTGCATTTATAGCGTTTTGTGTTAAAGTGAATTATATCTGTTTTTGATTTGCACCATGTATCTTGGCATAATAGCCTCAAAGACAAGGAGGCCTGACATGTTCTAACTCTGTGACCCTGAACAAGTCCCTTAACTTCTCAGTACTGTAAGAAGTGAAAACTATACATTTCAATGAATGTGCCGTTCTGCATTGTTAGAAAGATTTTCTTCACCCTGCAGTCCCTTATACCAATGAATTCATAGGTCTAGTCTTTAATCTTCTTCTTCCCCACAGTTCTGCAAGATAAACGCTGTCACTGGATCAGTGGAGGCAGCTAGGTTTCTCAGTGGATAAAGCACTGGGCCTGGAATCAGTGATGATTCCTGAGTTCACATCCAGCCTCAGACACTTGTCTGATTGTGTAACTTTGGATAAGTCACTTAATATTTATTTGCCTTAATCCACTGGAGAAGGAAATGGCAAATTACTCCAGTATCTTTTGCCAAGAAAGCTTCATGGACAATATTAGGGTCAGAAAGAGTTGGATATGTCTGAACAACAAAGTGGATCAATAAAGAAGCCTCCTACCTTTTGATGGACTTGTTGCCATCATACTGGTAGGTGAAAGACCAGGAGAGATTAGTGTCATGTAAACCTATCAAAAAGAGAATATCAAGGAGAAGACGGTGATTGACAGTGTCAAAGACCACAGAGAGATTAAAAATTGTTTTGAGAAAACAAAAAGTTATTAGATTTGGCCATTTAGACATCATTGGTAACTTTGGAGAAGGTGGTTTCATGGAATGATGAAGTCAGGAGCCAGACTACAGAGAGTTGAGAACGAGAAGAAAGAAAGTGGAGGTGCCTGTTGTGGATGACCTTCTTAAGGAGCTTACTCATAAAAGGAAGGAGAATGATAAAGGATATTAGATAGAAGAGAAAAATGGAGCAAGAGAGAGTTTTTTGTGGAGGGAGAGACAAGGACATTTTTTGTAGGGAGTAGAGAAGCAGCCAGGAGATAGGGAGAGATTGAAAATCAATTAATAAAGCAAGGATGAGAGAGGAGGCAATCTGTTAGAGAATACGGGCTAGAATTCATATTGGTCCCTTAGTTGGAACCCCTAATCGGAGACAGTCGTGATTTTTATTTGGCTTTTAAAAAGATTACAGGACCCTTGTTCCTCTGTAATTAGTGGTTGATTTAAAGGTGAAAGAGAAAGGCAGTGAAAAAAGTCAAGATGAGACAGCAGGCTGTAGGAAGGACATCACAGAAAGAAAAGGTACTTGTTCACCTGGGAAATAGAAGCTGTAATCACAAAATACTCTCCACCTGGATGTACTTCATGTGCTTCCTTTAGAGTATATACCACCTTTAGAGTATATACCCTATGTGGTCAGTCATTGTCGTTTCTGACCCCTTTGGTGTGTTTGTTGAGGATATATCTCTGTACCAAAAGTAGATAGTAGTAGTGGCAGCAGCAGTAGCAGCTATTTATAGCACTATTTATATTTTTAAATTTAAAGTGTTTTTTATAGGGCTTTAAGATTTACAAAGTGCTTTCCTTCTGTTAACTCGTAGGGTAATATGAGTAAGTTCCAGGCCCTTTTATTTTCTCCCAGATACCATATGAACTCTTGAAACCAAGTGTGCATTTTCTTTGCACTGGTTCTTAAATGTCTTTGTTCCTTCTAATTACTGGCTTAAATTCCCAGCTTCAGTATTTGAGGATTACTGAATTCCTACTTGTGAAGGATAAAGTACAGCCACCTGGATGAACAGACACTTGACCTACCCACAGGCTCCCAGATATGCAATGACAGGGAGATGTTGGGCTCCAAGATGTCTCCTTCACATCCGCAAAGCCTCCCTAGGAAACCATGTGCTTCTGCAGGGGTGGGGAACTTGCAGCCTTGAGCCCACATATGGCCCTCTGGGTCCTCAAGTGTGGCCCTTTAACTGAATCTAAACTTCACAGAACAAATCCCCTTAACAAAAGGATTTGTGCACTTAGTGCTGAAGAAAGCTCCATGGGCCACATTATCTTTAATCACCCCAAAGGGCTTTCATCCAAAAGACAGGCACAAAGAGAATAGTGTGTACCAAGGAACAACCTAGATGTATGCCTTCTTCAGGCACTCTCAGGTGGTCCTGTTTAAAGGGAAGTTGGAACCCTTCAACCCAACGTCTATTAAGTGTCAGGCACCGTGTTAAGCACAAAAGGGAGGATTGCTTGATGTCTTCTGCAGAGGGAAAGGAGAATTTTCTTGTCTGCTTCAGGTATAAGATCACTCACTCTGTTTTTGTCAGATTAGATAAAACTTATCTTATAACTAGTGTTATGCTGGCAAATATTTAACAACCAGCTCTCCAGGAGACCCAAGATCCTGTCCATCACTGTCTGTAGGTCACCTTCAGTTGCACCATATTGACATCTGACATTTGCTACAGCCATGAGGAGTAGCCTGAACACACCTTTCTTTTTAAATTTTTATTTATTAATTTTTAATTTATGGAATAAGACAGGAATTTCCATAATATAATAAAAAATATTTTACATGAAACTGAAAATCTATTATGTACAACTTTACTGTTCCTTTTAAATACATAATAAAGTTGTGTATTTTTCCTTTTTCCCTTTTTTTCACCTCTCCTCCGATCCTAGAGATGGCTACCATTAGATACAAATATATATGAGTACACACATACATAATCATTCAATACATTTATTTATCATTTTTTTCCTCTGGATACAGATAGCACACATTTTTCTTAAAACAGAAGAGCAAAAGTTCTATTCTTTTGTGTGTGTGTATATAAGAGTTCTAAACCTTTTTGTGTCATGGTCACCTTTGGCAGTCTTATGAAGCGAATGGACCTCTTCTCAGAAAAGTATTTTGTTTTTTTAAAGTCAAAATTTAAAGGAAACATTAAATTTTAGTTTAGAAGTGACTGAAAATATATTATTTTCCCCACCCAAGTTCATGGATCTTTTGAAATCTACCCATAGATCCCCCAAAGGTCTCTTGACCCAAGGTTAAAAGGCCCTTTGGGAGAGGCTCTTAATCTGCAGTTTTTTTAGGATAGTGTACTTTGTTCTGCACTTACTCAGATGACAATAGGTGTTTTTCCTAAGACTATTGCAGGATAGCAGGTGCCTTCTTTGCTTTACAAGTTCCTTAAAGGTGAAGAGAAATCTATATTATTTTACACATTGATTAAAAAGCAAATTCATTGAAAATTTAGAGCTGTATCCTTTGGAATTTCTCTGTTCTAGCTGTTAATCTGCAAATTCAGTACCACAATTACTCAGCTGGTGTTTAACAGAAATTGGAAATTCTATTAAAAGGTTATTGTCATAGTTGACAACTTTTCTGGACGACTTGATCATATTTTCGTTCTATTTCTTCTTCTACAAAAAAAGAAGAAATATTAGACAATTTTAAGTTTAACACAAACAAACAAAAAGTAGGCCTGTGCCCTACTGACTGTTCCCTTTATCTTAAGCAAGTGTTACAGAAAAAGTGCTTGTAGCTTTCTGGTCATAAACAAGGTTAAAGGAAAAAGAACGATATTTGATCAAATTATCTCTAACCTTTAGCTTTTTGTGAGCATCCTTTTGACTTCTCTCCTTTATTTATTTATTTTATTTGTTATTGTTTGTTATCGTTTATTCAGTTCTTTTTATTTCTTTCTTCCTTTCCTACTTTCCTTCCTTTTTTCTTTCTTTCTTCCTACTTTCCTTCCTTTTTTCTTTCTTTCTTTCTTCCTTCCTTCCTTCCTTCTTTCCTTCCTTCCTTCCTTCTTTCTCTTTCTTTCTTTCTTTCTTTCTTTCTTTCTTTCTTTCTTTCCTTCCTTCCTTCCTTCCTTCTTTCTTTCTTTCTTTCTTTCTTAATTTCTCAGCATTGAGGTGTCTGGAGATCTGGTTCCTTTGCCTTCCATAATTTTCTGAAACTTCTATTAGAATTATAGTTTCTCCTCAGATTGACTTCAGAGACCTGCCTTTAGGAGGCAATGTGGCATAAAGGATAGGGTTCTCAGAGACTGCCTAGCTATGATCTTGGAAAAGTCACGTAATCTTTCTATGCCTCAGTTAACTTCATTGTAAAATGACAAATTTGAACTTGAATCAGAAGACTAGACTCAGGTTGCTTCACTGGCATGTAATCTGTGAAATGTTTTGCAATTTGGGGACTCAGTTTTCCTCACCTTTAAAATAAGGGGTTGGACTAAATAGTCTTCTAAAAGCTCTAGTAATTTAATAATGTGATTTTCTGTGGGGGACAAAGGAGGTGAGAGATCAGTAAAAGGAAACTCAACTCTGAATAACTGAAAAAACAGTAGTGGCCCAACAGAACAAATAATGAAATCAAGCTCCTATCTCAGCAAAGATGGGATGGGGAGAGGAACTATTGCAGCAGAATAGTATATACATTTTCAGAAGCATTTACTGCATCAACATGTTTTGTTTAATGTCAGGAGAAAACAAGAATATCTACAGCATGTTGGATTAACTGGCCCCCTATAACGACCTTATGGGTGGATGCAGTTGGGAACACAGAAAATAGGTGCGAGGAATTTCACGAATGTCTTTTTGCTATGTAGTTCTAATTTTCTGGGGGCTTTTCCTCCCACTATTTGATAGTTCTCTTTGCCAGCTTTCATAGGATACTAAATGTCTTCTTTTTTGTGCGTTAAAAAAGCCAAATCTTTTCTGTCTGCTTTTAGATTACTGATGCACCATGCCCCCAACATCAAACACCCAATTGTCAATTTTGGTCCCAGTTTAGGTAAAGATATATAGCATCCTCCTCTACAACAATGTTTCAGGTTCTGTGCCAATAAAAGGATTGTCAAACCACAGGTTGGTGAAGGAAGAAAGAAGGGAATACTACATATTCTGGTTAACTAATAGTTTTTGAGTCTGAGAGAAGTCCCTGAAGAAAGTGATGTGAAAGGAAAAAACACACTTCAACACTAGAAGCCCTAAACATCTTTGGTGATTTGAGCTGTGGTAGTTTTAGGAATGGAAAAAAAATTTATACTTTTCTATGTCACATTTAAATCCTTTACCTATATCTGAAATAAAATATGTAAAGAATTTTCAAATTTCCAAGTTACATGAATGTCATATTATCTACATTAAAATGACTTCATCTGTAATCTTTAAACTTAATGAATTGAATTTCCTCCCTCTCTATCTCTGTTTCTCTCTGCTTCTGTCTTTCTGCTTTATCTCTCCGTCTCTGTGTCTATCAGTTCCTCCCTCCATCTCTCTGTCTCTGGATCTCTCTGTTTCTATTAGCCTCTCTTTACCTCCCTCTCTATGTTTCTCTCTCTGTCTCCTCTGTTTCCTCCAGTTTGGTCCTCTCACTGCCAATGAGCTGAGAGCTAGGATCATCCCCAATGAAATTTGAATCATAGAACTTGAAGGTGGGTGCATGACCTCAGAGCCCTTCTGAAGTTAAGTAGTGACTTAAGCATTTGCAGCAAAGCTTCTTGAAGTTGTTACCCCTAAAAGTAAAGAATTCTAGACTCTGCCCTCATTGAAATATTCTAATCTTATCTGTGCTTTGTAGGTGTTGAAATAATACTGGATCCTCCCAGACTTAATTCTCCTCTGGGTAACTAGGAAAGTACTTCTGTATAGCGTTCCTGAAGCTTCTGTGTTATAGGGAACATTTCAGATTAATCTGGGGAGGAACACACATAAAAATCACAGTAATAATTTCACTCATCATTCATTACATAATTCATCCAGCATATATTTAATGATACTGCTGAATTTCTGTTCGTTTGTTAAAGCCCAACTCAAAGACCATGTCTTCCCTGAAGTTTTCCCTGATCCCTAGAATCAGTCATGAATTTTCCTTCTTTGCAACCTACATAATATGTTGTTTGTTCTACCCTAAATGGACTACCTATTAGATACGTCAAACTTAAAGTCACATAAGCATATCAAACTCAGCACATCCAGAATAGAAAAAAATCATTCCCCCTGACAAACCCACCCTTTTTCTGAACTTCCAAATTACTATTATACCAATTACTGTTGTCTCATTCCTGTCTCAGATATCTCATACCTTAAGGCTTCCCTCTACCCATTATGATACCTCACACAGGTCTGTCATTTTCTCTTCCCCATACCTCCTCTGCTCCTTGGGCAAAACCTATTACATCACCCTCCTTTGATCACAGACTCTTAGGTAGATGGACCTTAGAGATAGTCCAAATCTGTACAATTCATAAATCTGCGTAGAGCATTCTTCTTAGCAAATAATTATCCAGCTTTTGCTTCAGCATAGAAGTGTTCACCCTTGTGAACCCACATGTGCCTCGAGGGAAGGACAAATGGTAATGTTCACTCTGGGACCCATCTATGCTCCATGAATGCCCATGTTTAAACACCTGCCTTGAAGGTGAACTCACCCTATCAGAACTTATTTGTACTGTGTGCTATTTCCTTATAATCCTGAGGAGCTAGATAAACTAACTCATAATTAAGGGTTAATTGATTTATGGTTCAATCTCTACCCTTATCTCAGAGCTATTTGCCCCATATTATTTCATCAAGATTTTTTGTGACCTCAAAATCTCATATAATGCTGCCCCACTGCATCCCCTGACTACTCTTAGCTACATCTTTGAAACCAAGTAAGTGATGAGGCCAAGCTGAGTGTATATTTCTAAGACTTCTGGCCACAGCAAGTGACTAGGGCTTTAGTCCCAGATCTGCCCTGACTGTCTCTGTGGCCTTTAGGGAAGTTCCTTAAATTCTCAGGGCTGTAGTTTCCTCATCTGTAAAAGGAGTTTGGATTTGGATTATCTCTAAGAGACTTTCCAGTTGTAACTTTCAATGATACTGTCTGAATGGACAGAATGAACATAAAAAGGAGACTTCTAGAGATCTAATACCTTAGCCCAGAGGAAAACCTAAACAATTTCAGACCTAGGGAAAGTCTTTGGAGTTGGAGACTTTCCTGACTACCTTCTCATGTTATTATATAAAGAACTATTTATTCCTCCTAAAACCCAGACTCATTTGGATATATGTCAGTGAGTCCATGGACTTGAATTGGGGGAGGGAGGGGATTACATCTCTATTTTGACTGATTATTTATTTTATTTTTATTTAATTTATTAAATTTATTTTATATTGAATTATTTTATTTTATATTTGTTTATTTTATTATTATTATCACTTTACTTTTTACTGATTAGTTTCTTTCAACTAATTAAAAACATTATTCTGTAAAGGAGTTCAAAGGCTTTACTAGACTGTCTAAAAGGTCCATGAAATAAGCAAGGTTAGGAACTCCTGCCTTAGAGTAAAGCTGGGTCTTTTGATACTGTAAATCACTTTGTTGACCTGCTTGTCTGGTTCCTACTTTTCTCCTCAGGCAGTATTATCTTTTAACCAGCAGGAGGTGAAGTTCACCCCAGTCAATTTGGTTGTTTTTTTTGGCAATGCTGATTAGAAGGGCAAGGATTACAGAGATGGTTAGAGAGGAAAAGGAATGAGATTAAAGTTGTTGATTAATGAGGCTTGGAGATTATCTATAAATTTGTGTTTTCTGTCACCCATTGCCAGGGATCAGTCAGGAGCTGAGTTTAAATCTTAACAGGGATTAAGATAAAGTTCTGCATTATATGCTTAAAACACTTGAGATCAAAGTCAAAAACACATTTTCCCTCAGATTTTTTTAAAAACCATTAACAGTGAGCAACTACAGTGCCTGGAGCCACCCATGTGTCTTTGGGTGAGTCATTTCACTTCCGAGGGCCTTGATTTCCTCATGTGAAACATAAGAGGGTAGGAATGGGTGATTTCTATAGTCTCTTCCACATTCTGAGGCTGCCAGTTAGTACAAAGTACAGCAGACTGCCTGCTTCAGGCTGACTGAGTCACCTTTGGGAGGATTTTACCCCTGCAGTTTAGAATGGGCCCAGCCTTCCCCTATGCTTCTGAATGTAATGATACAGCTCAAGATATTAACTTCTTTGGTCTTCCGATATCCTCCTGCATCTCCCCACTGCAAAGTCCAGTTTTATTGCAGTCCAGGGCTATTAAAGACATCAGAAAAAGTCGCCTTTCCCCAATACCGTTTGGCCCTTCCCTATTTCTGACCCTTCTCCAGAAAAAAACAAAAATACTACCAACAAAAAAAACCCGATATCTTCCCTCCTGGCTCACTCTGTTGCTCTCCCACAGTTGGCCTATATTCACACACGCCCATGAGAACACATACGTGAGAACCCTACAAGGTCCCAAGTTGAAGGGAGAAAGTAATCATCGGATCAAGAGGGAGATAGACCAACAAACACATACGCTCCAACCAGAAATATTCTTAACCAACACATACTTGGAGAAACTGGATTTGAAGATTAGAAATGGAAAGACTGAAAAACTGATTAAAGGATGTGTAAATGAGAAGGGAATTAGGAAGAGAAAGACCATGACTGGGACAATGAGAAGATGACTTCCACAGCAAGGAGGGAAGTTTGTAGAACTGGGTGTTGGGGGAAGCCTGATGATTCACTGTTGCTCATGAGAAAGCACAGAAGCATTGCTGCTTCAGGGGCAGAACTGTGACCTAGTGGTTTTCGTGACTTCTCTTTCACTCACCTTGTAAGAGATACTCATCTACTGTTGTCTGCCATCATATTTAAGGATTTCCATGCATGTCTTCTTGAAGAGGCCATGTATTTGTCTGCCAAGGGTTCTAGCCAATTTATTTCTTCTCAATAAAATATGCCCTTCTATTGCCATGGTCCAATCACAAGTGCTATCCCACCTATCTCAGGGATCATTATGAGAGCCCATTTGCCACCTTGGATTTTAATGTCAGGTTTATTTTGTTTCTTAGTGAAATGTAAGGTCATGACTTAAGTTCTTGATCCTTTTCCTTATCTTTTCATCTGAATTACTGAGCAATTCCACTGCTTTTCTTTTTTCTACATTATAACTACAGTATTTTTTAAATTGTAGCATTTTGCTATTTTCTTCATGCCCCTTAAATTGCAGTTTAAATACAAAGTAAATAAAGGAATACCTTCAAATATAGAAATGATCCAAACTGTCAGAAGACCAGGTAGAGATCTTAAATTATCCAATGTTAGGAAATGAAATAAATACAGCTGTAAAGGAATTACCAAAAGAAAAGAATTCCTAGTTCTGATGGATTCACAGGAGAAATCCATCAAACTTTTAAAGGAGAATGAGTACCCATACTTCACAAATTATTCTCAAAAATTGAGAAAAAAAATCCTCCCAGATTCTATTTATCCTAATGCCTATATCAGGGTAAGAAAAATCAAAAACTATAAGCCAACATTATTAGTGAATATTGACTTAAAAATTTTAAAGAATATCCTGTCAAACACTGCGATGACTTATCCAAGAAATCATTCTTTATGATCAGGGAAGATTTTTAAATCGGTGATACAATCATGGTTCAGCATTAGGGAAATAGTCAGCATAATTAATCATATTAAAAACCAAAATATCCAAAACCACATGATCATCTCAACAGATACAGGAAAAGCCTTTAACAAAGTGCAACACTTTTTTATGTGAAAATCCCTACAAAATATAAGCACAGAGGGACCTTTTTTAATATTCTAAAAAATATCTATCTAAAATGAAAAGCAACCATCATATTCAATGGAGAGGCATTCAGATCATTGTGGGCAAGGATACTCACTCTCCCCTCTACTATTAGATATTAGCTCTGGGTGTGCTAACAATAGCAGTAAGACAAAAGAAAGTAATTAAAGGGATAAAGAGGAAATAAAACTACCCTATTTTCTGATAATATGATTTTCTTGCAGGTGAGAGTTTCAGTAGAGTTGCAGTCTACAAAATAAATCCTCAAAAATCAATAGCATTTCTACATAATAATAATAATACAACACAGAAGCAGTGATGGGAAGGGAAATCTCATTCCACAACTACAAAGTGCATAAAATATCTGGGGATCAGCCTACCAAAGCACCCTAAAGACTAGTATAGGTTTAATAGCAAAGTGTTCCTTAAAGAAATAAAGAACTTACCCTTTGATCCAGCAATACCACTTCTCGGTCTGTATCTCAAAGAGATTATAAAAATGGGAAAAGGACCCACATGTACAAAAATATTTATAGCAGCTCTTTTTGTGGCGGCAAAGAATTGGAATTTGAGGGGATGCCTATCAGTTGGAGAACGGCTGAACAAGTTGTGGTAGATGAGTGTGTTGGAATACTATTGCTCCATGAGAAATGATGAGCAGACAGACTTCAGGAAAAACCTGGAAAGACTTGAATCAACTGATGCTAAGTGAAGTTATCAGAACCAGGAGAACACTGTACACAGTAATAGCAACATTGTGTGATGACTAACTGATAGACTTAGCTCTTCTCAACAATGCAATGAACTAATAAAACTACAAAAGACTCTTGATGGAAAATGCTATCCATATCCAGAGAAAGAACTGTGGTGTCTGAATGTAAATCAAAGTATACTATTTTCTCTCTTTTTTCCTTTGTTTTTTTTCTTATAGTTTTTCCCTTTGGTTCTAATTGTTCTTTCCAACATTACTAATGTGGAAATATATTTAATATGATTGTACATGTATAGCCTATGTCAGAATGCATACTGCCTTGGAGATGGAAAAGAAGAGGAGAAAATTTAAAACTCAAAATCTTATAAAAGTGAATATTGAAAGCGAAAACTAAATAAGTACCTTTTTTTAAAAAGAAAGAAAGAAAAACCTTAAGTGCTGGAAGAATGTTCAGTGCTCATGACTAGATCATGCTAATATAATAAAAATGATAATGCTATCAAAATTCATTTATACTTTTAATGCTATACCGATAAGATTACCAAATAGATGCTTTTCAAAACCTGATAAAATAATAATAACAAAATTCATTTAGATAAACAAAAGATCTAGAATATTATGAAAAATGATGAAAAGAAATAGGGATGAAGTGGGAATCTCCTTCCAGACCACAAACTATATTATAAAGCAACACTGATAGCTAACAATTGAAAACAAAATAGATGTCTATGAATTGGAAGATGTATAAACAAAATTGTGGTACACAAATGTAATGGAATATTACCTTTCTGTAAGAAATGATGTGTGTGATGAATACAGAGAAATATGGAAAAATCTGTATGAACTGATACAGAATGAAGTGAGCAGAGCCTAGAAAACAGTACATATTGTAACTACAACAATGAAATGGACTAGTAACACATCAAAAATTTAAGAGTAAATGTAACAAAATCATAAAAATCAAGCAGGAATTGAAGAGATAGAAGAAAACACATCCAACCCACCTTTCCATGGAGGTGAGAGATCCACAGGTATTACACATTATTTGAGGATTTTTTTCAATGTATTATCAGTGGTGCTGATTTGTTTCCCTTTCAAAAACTTTCTGCTTGTTATATGAGATGGTTCTCTGGGAGAGGAAAAGGGAAGGGGGAAGGACAGATACTTGGGATAACCATTGCAATAAAAGAAATAAAAGACATTAACAAAAACTTATTTAAAATTTTTCTAAAAATGAATCAGTTTAAATTTCCTTTTCAGTGCTCACAAGATATATTGCTCCCTTGCCAAGAACCCATCATTTTGAGATTTAAGCCACACTCCTGATACATAAAGTTCTTCAGGACTACTCAGGTCCTCCTACCCAAAGTCCAGAAGCTCAGATGGAAGGTTCTACCTAGAATCTTTTTTGGGACAGCTGGGCCATGACACCCCATCTTCCATCTCTGGTGGTCTTACTTGCCTGGACTTAACTCCCTGATCAGAGCGGGGGGAGAAACTCCTTTGCTTTTCACATCTCATTTCCTTCAAATATCTGCTTAAGTGACACATAAAGTCTTTTCTCATGTCCCCCAGCTGCTAGTGCCTTCTGCCCTCCCCTCCCCCAAAAACTACCTTGCATTTATTTTTTACCTACTTATTTACATACGTCCTGTCTTCCCTCAAAATTTTGAGGGCAGATGCTGTTATATTCTTGTTTTTGTACTTCTGGCAGCTGGCACAGTTCCATAGCAGGTGATTAATAAATACTTGTTAATTGATTGCCTATTGAAATCTTATCTGTCCTTCTGGGTGCAGCATCTATTTCATGAAAACTACCTAGATCCCCTTAGCCCAATTATTTAAATCTGACTTTATTTGTATAACAAATGTTTTGTAGTTATGTTCTTGGAGTTTCTGAGTTTGTCGTGGCAGGTATGTTGCCAGGTATTTTATGCTGTCTACAGTTATTTTAAATAGCCTACCTCTTACTCTTGCAGGGTTTTGTTGGTGATATATAGAAATACTGGTGATTTATTTGGGTTTATTTTATATACTGCTACTTTGCTAAAATGATTAATTGTTTCAACGAGCTTTTTAGTTGAATCTCTTGGATTTTCCAAATATATCATTATATCTACTGCAAAAAGAGGTAGCTTTATTGTCTATCCCCAGCATTCTAACATCTACTTCTCACTTCTCACCTTCTCTAAAATGTGATTTTTTACATGATCCAGATCCATTGATTGGTCCCAAAGCACAGGTCATGAAACTCCAATTCCTTAATCAGAGGACAACAGGCATTATCAATAGTTGCAACATCCCCTTGAAACCCAGCTCTGTTCTCATTTAATGGAAAAATACTTTTCAGGGAAGACAATATAAAGAAAGCCAGAAAGAAGCACAGATAAGCAGGACAGCTTTGAAAGCTACAGGTGGAACTTATATACTTAAAAAAGAAAAACAAGCAATATATAATATATATCTGAAGTTTCATATACAAAATAAAATGCATTTTCTAGCATTGCCTTTTCATTGGTGAATATGTCTAATAAGCAATATTGTCACACTTCCCAGACTTTGCCCTCAGACATCCAAACAGCAATCAACTCTTTGGGGAGTTATCAAGTCATTATATTTGAACAGGAGTCTGGTGATCTCCTAGGTCAGGTAGGGCACTGGAGCACTGAAACTAGCAAAGATTTCAGCAATAAAAGGTGCCACCCACCTTTTATCAAAATTGCCAACTGTTCCCAGGCAAATGAACTGGGCCTAAGGGTCAGGGAATATGATAGTGCCTTTCACATCAGCCTTGTACTATTTCTATCCTTTACGTTGGGATGACATCGGAACATCTCAGTATGAAAAGCTTTGAAGTCATAATGGTTCTGGCAATCTAGAAAAAAAATAAAAGATTCCTGCAAATCTTGGGGGCATCATAATTTTTTAGGCTTTATTGATACTTTTTGATATTTACATCTTTTCTTTTCAAACACACACACACACACTTTTGAATCTTCTTCTATAACAAGGAAAAATACTAGTCGAACAATGCATATTCTGTTCAACAGCATGCGCAATAGACCCTCACCTCTCCATTCAGAGAAGGACAAATGGGTTTCATTATCTCTTCTCCAGGACCAAGATGGGTCATTACCACTCATCTGAGTTCAACTTCCTTGTAATGTTCCTTTTCATTTCCCTTCTGGAAATCACATTGTTACATGTCTATTTGCTCACTTTCTTCTGCATCAGTTCATACAAGTCTTCCCACCTTTCTCTGAATTCCTTATATCAGTTGTTTCTAGCAACACAATAACATTACCAGAAATTCACAGGCCACCATTTGTGCAGCCATTCCCCAACCAATGGACACCTCCTTTATTTCCAGAATTTTTTGCTCTCATGAAAAGTTGCCTGCAGATCTTAGAAGCAGTTTGTTTTATCGGTGAAAACAGTTTGCTTTTCCATTTTCATTTATTTTGGCCTGCATATGCTAGTGGTAGCTTGGTCCAGATGAGCTACTGTTTACAATGTTTATCATTTGTTTTTTTTTCTCTCTAGACCAAGTTCCCTTTTATCTTCTTTTCTGTGCAGTAATTTTATGTCGTAAAACCTTGGATGAGCTTCGGGACTGCAGCTTCTTTTGACGTGTTCTTTTGGATCTTTTTTGGACTCTATACCTCTATGCTTTGGGTAGGGTTAAGCAGAGTTGGCATTATCCCTTTGAGTTGGTGGGGGGAAGAGAACAGGTTGAGAAACTGCTCAGTTTTTAGAGAGAATTCATTTGCAAATTTCATTTTCCATCTCTTGTTTCTTTTTGTCTCTAGTTTACTGGAATTCTATCCTGCCTTAACCCCCTGGGGATGTTCATAGATGAGGGGAGAAGTTCGCACTGGCCAGCTAGGGTTTTGTTGTCATCTAATTGATTATTGATTCCCATCCCCAGAGGGGAACCGAAAAGAAAGCTCTACCTGGTTGTTAGCTTTGACCTTAATGATAGCTTAGGGAACAACTCAAAGGGCATTTTGACTTTCAGCCCTTCCAAGGCCTCTGCACACTTTAGTTCTGCCTGGAATGTGTCTTTAGTTTAAATTAAGACTCGAGTGCTCATTAAAACCTCCTCCAGATACCTGAAAAAAAAAAGATTATAACAATAAGAATTGTTTTAAATAAAAATAAAAAGCTGGTGGATTGGGGCGGGGGGGGGGGGGGGAGAGAAATGGGCGTTGGGTCATTATTAGGATAGAGAGGAGAAAGTTTTTTCTGTGTGCATGTATTTTTTAGACATCTGAAGCAGATCTCTCTATTTGGTCCTGGCCTCTGTAAAGATCTGAATGGGTTGGTAGCTGCAGGGAACTAATGACCTTTAAGGGAGGCCCACTCTCAGCACAGGCCCATTTGCTTTGAGTGCCTGTGACTGGTGCAACAGCTGGATGCAAGCCCACTCTTGACCCTGTCAGACTAATGCCAGATAGCAGTCAGTGTCCTTAAAGTTGTAGAATGTGGTGGGCATTTAAATTGGCTACTCGAGAGAATTATTGATTGGAAGGAAGCTTAGAAATATATATATACATTTATTTCTAATGGTAGTTTGAGGGGAAAGAAAAAAAGAAAATTACATGATAACTCTATTATATAATTAAAAGGAATAGAAAGTTGTACACAATAGATTTGTAGTTTCATATGGAATCTTTTTTATTATATTACATTATGGAAATGCTTGCCTTATTTCATAAATTAAAAATAAAATAAATTTTTTTTTTTTAAAAGAAGTCATACAGGTTAATACCACTCCCAACTTGATTTTCTTGATAAGAAAACGGAGGACCAGAGGTTAAATAATTTGTCCAAGGTAACATCATTTAGGTATTGGAAACAGGACTCAAAGTCACTGAATCCTGGATTTAGAGTTGGAAGGAACCTAACATTTTACAGGTTAGGAAACTGAGGCCCAGAGTCACATAGGTGGAAATGCTAAAACAGAATTAAAACTCAGGTCTTCCTGACACCAAGTTTGATCTCCAGACTCCAAATTCCTAATCTTTTGTCCTTCCTACTCTAACTCTGCCTCTTAAAACAAGTTTTGAAAAATAGGATTACTGGATTGCCTATATGATATTCAGCTGCTTTATTATCTCTTTTAAATGTCATTTAAATCTGGATTTATCTCCTGCCCCTGACATGTTCTGGCTGTGTGACCTTGTGCATGTCACAAACTTTCAGGGCTGTAGGCCAGTGGTATCAAACTCAACTAGAAACAGATCCCTCTGTGGGCTAAAAATTAATATTACCTATATTTTATTATGTTTTTTAGTTATTTTGCTGAATATTTCGCAGTTACACTTTAATCTGGTTTGGGCCAAATGGGTGGCATAGGGCACATGTCTGACCCCCTCTTCTCTAGGCAACTCTAAGACTGTTAGTCTTAAAGAAGGTGCCAACCTCCATTGATAGAGGGAAGTTCCTCATCCCAGAGTTCTTTATACCAGTGTAAACACAAGTCTAGTCCCTAAATCTGCCATTTTAAAATGGTCTCTACAAAGGACTGCTCAGTTGTTGTTCATTGTTTCAGGTGTGTCCAACTCTTTGTGACTCCATTTGGGGTTTTCTTGGCAAAGATGCTGGGTCGGTTTGCCGTTTCCTTCTCCAGCTCATATTGCAGATGAAGCAACTAAGGCAAGCAAGGTTAAGTGACTTGTCCAGGGTAGCACAGTTAGTGCATGTGTGAGGACAGATTTGAACTCAGGGAGATGCATTTTCCTGACTCCAAGCCCAGTGCTCTATCCACTGTGCCAACTAGCTACCTCTACAAAGAATTAGACTATTCCATTATAAAATATTTGAAAGTACATTGTAGTGAGTGAATTAAGCACTGCAGCTGGAGTCAGGAAAACTTGGGTTTAAAATCCTACTAGAGACACTCATTAGCTGAAGGATCCTGGGCAAGTATTAGCCTTTCACTGGAACATAGTTTTGTGGCGGAAAGGGACCTTAGAAACCATCTAGTCTATTTCTTCTGTCCTCCGTTGCATATGTAAGGAAACCAAGGCCCAGAGAGAAGTTATATGACTCAGCCAAGTGTAATTCTAACCCAGGTCCTTCAAATCCATGTCAGCACGCTTTCTACTGAACCACAAACCCTTGTCATTAATTATGTGCCAGGAGAGAAGGGATCCCTGTAAAGCAAGGGGATAGTCTCAATGTCCTCTGACTGCAAACCCTCCCAAATCTAAAATTCCAAGACCCCTCTCAGAATGGTGTGTTCCTGTTGAAGAGGCCTGTTCTACACGGTGTCATTTTTTTTTTTTTTTTTTTTTTTTTGCTCCTCTCATGTAACATGACCCTCTTAGGTTACAGAGCAGACACGTGCTCAAGGAGCCGAGAAGACTGGTTCATTCATTTATCCAACAAAGATTTGTTTATATAGTAATGTCTTAGGGGGAGGAGTTTTGTGGGAAGTGGAGAGAAGAGGCACTTGAGAAGGATCTGAGAGAGGTGCCCAATGATGCTGATTCCTTCTGGCAGGATTGTTAATAATAGCTGACATTTTCATAACACTTTACGCTTTCAAAGCACTCTACAGTCACTAACTCATTTAATCCTCCCCACCCCATGAGAGAGGTGGCAAGTGTTAGAACTGGAAGGGACCTCAATAGCCATCTGGTACATTCCCTAATTTTATAAATAAGGAAACTAAGATAGGGTTAAGTGACTTGTCCAAGACCATGTAGTAGGCTATAAAACCAGATTGTGAACTGAGGCCTCTGACTCCAAGTTCCTTCTTTTTTCCACTGTATAGCATTGCCTCTTGTCTCCTAGCCCTCATTCTAAAGGTAAGAAGGAAATTTTAAGTGTCATATACCTATTAAATGACAGAGCTGGGAGTCTGACTTAGTTTTTCATCAACTGTCCACCAACAAAAGATGGGAATGTTTGGGGTTACTAGAGTAGATTTCCTTATAGGGTGCTAGCAGGGAATGAGAGGAGATAGCTAGGAATCAGTACCCAAGGGTACCAAGGGAACACTGCAGGATTGTCTGCGACAACTTCCCCTTCAAACTGAAGAGATTAATGGGTCCTGGGAATGAGAGGAGAGGAGAGTAGGCTGATTAGGGACAGGGTTGATCATTCACATGAAATTAAATTATTAGATTTCCAGCCTGCCCTCTGGGAAAGTTAGGAATGAATGACTCTTCAGTGCTTTGGAAAAATTCAGATATCAAATAGTCAGAACTGAAATTTCCAACCAGACTAGGTAAAAAGTGTGAAACTTTCCTCAGGTCATGGGACTTGTTGGTTCATTCAGGGGGCCAGCGGGTCTTTGTGGTCTCATCTGGAAAGAGTCACTAACTCACTGTATCACCTTGGCAAGTCAGCTGATTACCCTGTGCCTTAGCACCCAGCCCAGCTGCAGGAGGGGTTGAAAGCAGGACCTCACTGAAACCAGATGCTGCCTCTGTGCAGGGATCTCAGCAGTAAATAATATCTTATATACTTTGTTCCTGGCAGCAGATACTAAAGTTTCATGGAGTATGAACTGTTATAACCCCCTGTTTTCACTTGCTTCTAAATTTCTGGAAATTTCTCCTTTGGGCTTGAATTTTTCCGTACTTGGTCTCAGCCCAAAGCTTTTTGGAAAGTTTGATTAAAATCCACTCAGCTGTTTTTGCTGAGTTACAGAAGAATATGGGGAAATGTACTGTTTTCTGAACCTAAAGGCAACTTCAAATGCTCTTTGCCCTCTTATGCTGCAATGTGATTGAAACAAAATGCTTCCAAATTGGACACAGTTTTTACCCTGAAAATTCATGGTATATCATGATACAAGGGACATTTCTGCGCATCTATTCCATCCCTTTGCCTTTAAGTAGGACCACACATAAACCACTCAAGAGAGAAAAGGCTCTATCCTATTTTTAAAGACCTCTAATGGGAAGATGTCACACACTCCCTCAGGAATCCATCCTAGGTTACTGGTAAGCAACCTCAGTTACTATAAATCCTCCAGCCCTTTTTGGCTCCTTGCTATGTATTTTCAGGCCTTCGTCCAAACCAGACTTCATGTCTGTATGTAGGCATGCCCCTCCTCTGCATTTTGAGTCAAGATTGACCATGAATGCTTGATACTTGAAGTTATGCCAAAAACCTCTATACACTTTTGATCAGGAGATATAGTTATTCTAGTTGGAAATTTTCCATGTTGTGGTTAGGGCTGTTTTTGAGTTATCTCTTATTTTAAAGAATGCACAGAAGTTCTTATGGAGCAATCACAAACCAACTCAAATAATTTTTTCTTTGGAGTGTCCATCTATTAAAATTGAGACTCTGAGTGGACAACAGACTTCAGTGCATGGAAGACTTAATTCAAACAGTTGTCAGCAACTATTAATTAGGCTCTCCTGGGGCTCTAAGACAGCATCTCTAGCTTCTATGAGTTGGTGGTTGAGCATTGTGGGTGTCTTGGTGTGAGGTCTGGCTCAAGGGAGCATATTTATGATGCACTGGCTATTGAATGAGAAAAATAGGAATGGATTTGATAGGAGAGAGAGAGAAAGAGAGAGAGAGGGAGAGAAAGAGAGAAAGGGAGAGAGAGAGAGAGAGAGAAAGTGCTTGGATCATTTCCATGCTAGAGGAAGAAAGAGATGGAAAGAGGAAGAATAATTGGGATTAAATGTCTGGGAGAAAGAGTTTGCCAGTTCAGACCCTCAGAGTTAATTCTTTGCTTAGAGTAAGTATGAGAAAGAGCATCCATGTGTGTGTGACCGTGTGCAAGTCCCTGCTGGATCTCTGGAAAGTGGGCAAAAGCTGACACTCCAGATTGTGTAGACTGGCCAGAGAGGGTATGTCATAGAGGGATATTATGGAGGAAATTATGATGACAGAGTTTTGGCAGGTATGGATATCAGATTGGCATAGTTCTTAGCCCATAGATGTCTACACATGGGAGAAGAGTGTGCTCAGGAAACACAAATAAGACCAGGGTTTAGTGAAAGATTGAGCATTATAAGAGCCTATTTTATGCCACTAAGGAACTTATTAACTCATTTAGAGTATTATATTATTATTAACAAGGCCAAGGTCAAAGAACCATTGGGTTAGTTGGCTTAACTTCCTCCCATGGTCACAAACTGTACCCCTACACCCATGTAGCTACCTCCCAAATACTTAGGTTTGGTCCAAAAGAGATAGAAGAATATGGATGTCAGAAGTCTAGCACTATGGTTGGAAAAGTAACTCAGTGTTTTTCTTTGTTCATTTGTTGCTTTTTCAGTCATGGCTGACTCTTCATGACCCCATTTGGGGTTTTCTTGGCAAAGACAGTAGAATGGTTTATCATTTCCTTCTCCAGTTCATTTTATAGATGAGACAACTGAAGCAAACAGAGTTAAGTAAGTGACTTGCCCAGGGTCACACAGAAAGTAAATATCTGAGGCCGGATTTGAACTCAGGTCGTCCTGACTCCAGCCCTGGCATCTTACCCACTATGCCATAGCTTTAGAACTAGAAGGGAATTAGGGTTAGCTGGAAGGGAACTTGGAGGCTGTCCCCTCAGAGATGGCTGAGAGGTTGATTATTCCAGGTAACAGCAGAGCACCTTATTATACAACATCCCCATATTTTATTTTATTCTTGTCTTTCTTTTCCCTGTGCAAGATATGATGGGAAAATCACTAGACTTGGAGTCAGAAAACCCAGATTTGAGTCCCTGTAGGCCATTTACTTTCTGTCTGTATCAACAAGTCACTTAACTTTGAAAGGTTGAACCTCAGTTTTTTCATTGTAAAATGGAGATCACATTTGCACCATTCATTTCACAGACTATTATGAGGAAAGTGCTTGGGGAAATAAGAAATCAGGAACTATTATTTACATGAGAACCTAACACTGTAAGGAATGGAAGGAAAATTGGTAGGCTAGGTCGATTCTCAAGAGAATGTGTTGGCTCCATCATTCCAGTGGGTTTCTCAACATTTGGTTTTTTCAAGTCATTTTCATGATCAGTTATTATGCACGTACTGTGTTGGGTACTGACTTCCTTTTTTATTTCTGTACTTCAAGTGACTGTATTTTATCAGTGTGAATTCCCCCCCCCCCCACTAATATAGTCTACATCCCTTTTAAGATTAGTTGCTTGTCACTGAATGCTGCTATGACTAAAAACTCCATCTTCCTCAGGGTAGTGGAGTAGAGTTGACTTCAGGGCCCGCAGTAAAAGCCTTTTCAGCCTGGTAAGACTACTGAAGCTTGTGCTTTTTTTGATATAACTTTCAAGACCCCATGATAATGGGATCAAATAATGAGGGATCAGAATAAGGATGTTAATGAAGCTAGGTTTATGTTCTCATGGACCTTACAAGCTTGACACAGTAAGACTGTGTCATGAACACATTGAACAATAATACAAAATATTACATGATAAATGCTTGGAAAGATACAAGGTTAGATAGGGTAGAGAAATGTCATTGTTGTAATCCCTCTCCCACCCAAACCTGGGACAGTTTGGCAGCACTGCAACACCCATGTTTAGTATGCAAAGAGAAATATGACTCCTGATTGGCTGAGAGAACTCTGAGCCAATGACATAACTACCTTTTAGGGGAAAGACACTTCAAAGAAGGAGTTGGGGGGGGCGGTTCTTAAATGTTTGCATCACAGACTCCTTTGGCAGTCAGATAGTCTATAGACCCCTTTTCAGAATAATGCTCTGAATGCATAAAATAAATTACATTGAATTACAAAGATAGCTAATTATATTGAAATGAACATATACATATATACATATTCAAACATACATATGTTTATATGTATGTGTATACATTCATGTGTGTTTATATGTGTGTGTATGAACTTGGTTGGGAAGATATATATGTATATGTATATATACATGTTATATATGTATATAACAAAAATATGTACATATACATTCACTCATTTAGTTAGTTTGTTTATTCCTGACCAAGTTCATAGATACTGAAATCTATCACAGACAAGGTCCTGAACTCCCCAAGTTAACGAGTTTCCAAGGCAAGCTTCAGATCAAAGGTCTCTGATCCAATCAGGAGACAAGTCTCCCTCTCCTCACTTCACTCATCCCATTTCTGTCCCTTGGAAAAAAGCACCCCAGGTTTGGGTAGGAATCATGGTTACACTGAATAGCTGCATCACAGAGGCTTTGTCAGGATATTGCTGCATCATCTGTAATTCTCAAAGCTGCGCCAGATGTGAACTGTCCCCCAGACTGTCTTTTCCAATTTACTTAGGACAGGGTTTTTCCCACCTCTATTCTCCATGGTAGGATTTTGGTATTCTGGTTTCTGCATCTTCCAGATCAAATGTTTATATTCAGCTGAATGAGTCTTCCTTTAATCACTGCCATGAAGCTCCAGTTATTTCCAGATGTTGAAGCTATCATCTATGGAAGGGTGTGATCTGGTTCTAGAATCACAAAATCATAGAACATTGAAGCCAGGAGGAATCTTAGAGATCATTTGACCCACTGTTTTCATTTATTAGGTTTAGGAGATCTGCCCCACTGTTTCCCATCAAGCAAAATCTTACCTTAGATATTACACCTCCTTATCTGAAACATTTACAGATAAGTGAAACAGTTCTCAGTTTGCTCTTGTTAATGATTTTCATCTGCCTGAGGTCTGCTTCTGCTCACCGAGTAAAAATTTTGCTTGGTTAGAATGTAGAACTAAAAGATTACACTTTTAAGTGCATCTTTTTCAATTTGCTTAAAGAGGTTGGTTTTTTTAAGTAAAATTTTTCCCTTCTTTGGATTTGTTGAGAAAATCATTTTATAGATGAGGAGGAAAAATGGTTTCTCCTTTTAGCTGACGTGTCAGGCACTGTGCTAAGTGCTTTACAGCGATTATTTCATGTAATCCTCACAACAAGCCTGGGAGGTAAGTGCTACTATCTCTATTCTGCAGATGAGGAAATTGAGGCAAACAGAGGTTAGGTGACTTGCCCAGGGTCACATAGCTAGTAAACATAAAATGTTGGATTTGAACTCAGGTCTTCCTCAGCACTCTTTCCACTGAGCAACCAAGCTAGAGACAATAGCACAAAATATATTCAGAATTATATAATGTGCTTTGTCCATTCTAAGCTGTCAAAACTTTGCCAAAAAAAAAGGGTTTTCGAGAGGGGAAGAAAAGAAATGCTGTTATGTCTACTGCCTTTATTATTTTAGCAAGTTTGTTTGAGTCTCTAATATTGAAGATATTTTTGAATAGGACGAATCTAAGACCCCTACCCTCTCATCTTCCACACTTATGTTACTCCCTGAGCTTAACAACTGTGCATTATGAATTTCCAAATAGCATTTGTTCTAGAGGGAGTGTGAATGGAACCTTTGCACAAAGTTTCAGGGCCAAAATAAACATCCCATCATTCCCTAGCTTTCTATTGTGAAAGGAAAACATCCCTGCCATTATTGTACTAAGGGGATCCATATTACCAGCTTTGGAAGGAGAAGCCAGTGGCTGATGAAGGCACTTTGCAAGTGAAGGGTGGTGCAAAGTTTATTGCCAAAGTTCTGTCAATGCAAGGGGAAAAAAAACCCATAAACTTAAATGCTTTCTTTTCTTTTCTCTTGTCCATTTTTTATTAATAATAACTTAGAGGCAGCATGGTGTAGTGGAAAGAATGCTGGATATATCAGTAGACCTAGATCTATATCCTGGCTCTAACCCTTACATATATGGAGTTAGAACTCTGTGGCCAAAGGCAGGACATTTAACTTGTTGGTGCAATTTCCTTGTTGATGTTGATGATGACGATGATGATGATGATGATGATGACGATGATGATGATGATGATGATGATGATGATGATGATGACGATGATGATGATGATGATGATGACAATGATGATGATGATGATGATGACGATGATGATGATGATGATGATGATGACGATGATGATGATGATAACTGGCTTTTTTATGGAACTTTAGAGTGCTTTGTATGCATTACCTCATTTGATCTCAACAACGCAGTACACTAGAATGGGCCCTGGCTCTTAGTAGTCAGAGGAAGGACTCAAATCCTGTCTCTGAGGACCACTATCTCTGTGACCTTGGGTATAGCGATTAACCTCCCTATGACTCAGTTTCCTTCTCTTTAAAATGATGGAGTTGGAGAGATGACCTCAGAGGACCCTTCCAGGTCTATCTAGTAGTATGATTCTATGACTAATCCTGTGAGCCAAGGAGTACAGATATTACTGTTCCCATTTTACAGATGATAATAAGACTTATAATTTAAATAACTTGTCCCTGGTCAGTCGGCTGGTATGTAACAGTGGCAAAATCTGAACCCAGGTCTCTACTGCAAGTCTAGCCTTCATTCTGTAATGCCACCAATAATAATGTTTATACTATCTATCTCACAGGATTTCTGGAAGGAAAATATTTTGTAAATTTTAAAATGCCATATAAGTATAAGCTATTTTTCTCTGGACTGCTAGGGAGTGCAGGGGGTAGAACACTAGACCTGAAATCAGGAAGACTCATCTTCATGAGTTCAAATTCAGCCTCAGACACTTCCTAGTTATGTGACCCTGGGCAAGTCATTTAACCATGTTTGCCTCAGTTTCTTCATCTGTAAAATAAACTGGAGAAGAGAATGGTAAAGCACTCCATTTTTTGCCAAGTATTTGCCAAGAAAGGACCATATGGGGTCACATATTGGACATGATTGAAGAGACTGAACTACAAAAAAATTTGTTTGGGGGTAAGACTTCCTTCTACTAATGCAGTACCTACTCTGCAATTTATAATCTTAAAACAGGGGTTTTTAACATTTTTGCATCATGGATCCCTTTTAAGTCTGCCAAAGCCCATGAACCCCTTCTCAGAATCATGTTTTTAAAATGCATAAATTAAGATATATAGGGTTATAAAAGAAATCAATTACAATGAAATATATATATATTTTTAATTTAATCATCAAAATATATTTTTAAAATTTCATGGTTCCCAGTTTAAGAACCTCTAGGGCATGGCCCTAAAGGTAGGGATTGCCAAGGGTCACATGGCCAATATGTGTGAGAGACATCTTGACTTCTGCCTAACACTGTAGTGAGCTCTCTGCCCACCCTGCCTCTCCTAAGCTATTATAGTGGTATTAATACAAACACTGTAGAAAGGTCACAGAACAATTTCCATTTATTATTTCATTTGATCGTGGGTGGTTAGTAATGAACAGAGGCAGATTTTAAACCCAGGTCTTCTGGCTCTAAGCCCGGGTCTGTTCATTCTCCTGTACTCACCGCCTTGCTCATTAGAACTTAACAGAAAAAATAACATAATATTTTTTAAATGATTTTCATACTTCCGTATGTTTTGATCCCATCTTAGTCAAAGTAATTGAACACTTCAATCTAAAAGCCTCCATAGCAAATACCAAGAAATTCAAATTTAAAACAAAAATCAGTTTTTCTACCATGTTGTCATCTTCTCCCTATCCCCTCCTCACTTTCCCTTTCTTGGCTAATAAGAATTTTGATGATTAACTTATGGAGGCAGCATAGTGTGGTGACAATGTCCTGAATTTGGTGTTATAGGATCTGGTCTCAAATCCCAGCTCTACTAATTATTACCTTTGAGACATGGTGGGGGGGAAGGGGGGGGTGAGGGTGGTAGTAATGAGGTGGTACAATGGATAGAGCACTGGGCCTGAAGTGAAGAAGTCCTGAGTTCAAATGTGACCTCACATATTTCCTGTGTGACCCTGAGCAAGTAATTTAACTATTATTTCTTTCAAATATGAAATGGAGATAATAGCTGCACCCACCTCCCAGTGTTCTGAGGAGCAAATGAAATAATGTTTATGAAATGCTTAGAACAATGTCTGGCCCACAAGTTCTTGTTTCCTTTCTTATCTGTAAAATGAGATACTTGGACTATGGCTCCCCTAGCTGTCAATCTGTGATGCCTTGAACTTCCATCCATAAGCAATTTATTAACTGTGGCCAAATTTCAACCTCTGACCTGATGTGACAGCCTCATACTTAAAATGAATCAAAATCACCTCATTCCCAGCATTCCATTGGGTGGTCTCAATGGGCCATATCGTTGTCTAACTCTGCGGGTTATTTCCCTTTCCTTTGTGGCTAAACTGTAGAAAGTCTTAAACCCAGAGATGATGCACTATGTGCTTATATATTCTTGGATACTTTTGTCCAACAGGAGGAGGGTTTACTAGCGGAGAAAATGTTAAATACCAACCAACAATAACTATTTAAACCCTTATTGACTTCTAGGCGCTGTGGAAATGAAGATATAAAGAAAGGCAAAAACAAAAAGTCCCTACCTTCAAGTATCTTACATTCTAATAGTAACATTATAATATTACCTAGCATTTCTATGAGACTTTAAGGTTTACAAAGCATTCTGCAAATATTATCTCATTTTTATCCTCACATACACCCTGTGGAATAGGTATTATCCCCACTTTACAGATGAGGAAAATGGGGCAGATGAGGAAAAGTGACTTGCCCAGGGTCACACAGCTATTAAGTTTCTGGGGTTAGATTTGAACTCCTGTCTTCCTGACTTCAGGTCAGGTGTTTTTTCTTCTGTGGCACGTAGTTGCCTCTAAAAGCAGAGTAACATTATCAGTGGCTATGCATTATTTCCATGCATTATTCAAGAGTGGAGGGGAAAAAGCAAGGCCTAAAGTTAGTGGAGGCAATTTGTTTCAAACTTTCCCTAGGATTCACTAATACCTCCCTTTCACTCTGTGTCTGAGCCCCACGGACGCAAGTCTCTCCAAGTCTTCCCAGTAGGAGTCTTTTGGTCTCTAATTCTCCATTGACCTATTTGGGACAGTGGGCATCGATTGAATTTCACCATGGTTCCTCAGACACTGTGACCTCAGATTCCTTTACCCCAAGATGAAACCTGGGTAAGTCGACACAGAAAGGCAGCATGTAGTAGAGCATGGACAATGAAGCTGGAACAATCCTGCCTCTTTTCCACAGCAGGTCACTTGATGAATGGACTGCTAGACTTGACTCAAAGCTTTGCACATTCATGCCACTTCAGAGATGTGCCAGCAGTGTAACAGGTGTGCCCTTTACCAAGCGGTGCCTTGTATGCAATTGATAACGGGATCATAGGAACCATAGAGTTTAGAACTGGAAGGGACCTCAAAGAAAAGATTTAATGACTTGCCCAAGTTCTTATAGTAGGCATTTAAATTTACCGGCTCCAAATTCCATTCTGGCCTGTGCACATGCCTTATTCCACCTCCCCACCACCACCACCACCACAATTATATTGTAAGATTGTCCAGGTCAGGAGCTGTTGTCCCTTTCTTATCTCCTAGTGACTTTCACAGGGCTGTTGTGAGGCTCAAATAAGATAATGCATGCGAAGCATTTTGTGAACTTTTAAAGCACTGTAACAATGTGCGCTATTATTACTCTGACTGGTCAGTCCATAATTAGTTAACCAGATAGGGGCCATGAGGAATGTTTCAGACTAACTGGAGCATTGAACTGATCCAGTTCAACATCTCTTACATTCACACAAAATTATTTGACTGCCTTTGCCTTAATTCTATTGTGCGATCAGACTGTAACTCGGTTACTGTAGATATTCAAGAGGACTTTCCCTTTGTTTCTACATAATTCTCTCACCCACCTATCAGTCTTTCAGAAAAGCTGTTCACAATAAAGTAGCATCACAAGGCTGCTAAATATTCTGAGTCTCATCACTGCACTCCATGGGACTCAGTATAAATCATGATTCAGGGGACACCTGTTCTTATGTGGCATGCTCTTTGGTGGTTAATGACATAGGCCACATGATATATTCATGGATAAGTTACTGCCCCATGCTAAAGCAATTACTGTCTTGATTTCTCATTTTTCTAAAAAAAAAAAAAAAAAAAAAAAGGCAGGAATAGTGAAATAGAAGATTTTGGGGTATGGTTTTATGGTCCTCTGCTCTTGCCATGCTCAAACTCCTTGGAAAATGTTTATTAAAGATTACTTAATATGCATGCTGAGTAAACATGAGGGAATTTTTTAAGAGAAATCCCCACATTTTAAAAGAATTTAGAATAAATACCATAATTAGAATAAATAAGTGAAATAAACACCATAATTTAGAATAAATATCATAATTATAATGCCTTGAATTTATGGGTTTTTCAAATAAATGTTTGTTTCTATATCATATTTCCAGATACGTATATCCCTAACTTCTTCCCTTCCTATAGAGAGATTCCTTTATGACTCCCCCAAAAAAAGATAAAAGAAAAAAGTACAGCTCAGAAAAACTAACCCATTTATCAAAAAGACTAAAATTATACATAATCTTCAATGACCAGTCATCTACCTCTGCTAAACTGTTGAAGAGGCTTCTTCTCTCTCATGCACTAACTGATCATTATAATGTTGCAGTATTCAGTTGTATTTATTTTGTTATTGTTTGCATTGTGGTAGTCATTGTGTATGTCGTTTTCCTGGTTCTGCTTACTTTACTTTGCATCAAGTCAAATAAGTCTTTCTATGTTCCTCTGTATCCATTATGTTTATTATTTCTTGCATCTCAATAATGTTCTATTACATTGCTGTCCCTGAGTTTATCCAATCAATCCATAGTCATCTTTGGGGGGTTTTTTGCATCTGCTTTGCTTCCAATTATTCACTACTACAAGAAAGCAACTATAAATATTTTGGTGTCTAGGGGACTTTTCTGTCACTGACTTTCTTGGTATGTAATCTTAGCCGTAAAATCTCTGAGGCAAAGGATTGATACTTTAATCACTTTCCTTGAATAATTCTAAAATGAGGACAGTTTTTACTTTTGTCTGATCAGATAAACTCTAAGTAGATGATTCCTAGTAGGTGCATAAGCCTAAGATGGAACTCAAACAACAATTTAAATTAATATCTCCTACCTGCCCTATAGAGGAAATGCCATCCTTCCAGTCACTTGGAGTCATCCTCCACTCCACTATCTCCCACCCTTCATAACCGAGCTGTTGCTAAGACCTGTTGACTTCACCTTTGTAACATCTCTCAGATATATCCCCTTCTCTCCTCTGATGCTGCTACCACCGTGACAGAGGCTCTCATCACCTCATACCTGGACTATTGCAGTAGCCCACTAGTGAATCTGCCTTCTTCAAGTCTCTTCCCACCCCAATACATTCTCCATGCAGTTCCTAAAGAGATTTTCTGAAAAGGCAGGTCTGAGCTTGTCTCCCCTGATAATAAATTCTAGTAATTTACCGTTTCCTCTTGGAGCAAATACAACATGCTCTATTTCGCATTTAAAGCCCTACATAACCCAGTCCCCTCCAACCTTTCCAATCCTCTCACACCTTACTCCCCAACAAGTACTCTTTAATCCAGAGACACTGGCCTCATGACTGTTCTAGGAACAAGACATTCTGTCTTTCACCTATGAGCAATTTTCTCTGGCCTCCATGCCTGGAACACTCTCCCTTCCTCTTTAAAGGTTTTGTGTTACAAAATTGGAGGAGGTGAGTTTTCCAAGACAAAAATGACCTACTAATGTGAGTACAGGTCAGGCTTTTCTCTCAAATAGTGTCAGATAATGAAGGTGAAAGTGATTCACTGAGTTTTTATGTGCATAGGTTGAGAGACTCATTGGTTCAAAGATAGCTCCCTATGAGAGTTACATACAGCTGTCACCTTGGAAACTCTGGCATCTACATAGCTGCTGATCAGCACTCTTTCCAGTTAATCCCTGCTTTCTTAATCTGTAATTTTTCAAACATCTGACTCTCATTGTACCATATATTGCATGTTTGTGTATTTTAGTAGCTATATGAGTTTTGCAGGAAACAATCCTGATAATATTGATAGGCAGTCTCATATTGTACTTTAACGTGATCATCTACAATCCTTCACAGAGAATTCTTTCTAAGGGAGAGCATTTGTGAACTCCTTAAATACAATTTCTTCCAACTGTTCTGTTAAATCAAGGAAGACCTAAATTTAAATCCTGCCTTAGACACTTACTAGCTATGTGACCCTGAGCAAGTTTCTTATCTTCTGTCAGCCTCAATTTCCCTTATCTGTAAAAATGGAGATAATAATGGCACCTGCCCCCAGGGGACTTTTAAGAATCAAATGAGATAACATATATGTAAACTGCTTTGCTAACCTTAAAATTCTGGGGAAATGATGCTTATTATTATGAACAAACATAAGCACAATAATCAAAAAGGGGGAAAAATCTTCCTTAGGTATAGTTCAGGCTGCTCTGGGAACAAAACTGTAACTCCAGACTATGCAAAGTTCAGCTTACTTTTTCTTCCTAGAGGCTGAGACTGAATCTTTATCAAGGGAATATTCCCCAGTCTAATATCTGGGGTTGAAAAAGTTTCCTTTAATTTTGGAGGAGGGACAGGTTTAGCAGAGGAGATAATGTGTTCTGTTTTGTACATGTTAAACTTAAAATGTCTATGGGACATCCAATAGATTTGCAGCAGGCAATTAGCGAGCTCCGAAGAGAGATGTGGACCAGATGTATAGATTTTGGGGAGTCTTCTGCATAGAGATAATAATTGAACCCATGTTTCCAGATGAGATCAACAACAGATATAGTTTAGAGAGAAAAGAAAAAGACAACCAAAGGCAAGGTCATGGGTAATAAGCCGATTCTCAATGATGATAATCCAGCAAGGAAGACTGAAACAGTCAAAACAGAAAAGAGAACCAAGACAGAGACCTACAAAAGCCCAAATAGGAGAGAGTATTCAATAGAAAGGAATGGGTAATGGTGTCAAAAAACTATAAAGAGGTCAAGGATAATTATTGAAAAAAGGTCATCAAGACTAACAACTTAAAGATGAGCAGCTAGGTAGTACAGAAGATAAAGTGCCTGACTAAAGTCAGGAAGACTCATCTTCCTGAGTTCAAATCTGGCTTCCAACTCTTACTAGCTGTGTGACTATGGACAAGTTACTTAATCATGTTTACTTCAGTGTCTCGTCTATAAAATGAGCTGGAGAAGGAAATGGCAAACCCCTCCAGTATCTTTGCCAAGAAAACTCCAAATGGGGTCACAAAGAGTAGGAAACAACTGAAATGACTGAACAACATCTTTGAGAGAATAGTTACAAACACAACTACAAGGACTTGAGAACTGAGTAGGAGGTGAAAAAATGGGGCCAATGAAGTATCAATGTTCCCCTCATGCTCTAGGAAATTGACTGTGAAAGGAAAGCAACATATGAAAAGATAGATAAAAAAGGCGAGAAGGATCAAATAGGGTTTTCTAAAGTTGGAGGAGACCAGAGCAAAACCCTCACTGACTTCCCATTACCTATAGAATAAAACATAATAAACATCTTCCCTTGTACTTGAGGTCCTACCTTTCCAACTCTCATTTACACCACTCTTCTTCATACCATCTACGTTCCAGCCAATCGCCATTCCTTATTCTTATCCTGCCTCCCAACTCCACGCCTAAAATGCATCTCTGCCTATTGAAAATGTTCTGTTCCTTCAACAGTTCACCTCAAATGCTTCTTCCATTAAGAAGCCATCTCTGATCCTCTCCAAGTAAAAGTGATTTCTCCTTCCACAGATTTCTTATGCCACTGTGAATGTTCGTTTGCCTTTATCATGTTCTCTATTGTATTCTATTTGGGATCATAGAGGATCATTGGATCATAAGAGTCATAGGAAGGAGCCTCAAAGAAGATCTAGTTGATCCCTTTTATTTTAGGAATGAGGCATTAAGAATTAGAAAGGTTTTGTGGCTAGTCCATGGTGACATAGAGAGTAGCAGATTAGGATTGCAACTTCCATACTATTGACTCCAGATCCCATTCTGATAAGTAAATACATCTTCTCTATTTCTTTCCCTTGTGTGCTCTAAGTTCCTAAAGGAAAGGATGGTTCCATTTCTTTTTTATCTTTGGAACCCTAATACCTAGCACATAGCCACGCAGATGGCAGTAGCTTAATAAATACTGATTTAACAAAATTGGATACAATTATAAATGGAATTTCCAAGCAGTGGAGAAGTTTGGGGGTGATTAGTGCTACCAAGATGTAGGTGTCACACTTGAAAAGAAATCCTTAGATCCAATATTGTGTGCCAAATTTATGGACAACATCATGAGACATGCCCATCTATTAATGTTATATGTATATAAGAGGCAATTTGATATAGGAGATAGTCAGCCTTATAGCCAGGAAGACCTGGATTCAGAGCTCACCCACTTCTGACACATACTGGTTGTATGACCCTGGGTAAGTCACTTAACTTCTTTTTACTCTAGGTAACTCTCTAAAATTGCAAAGAAAATACCATCCTGCGTAAGGGAGCTCCTATATCAGTGAAATAACAGTTCCTTATCTCACTCCATGAGAGACACAAAGTGAGAAAGCTGAAAAATCTATGAGTGGAGGAGTCAGAAGACCTAACTGGGTTCCAATTCTGCCTTTGCCACTTAGTGGTTTTACGATATTTAGCAAATAATTTAAATCTTTCTGAGCTTCAGTTTTCTAATCAATAAAATAAGAATAAGAATACCTTTTCCTCAGACCTCATGAGGTGAGATGAATGCTTTGTAAAATGTTAATACAAACATTGATATTATTTATGAGTTTGTATGTAACTTTGTTAAATTTGTAGGTTTTAAAATTCTTAGTCTTACATTTGGCATTGGCTTTTAAAAATAAGCAAGTCTTACATGGAATGGTAGCATTGAAAATAGTCTGTAGATATGTTTGCCAGTGTTGGTGTGTGGACGAGGAGAAAGGAATGAAAGAAGGAACCATTAGTGGTTGCGTGGACCACGCACCTCTCTGTTGCTCTCTGGAAAATCTGAAACTTTCATTGTTCAGAGACTGGGATATTCCACTGCCGGCATCCAAAAAACATCACATGAAGAACATTGGTATTAAAAAGAAAGTCTTCTGTTTAAGGAGAAAGTATGCTGTTGTTAATAGAGCTGTGCAGTTTTCCCAATGCAATCCAGACTCCCCTGACTACATCATACTGTCATTCTTCGTGGCAAATGAATTCCATCAATAATATTCATGACACAATAATATACATCTGTATACCATCATTTGTTCAGCCATTCACCAGTCAATGGGCACCTACTTTGTCTCCAATTCTATGCTAAAACAGAAAGTTCCAAACTCAGGTGTTTTCCTCCTGTCTTTGAACTCTTTGGGGTATATGCCTAGTAGTGATATTTTGCTGGGCTAAATTGTAAAAACAGTTCAGTGATTTTGAGGATATAGTTCCAAAACACTTTCCAGAATGGTAGGCCCTATTCACAGCTCCATCAATAATACATTAATGTTCTTGTTTTCTCATGTTCCATCTAGCAATGGTCAATTTTCCTTGTAGTTCACCCTAGCCAATCAGTTGGGTGTACAATAGAGCCCCAGAATTGTTTTATTTTGCATTTCTCTAATAAGTGACTTGGAGCATATTTTTTTTGCTCATTGTTGATAATTTGGGTTTCTTCCCTTTAAAATCTTTGACCATTTATCTACTGGGAAATGGTTTCTGTTTTTATATATTTGTAACAAGTACTTATCTATCTTGCTTATCAGACCTTTATAGAAGACATTGGCTACAAAATTTTGTTCCTCATGAGCTATTTACCTTTTAAATCTATTGCTTTTGTTGGTACAAAAACTTTTCAATTTTGCTGAATCCAAATTGTACATTTCACATCCTGCAATCCTCTCTATTTTCTGTCTGATCAAGAACTCTTCCCTCTCTACAGTTGTCAAAAATATCTTCTTTCATTTCCCTCAGATATATTTGTGACATGAACTTTTGGAGATTATCATTGTATGTGCCATGGTAAAGTGGTTATTAATAGTTTTTAATTAGCTTTTTTATATAATAATGTAATGTAATAATGAAGTCTGTGATTATTTTCCCCAAGCTTTTAGTGTACTCCCATCTTAGAGTTTGAGGCTATCCCTCAAAACTGTGTCACTATCAACATGGAGTTTCTGTATCTCTCACCATCATCATCCAAAAGATTTTACAAACACAGTATACATCTTAAACCAATGTTGTCATTGGCTCCTGTATCTTTCTTCTTGGCAAGGAGATCAAGCATTTGCTGAGTGGGTAGAAATTGACTTATAATGGTCCATCTTCCTTAGGAAATGGTGACACTCTTTACTGATTAATAATGACAGTGATGATGATAGCTTTTATATAATGACTCCTTTGCCAGGTCCTCTAAAGCACTTTACAAATATCTCATTTGTTCCTCAGAACAACTCTGGGAGGAAGGTACTATTATTATTATCCTTATTTTACAATTGAAAAAATGGAGGCAAATTGAGATTAAGTGAGTTGTTAATAAGTGTCTGAAGCAGTATTTAAACTCAAATATTACTGATTCCAGGCTCAATGCTTTATCCACTATGCTATCTAACTGCCTCTAATGCTCATTTTTCATTATCAATAGCTTATTTAAGTAAGTCAAGCTGAAGATGCTTCAATTTATCTTCCTCTCATTCTTAGTATTTCTTCTAATCTAGTATTAATTTTGATATTTACTCTTATGCTCTAACAAACCTGTGTTCTCACTATTCCCCGATAGTCCATTTGGCTTCTCTCATGTTTTACTTCTTAACTGTTTTCTGAACTATTTTAGCAATTTTCCTCCGTGTTCTCCTTTGCATTGAAATCACCAACTGTTAGAGTATATGTTGATTCCATTGGAAGGTCTTTCAAGTTCTCCATTGAAGTTTTCCACAGTTTCATTGTCTGCAACTGATGCTGGCACATGGGCTAGAATTGTCTTCACAATTTCAGTCTTTTTTACAAAGGCTTATTTGCAAACATTATAAGATGAGATATTCACATGTCCCATGAATGATGTTTTCCAGTTGACTTTGGGCTCACCATAAACCCAACTCCACCAAGTCCTTTATTTCCCTCTCTAAGAAGAACTTATGAACCTTGCTTCTATTTAGTGGAAACTTCCTTTTGTTCTCTGGTTTCATTTAAAATCAGAAAGTCATGGTGGCCTTTCTCCATTCATACAGTGCATATCTACTGAGTGACTAGATCAGAATCTCACTTTTAGAGTATCAAGAGTTAAGTTAATGTTTAGAGATGGGTGGTCTAAAATAAATGGGATTCTTAGTACCTTCTAACCCCCACCTCCTTTTCAGCTGCTCTACCACCATTACCATAGAAACAAGGGGGTTGCACAAGATCAAAGGTCATTTGCAAAGATCATTTTATATTTTTCCATTCCATCGGCTGTCCTGGCCAAGGAGCTCATCACCAAGAAACTACTTTCCTGTACTATGTCTCTCCATCCTTAACTGACCTGGTTTAGGAAAGTAGATACAGTGTGTGGCCAGGATTGCTCTTAAAGTTGTTTCAGTACAAGTATCTTTCTATTGCTTGTTTTTTGCTGGTGCAGTCAACAAGAACTTGCAGTAACACACACGCGCACACACACACACACACACACACACACACACACACACACACTCCACACACTTACTATAGTGGCATATCAGAGGAGGACTTCTGATTCTTAATATTCCTCAAAAGTATATCAATCCTATTTGCATTATTATTAAAAATAAGATTATTAAATGAACTGTGTAATAAAGTCTCTCCTTTGACACTTTCTAAAATGGAGTTGTTCAGTGGACTATTAATGTTGCCATCATTTTGATGTTATTAATTTAATTATAAACTGATGCAATTTTAACATAGAATGAAATTTTCAACTGATAAGAGTTATAATGATAAAAATAAATTCATTTTGAATCTATAAAAATGTAAAGTCAATACATGTGTTCAGTAGTCACAAATATGACTTCTTTACCCTTCAAAATATGAAACATAGGCTTTCTCTCCTGAAAGTTCTTCTGTGACAGTTTTCTATTTTTAAAAAAAATTATTTATTTTTCAATAATTTATTGTTCCTTCCACTGCCCCACATTGAGCAATTTTTATGAAAAATAAAACATAATAAATATGCATGGTCCAGCAGAACAAATTCCCACATTGACCATGTCCAGAAATGTGTGTCTCATGCATTTTAAGTCCATCCCTTCTGGCAGGAAATACAGATGAAACACATCTGTTTTATCTTCAGTCCTCTGGACTTCTGGTTTATCATTGCATTGATCAGAGTACTAAAGTCTTTCATAGTTGTTTTTCTCTCTAATATTATGATTGTATAAATTTTTCTCCTTATCCTGCTTATATCCCTCTGCATCAGTTCTTAGAAATATTCCTAATTTCCTGTGAAAGTGTTCATTTCATCATGACTTATGCCATGATAATATTCTATTTCATTCTCATACTATAACTTGTCTAGTCATTCCCCAATAAGAGGACATCTCCTGATTTTCTAAGGTTTTGATACTACAAAAAGAGCTGCTATAAACATTTTTGTCCACATAGGTCTTTTTCCTATTTCTTTAATCTGTAGGAAAGAGATTCTAAGATAGCTTTCAACATTTCAGAGGCTTTGTACTTCTCATATAGTCTATACCTAGAACAAACATTGGAGATGATTACCTTACAGATGAGAAGACATAAACCCAGAAAGGTGAGTGACTTGCCCAGAGTTCAAATAATGAGTTGTAGATTGAGAATTTGACCTCAGGTCCTCTGACTCTAGATACATTGTACTTTCCAGTATATCATACCATCTGTCTCTTCAATTCAATTCAATTGACTCTTCTTAAGTACATACGTGTGTGTATACATATATGTATATGTGTATACATGCATATGTATTTATATGTACATATACACGTATATATACACACATACAGATAATATATATATACAGATCTATAGACAGATACGTATAGAGAGATATACAGATAGATGTATATGGCATCATGCTGTGTTCTGATGTCACAAAGCAATGTGATGACCCCAGACTTTGGAGATCTTACATTGCACTATGAAGATAGGACATAGAGACGTGTAAGTATAATGCTACCTCTGACATCAGTGAGATACAAGCTCATACTCTCCTAGAAAACTGGATCCTAAACCTAGAACCTGAGAACACTTAACCATGTACCCCCACTAAACTAAAACATAGCATAATGCAGTAGAAAACATCCCAGGCCTTTGGGAGTCAGGAGTCTGAATTCTAATCCAGCTAAGTGATCTAGTGGATAGAACTCTGGACTTAGAGTCAGGAAGACCTGAGTTCAAATCCTGTCTCAGACATTCACTAGCTTTGTGACGCTTGGCAAATCAATCATTCTCATCCTCAGTTTTCTCATTTGTAAGATGGGCATAATGAAAGTGCCTGCCTGCCTGCCTCTCAGGGTTATTTTGAAGATAATATTTGTAAAGCACTTTGCAAACCTTAAAGCACTATATGTAGCTAGGAATTATTCATTATAAGCTGTTTGACCTTGAATCATTCACTTCTTACTGGGTGTATACTTAATCAAAAGTACAATGAACAGTTTAAATAAAATTATCCCTAAGGTCCCTGTAGTTCTAAGATGATATTACGTATATCATTCTTTTTATAGCCTTCAAATCTTTTATCATATAGAGACTCAAAAGTATAGCTCTATATTTACCTTTAGTAACTAATATTGTACTCATGAAAAAAACTACACCAAAATGCACTGGAAAGAGTTTGAAATAGTCTCAACTACTTTCATCATGTTTTAATTATGAAGAATGTGGCTAAAACAGAATTGTGACAATATATGGGAAGTCAGGGGCGGAGCCAAGATGGCGGAGTAGAAAGACGCACATACACATAGCTCTGAACCCACAACCCATAGAATGGCTACAGGGAAGTAACTCACGGCGAATTCCGCACCCAGAGGCCACAGAACATTGGAGCGAGGGAGATTTCTGTTCCAGAGAGACCTGCAAACCTCTCGCCGGGGGGTCCTTCGCGCTGCGGACTGGGCACCGGGACTGGGAGCTGAGTGCAGCCCTGCCGCGGCCGCGGCACCGAGAGGAAAAGATCCGAGCAGGCTTCACAGACAGGATCTCCAGCGGCCACGCGGGTCCCTCCACCCACAGAGGGATCTGCAAACCTCTCGCAAAAGGTCCGTCGCGCTGCAGACACAAAGCCCAGCCCAGACCTGCTGCGGCCACGGCTGCAGCACCGAGAGAAACAGATCCGAGCAGGCTTCAGGGACTGGATCTCCAGCGGCCGCACAAGTCCCTCCACCCACAGGTGACAGGGGTGGGTGAGAGAGTCTCTTTGGCGGGTCGAGAGGGGAGTGGGGTGCCCCCATAATTCAGGCCCCCCCCCCGGGAGGTAGAAGCTGAGAGGCGGCTGCAGACAGGGGCTCCCCAAGCGGGCGGGAGCTTGAATCCATTGCGGAAGGTCTGCGCATAAACCCCCTGAGGGAACTGAGCCTGAGAGGTGGCCCTGCCCCGATCTCAGCACCAGATCATAATCTCATACTGAATAGCAGCCCTGCCCCCGCCAAAAGCCCTGAGGCTGGAAGCAGCATTTGAATCTCAGACCACAAACACGGGCTGGGAGGATCAGGAGGTGAGGTGGGTGTGAGGAAAATATTCAGAGGTCAAGTCACTGGCTGGGAAAATGCCCAGAAAAGGGAAAAGAAATAAGACTATAGAAGGTTACTTTCTTGGCGAACAGGCATTTCCTCCCTTCCTTTCTGATGAGGAAGAACAATGCTTACCATCAGGCAAAGACACAGAAATCAAGGCTTCTGTGTCCCAGCCCACCCAATGGGCTCAGGTCATGGAAGAGCTCAAAAAGAATTTTGAAAATCAAGTTAGAGAGGTGGAGGAAAAGCTGGGAAGAGAAATGAGAGACATGAAGTCAAAGCATGAACAGCAGATCAGCTCCCTGCTAAGGGAGACCCAAAAAAATGTTGAAGAAATTAACACCTTGAAAACTAGCCTAACTCAATTGGCAAAAGAGGTTCAAAAAGCCAATGAGGAGAAGAATGCTTTCAAAAGCAGAATTAGCCAGATGGAAAAGGAGATTCAAAAGCTCACTGAAGAAAATAGTTCTTTCAAAATTAGAATGGCACAGATGGAGGCTAATGACTTTATGCAAAACCAAGAAATCACAGAACAAAGAGAGAAGAATGGAAAAATGGAAGATAATGTGAAATATCTCATTGGAAAAACAACAGACCTGGAAAATAGATCCAGGAGAGACAATTTAAAAATTATGGGACTACCTGAAAGCCATGATCAAAAGAAGAGCCTAGACATCATCTTTCATGAAATTATCAAGGAAAACTGCCCTGAGATTCTAGAACCAGAGGGCAAAATAAATATTCAAGGAATCCACAGAACACCGCCTGAAAGAGATCCAAAAAGAGAAACTCCTAGGAACATTGTGGCCAAATTCCAGAGTTCCCAGGTCAAGGAGAAAATACTGCAGGCAGCTAGAAAGAAACAATTCAAGTATTGTGGAAATACAATCAGGATAACACAAGATCTAGCAGCCTCTACATTAAGGGATCGAAGGGCATGGAACAGTATATTCCAGAAGTCAAAGGAACTAGGACTAAAACCAAGAATCACCTACCCAGCAAAACTGACTATAATACTTCAGGGGAAAAAATGGTCTTTCAATGAAATAGAGGATTTTCAAGTATTCTTGATGAAAAGACCAGAGCTGAAAAGAAAATTTGACTTTCAAACACAAGAATGAAGAGAACCATGAAAAGGTGAACAGCAAAGTGAGGTCATAAGGGACTTACTAAAGCTGAACTGTTTACATTCCTACATGGAAAGACAATATTTGTAACTCTTGAAACATTTCAGTATCTGGGTACTGGGTGGGATTACACATGCACACACGCTCACATACACAGAGACAGAGTGCACAGAGTGAATTGAATAGGATGGGATCATATCTTTAAAACAAAATGAAATCAAGCAGTGAGAGAGAAATATATTGGGAAGAGAAAGGGAGAAATTGAATGGGGCAAATTATCTCTCATAAAAGAGGCAATCAAAAGACTCATTAGTGGAGGGATAAAGAGGGGAGGTGAGAGAAAAACATGAAGTCTACTCTCATCACATTCCACTAAAGAAAAGAATAAAGTGCACACTCATTTTGGTAGGAAAACCTATCTCACAATACAGGAAAGTGGGGGATAAGGGGACAAGCAGGGTGGGGGGGATGATAGAAGGGAGGGCATGAGGAGGAGAATGCAATTCAGGGTTGACACTCATGGGGAGGGATAGGATCAAAAGAGAATAGAAGTAATGGGGGACAGGATAGGTTGGAGGGAAATATAGTTAGTCCTATACAGCACAACTATTATGGAAGTCATTTGCAAAACTACACAGATTTGGCCTATATTGAATTGCTTGCCTTCCAAAGGGAAGGGGTGGAGAGGGAGGGAGGTAAAGAAGGTGGAACTCAAAGTGTTAGGATCAACTGTCGAGTAATGTTCTTGCCACTAGGAAATAAGAAAAACAGGTAAAGGGGTATAGAAAGCTATCTGCCCCTACAGGACAAAAGAGAAGATGGAGACAAGGGCAGAGAGGGATGATAGAAGAGAGAGCAGATTGGTCATAGGGGCAATCAGAATGCTTGGTGTTTGGGGGGGGAGGGGATAAAAGGGGAGAAAATTTGTAACCCAAAATTTTGTGAAAATGAATGTTAAAAGTTAAATAAATAAATTTAATAAAAAAAAAATATATGGGAAGTCAGAGAATTGAAGATAAATTATGACTTTAACAATTTTGTTTAAATTTCAATTTTATCTTTATTGATCTCTTCATTCCATATTGATATCACCTTCATTCCTGAATATATCCCTTTCTACCCTTCCCATAGCAATAATTTAAAAAGGAAGAGGAAAACTAGCAATTCAGCAAAGCCAGCCGATATATTAATCCGCTTTTCAATACCTGACATTCATTCCTCATCTTTGCAAAGAAGGTCGGGCAGATGCATTTTATCTATGCTTCTCTGGACACAATCTTGGTCACTATAATTATAGAGCACTCATTATTTTTTTTCTTAGTCAATTTTTATTTGCCTTTAATACTTTAATTTTTTGTGATCTAAATTTTCAGTTTGGTTAAGGTTTCTTCCCATGCTAAGTTTTGAAGAGTTATAGTCTTCATAAAATTTTAGTTACCTTTTGCCTTTTGTTTTCACTCATTTAAAAATGCTTGTGTTTGTTAGTGATGGGGAAATGTGGAAGGGAGGAGTGATAGAGTGGACTGAGGGGAAGACTTGGAAGGAAGGAAATTGTTGTACTTGAGGAAAGCAGATGGAGAAATTCAGTCCCAATAGCCTCCTCCTGTACTACTGCCTACTCCCAAGGCTACCTACCAAAGGAAATAGAGTCCGTCCTTTTCATCCTTCTTTCTTCCATCCTTAGCAGAAGGATAGGAAAGTGAAATAACTTAGGTAGTCTTATATCTTGATCTCTTCTGGAACTCTACCATTTCCCCCTGTCGAACTAAGTATTCTCCCAAAAACTGGATGAAAATCTCCACTTTTGTAATTGGGTGAGGTTTAAGCAATGATGACGCTCTAAAGACCGTGACCATAGTCAAAGGCTTATGCTTCCATATTTTTTACAAAAGACTTCTGTAAAAATACAGAACCATAATTTCAGACTCAGTAGCATACCTTTTTTTTTTCTCCCTCTCAGAATGAATGCTGAGCTTCTTTCAAGTTTCTGTAAAAGCAACCACTCGATTAGGTGGAAAACCATATCAAAGGAAAAGACTCCACAGATAGTGGTTGTACAGAGAAATTTACTATTAAATTAAATTTTCTACCCTTGAAGTCTATAAAAACAAAATGGCTTCCCCTGGGTGTGCTCTTGGGACAAGTTGTGTTCAAAAGCTATATCAAAACCTGGGACCAGGATTATTCTGCAGCTAATCTAAATCTAGCTTGGAAGTCTGTTTTGGTTAGACCACCAGAGGTTACCCTTATTTACACTCCAAGTTGTAATCCAATTGCCTAAAATAGAGCGTGGCTTGTTATGGTCTTTGTATGTTATATATCCCCTTCTGGTTCCTATGATGTCTTTCTCATGACCCTTATTTCAGACTCTCTGTCTATAAGATTTGGCATATGTGTGTTTTCTAATCTGGTATATGATTAAACCAATTGTTTTTAAAGCCTATATACATTCTTTGTGTGTTCACCTTAAACATTGGCTTTGAATACCATCACAGGTGATTAATAGTCCTGTGTTGCATAGAATGGATAGAATGCTGTCCTTGAAGCTAGAAAAACCTGGGTTAGAATGCCCCTAATGATACACACCAGTTGTGTGACCGTGGGTGAGTCATTTAACCTCTTATTACTCTAGGCAACTCCAAGACCATAAAGCGTAAAGCTGCTGGCTTACAGAACTTTCTTTATCAGGGAGTTGTGCCCTATACCAATGAAATCACAGGATTAGTATCTTTTCCCATAGGTACATAAGAAACTGCTTAATATAATTAAGAGTTTGAGGTAATATCTCAAGTCCAATAAAGAAAAATACACCATAATGCTAATTAATGTTTTGATTGTGAACCAAAAGCCCAAACACTATTTTAATCTAATCTCTGTCTTGAGCTACAGTCTCTCATGACCAACTGCTTTTTAAACTTCTCACACCAAATGTTCTATAGATAAACTCAGCAAGTCCACAATCGAACTAATTACCTTTTCCCCAAATCCTCCCATCTTACTAATTTTCCTATTATGTTTTGAGGGCACCACTATCTTTCTAGTCACCTACATTTCTCATTCTCACTTACCTATGTAGCTAATCTGTTGCCAAATCTTATCATTTTTACCTTGACAACTTCTCTTGTATACATCATCTTCTCCCTACTTCCACAGGTACCAAACACCTTCATTCAGGTCCTCATCATCTCTCTTCTGGACTATTAGTCATCTCCTTCCTAATTGCTAACATTCTTCCCAACTCAAGTTTCTCCCCTCTCTAACCCTTCCTCTCTACTCAACTGCTAATGTGACTTTCCTAAAGTTCATGCCTGACCATTTCACTTCTGCTCAGTAAATTCTAAGTGGCCCTCTATTACCTCTAGGATCAAATATAAATTCTTCTGTTTGGCCTTTAAACTTCTCTACAGCCTGACCTTCTCCTGCCTCTCCAGACTTCCACTCTACTCCTTCCTGTACCCTCTATGGTCCACTGAACTGTCCTACTTGTAGTTTGTCACATGTGACGTTCCACCTCCTGACTCTGAATTTCTACCTGCTTGCTATCCACCATTCCTGGAATGGTCTCCTTCCTTACCTCTTGTCTCCTTGTTTCCATAGCTTTCTTCAAGACAAAGTTCAATCAATTTAGAACTATACCCAAAGGGCTATAAAAATGTGCATACCCCTTGATCCAGCAATATCGCTTCTAGGATGATATCCCAAAGAGATCATAAAAATGGGGAAAGGACCCACATGTAGAACAATATTTATAGCAGCTCTTTTTGTGGTGGCCAAGAACTGGAAATCAAAGGGATGCCCATAAATTCTTCTATACAACATGACTAATGTGAAAATATGTTTAATAAGAATGTATATTTAGAGCCTGTATCAGATTATGTGCCATCTTGGGAATGGGGAAGGGAAGGGAGGTGGAGAAAATTTTTTAAATTATGGAAGTGAATGATGAAAACTAAAAATTAATAATTTATATAAAAAAGACTCAGCTCAAAACCCACCTACTGAAAGAAGTCTCCCTCCTCCCTAATGCTTTCCATCTGAGATCATTTTCACTTGTTTTGTTGTGTCCCGCTCTTCGTAATCCCATGGACTTTGTCCATGAAACTTTCTTGGCAAAGACACTGGAGTGGTTTGCCATTTTATTCTCCAGCGTAGGGGTCAAGTGACTTGCTCAAGGTCACGCAGCTTGTAAGTTTCTGAGGCTGGATTTAAACTCAAGAATACGAGGCTTCCCGACTTCAGCCCCAGTACTCATATCCACTTGGCTGCACTGCCTCCCACCCAGATTACTTTTCATCTCTTCTACATGTAAAGATAAATATAGTTATTTATACAGCATAGTATATGTATCCACCCATTAGAAGTAAGCTTCTTGAGGGCAAGGACCATATTTTTGCCTTTCTTTGTATCTCATACTTACTACAGACCTTGTCATATAGTGTTTAATAAAGAGTTGTTGGCAGATTAACTGACCTTTGTGTGCAGAATTGGGCATTTTTATACTAAAAATACTTTTGCCTTCCATTTTTAGGAATGGTTGATTTCTTTATATCATCTAATATCACAAGCTAATAAAATCACAGATTTATAGCCATAAGGAACCTTAGAGGCCTCTCTTCCAATTCTCATATTTTACTGATGAAAAGCCAGGGGCCGGAAAAGTCAGATAACTTTCCCTTAAATAGCAAGGCTGACTCCATGCCTCTGACTCCAAAAGCAGTTCTCTTTACTGAGTATTATACTGCCTCTTTTTATTTAATTTTTATCCTCACATTTCTTACATCAAAAAGTCAAAATTCTTACACCAGTCTTCAAAAGAAAACCATGCAGAGCAATCCAAAATATTTACAGCCTTTTGTTTCCCCAGTTTGCTTCTTTATGCTAGGCTGTTGTCAATAGAACAGACATTTCTTGAAAAATTCCACATTGTTTGGCAAACCCTGGGCTAGGTCCACATAGATGGCCCCAAGATTATTGCCTCAATAGTCTCTTGGCACTCCAGGTTCATAACAAGTATCCACTAACTCATTTTAAAAATGAACCCATCTATTTCTTTTCTGGACACTGAGGCTACTACTTCAGGGGCTGCTTATGGGATCTGAGGTACTTCTTTTGCCTTTCCATTTAAATTATAATAAAGCCTAGCAGATGCTATGCCCTGCCTCTAGGCTTTGCATGGGTAAATAATTTTCCCAGCTCTACACCACAGTGAGACTTCTAGTCTAGATTCTCAGGCCAGCCTTCCTTGGTAATTTATTGATAAAGATGCTCCAATTGAAATCCAGGTTTAACCTGAACCTGGTATTTGTATTAACACTATCTTTGAAGTCTGTGGTTTAGGATACACAGAGTTCCTTACAAAACAACAACAAATTCAGAGGCATCATGGTGTGTGTAATGGTTAGGGCATTGGACTGATGTTCAGAAAGACCTAGGTTCAACTTCTCCCTAGGATACTTACCAGCTGCATGACCTTACATATACCTTTAACTTTTCTCTACCTCAGTTTCCTTATCTGTAAAAATGAAAGGGGTAAGGAATGACTAGACTTAATGGCCTCTAAGGTCCTTTCTAGTCCTAAATTGAGTGGCTCCCCACGTCTGCTGATACATCTGTTTCCAACCACCTGGACTCCACCACTTTCTTCCATTTCGTTTGAAACTAAACTGAACAAGAGTTTTGACATGTTGCTTTTAAGATTTCTCTAGGGTATGCAGTTTGAAATGCCTAGTAGGTAGTTAGTATTATAGGAATAAAGCTCAGGGAAGAGATTAAGGCTGCATCTATACATAAATATGCTCATACATACATATATACAGTTTCTTTTCCTTTTCCCTATCTGCAATTGTAAAAAGTATCTTCTTTCATTTCCCTCAGATGTACTTTTGCTCATTAAAAGGGTCATTCCCTGACCACTTCTTAAAGAGGCCTATCCACTCAATGGGCGTTACCTCCTCCTAAGTGAGTAGATGAAAAGACCTAGCCTAAAACAGCCAAGGTCTCCCATTGCATCCTGGGCCGTCTCCAGTCATCCTGATGAATATCTGGTCACTGGATCCAGATGGCTCAGGAGGAGAAGTGAGGCTGGTGACCTTGCACAGCCCTCCCTCACTCAAAACAAAGTTAAGTGCAAGTCATATCATCATTTCTCTAATGTCATGGTCTTCTTTGAAAATGAAGGACGAACACAACAACATATATACAGAGATGTATATGTATATATACATGCATATATTTGGATTACATAATATATCATATATAGTAACATTATCTATGCACTGTGTATCTGAGTATCATCTGCCTAGGTTTAGCTTTCACTTTGTGGTCTTTTCATTTATTTTGACAAAATTGTAATGTCTATCATTCTGTGGGTTCTGCTGATTTCACTCTGAATCAGTTTATATAAGAATCCCCATGGTTCTTCTTCATTTTTCATATTCACCATTTTTTACTACACAAGATGACTGTAATCGTTGCACAAAATTAAATAGCATTCAAGTTCTAAAGAAAAAAGAAAGAAAATAAACTGAACAAGTTGTTTCAGATCTTGCTTTTTCTGGTTTCTGATGAAACTAAACTAAATATTCTCATCTGCTCAGAGAACAGTCCTCAGGAAGTCTGAAGATTGAGTCACCACTATCACCAATGAAGCCACACACCTGGTGTGGTAACTACTGATTAGAATCCCACTGTTTGTATAAGACTGCTTAGTCCTCTAGAAGGAAGAAAGGTCTGTTCCCTGAGGCGGTCAATGAGCTGGATCAGATTGGCAAAAATTCAGGTGCTCTTCCGTTCTCTGCACCTAATTAGAGAGGTAGAGAGAACTCATACCTTCCCTGCGTGTGCTGGAGGCAGCTCTGAGAGAGTCAACTGTCAAATTTTCAGGGTTTAAATTTTAAATTTTTGGAAGATCGCAAGGGCTACAAGTCAAGGCTCAATTTATTCTTTTGTTGATTGTCTAGTCCAGGGATAGAGAACCTGTGGCCTGGAGGCCAGATGGTTCCCCACCCTTGGTCTGAGTTTAAGAAAGTGTTGTAGAAAACATTAATGATACAGATTAAACTTAAAAGTTTGTTCTAAATGTTTTTTTTTTTCTTCTGGATGGGGCAGGTCATTAAAATATTTACCACCATGCTAGTAGAAGACATCTCTTCCTGTGATAATAGTGAGCCAGGGTTCCCCCTTTGCACCCTCCTCAGTTTGAGTCCATGTTGTATGAGTGTGAGGGAGACATTTCTTTCCTCTAAGGCTACATAGAGGACCCCAGCCAGCCTGTTTCAGGGCCCTCTCCATGGAGTGCTTGAATCCTGATTCCCAGAGGGGTTTGAGGAATGCCTAGAATTGTTCCCAGACTTGTGGATCTGACTGGGATTGGCCTGAATTACTACTTTAAAAGACTCCGAGCCCCTCATCATCATCCCACCACCCTACCGCCCCTCATCCCTTCTCTCAGCTTTTAAAGCACATTGTGATCCTAACTTCGATGAGTGACAGTCATAAAGGATAAGAGGAGAAGAGTGGTGCCCATATATACCTGCTTCTGTCTTATTAGCTTCCTTCCCAACCATATGCGGGAAATGACTTGTCTTTGCCTAGTGAGGGAGATGTGTAATTAGCTGAAATTGTTAGAAAGCCAAATATTAATATGAGCCACCTGTCTCTCTTGTATGGCCAAAGCATGGAAGCAACCCCTCCCTTACTAAAAGAAAAGTGTTTCTATTTGACTCTACTGGCATCAACTACATGCCAACCTGAATTTAACATTAGGGGCAGAACTGTATATCAAAAGCTATAAAATTCTGGATCTCCTTCAAAGATTGACCTGAAGTGATGCTGGACATTTAAATCAAATCAGCAAACAGTTATGAAGCACTCACTGTGTGCTATTGTAGACACCACAGGAATACCAAATTTTGATGAAGCCCTGACCTCATGGGGGTTACTATCTAATAAAAAACTGTTATGCCTCAACTGGTTATCATAATATTATTATGTAATTACATAATACATGCATATTATGTAATTACAAAAGACCCAACCAAATCTATAGCTTTATGAAGAATTAAAATAGGTCAGTGGCAAACAGGGTGGACTGAAGAACTACTTTGAGGTTTCCTAGACACCCTACTTTGAATGAAGCAGAATAACTATGAAGCTATCAAAGAACAGAGAGTTAGCCTGCCACAGGTTGTGACCACACTAATAAACTGATTTGAAGGACAAAACAAAACTTTAACCAGCTTAAGTTATTTTGAAAATAGTTAGCTGAATTAGTTAGTAGCTAAAGTGGCACCTGCTCTTAGAATCATTGATTTTCTTCAGGATTCACTCAAGGGCCACCTTCTACATGAGGCCTTTCCTGATCTACCAACTGCTAACACCCTTTCCTGTGAAACTACCTTGCATTTTTCTTGCATAGATTTGCAATATAATATATATGTATATATTGCAACATAATACATACACGTAAATATCTTATATGTATGCATGTATGTGTATAGATGTGTGCATCTACACACATACATGTGTATATGAAATGTCTCCCTCATTAGAATATAAATTCCTTGAGAGCAGAGTATGTCTAATTTTTATCTTTATATCCCTAGCACTTAGCATCATACCTGGCACATAGTAGGTATTTAATGAATGCTTCTTGCTTGGTTGATTATTTAAAGGAATTCACTGTTCGTTTTCCCTAACTAGCTTATAAGTATATGTAGATACAGCCATGAAATGTCTTATTGTGAAAAGAGTGTTGAATAGCCCATAAAAAAGCTAGAGAAACAAGGCTAAACCCCCACGCTGACAGTGGCTACAGTCACAGATCCAAGAACTCATCTTTTGTTTGCAACAGAGGAGAAAAAACAACAGTTGGCTATATTTTTCAGCAACAAATCCACATAATGACTATGCAATCCAGACTTAATGGCAAATATATAACCATAGAATATCAGAGGTAGACAGGACCTTGGAAAATCATTTAGCTCATGACCTTCTTTTTACAGAATGAAGTCCAGGTTTCCCAAAGTTTACAGAGGGAGCTTTCCAGAGAGAGACAGAGCTAAAACTCAGGTTTCCTGATTCCTAGTTCAGTGCCCTTGTCGTTGTATCAGACTATGTACCATTTAAGATGAAAAGAAGCGACTTCCCTGGTCCAAGTCATGAGTTATGAATTTGTGGGTATGAGGCAAAGTATTGAGGACCAAAACATAATTATTTTTTATTGTATTGACTTGAAATCCTGCTTGTTTTTATTTTTAGGACTAATCCTTCCCTTGTTACAAATTAAGGGCATATTAATCAAATGATCAATCAACAAGTATTTGTTAAATGTCACTATGTTCCAGGCACTGTGCTAGGGCACTGGGGATGCAAAGACAAAAATAGTCTGTACCTTCAAGAGCTTATGTTCTACTGTGACACGGTCTCAAACCTGGATCTGGGGACACTTAGGGGATCTCTGGATAGATTTCAGGAGGGGACTTGGATCTGAAAAAATGTACCTCTTTCACTAACCTCTAACTGAAATTTAGCATTTATTTCTATTATAAATATAGGAAGCAAACATTATTCTAAGAAAGGGGGCCATTGGCGTCACAGACTTTCAGAGTCCATGACACACAAGGGGAAAGACATGCACACAGATGAAAGAGTACACAATATATACAAAGGGATGTCATAGGTTGATGGCAACTAAACTCAGGAAGGTGACCCTTGAAGCAAGCCTCAGAGGAAGCTAGGAATTCCAAGAGCTAGAGATGAAGAGGGGGTATGAGGGACAAGAATCTGTCAAAGAGGCCAAACGTAAATTGTCAGAATTCTAACTGGTCCTGTGTATAAAATAGCTGTACCCAAATAAGTAAGGTCTATTAAAGCTCGATATGCAAAAGATACTAGTGTTTGAATAGCCACCCAAATACTAACACTGTAAGAATAAAATATTGTCAAATACATACAATAAGATCAGGGATATAAGGACCCAGAAAGGCTCTAATTGTGTTAGAATTGTGCAGATTAACCCATCAATAAGAAATGACTTGATCACTTTGACAGAACAGTATCATAGTCTTTTCCTACCTCTAAAATCATTTTCCTCATCTGTAAAAAGAAGGGGTTGGGCTAGATGTCTTCTCAAGGCTCTTTAAGCCCTGGAGCCTCCTGTTCTAAGATTGTGGTCAGTGTTCGGTTCTAGAATTTCATCCCCCTGAGCTGGCCTGGCTGGCAGAGAGGCACCTCCTGGGAGAGTGCAGCTTGGCCTTGGGCTGTGCTTCAGCTGGCAGAGCATAGAGGCTTGATGGGCAAAGGTTAGAGGGCTTGTTTTACATTAGGCAATGGTTCTGTGTGCTTTATTTTACTTTTCTGGTACCAGGAAGCATCAAGGGCACATGCAAGAATTGGAAACAGCAGAAGGACAGACAGACATCAGAATAGACAAGGAATGAACTGGACTTGACCCAAGTTCATATACCAAAGCTACAAGATGAAGAAACCAGAGATCAGGACATAAGGGTTTGGTGAATAGAAAACTTTCATCTTAGTTCTAGCCCCAACTCAGTCGTCCTTTCCTCCTTGCCAAGTGGCCACCAATGAGTATTATGTGACCTGTGGAACAAAACTGAAAGAAAGAGTAATGGGAGTGTGTCATGAAGCCTAATGGATACTATGGGACCTCCCAGCCACTATTTCAGAAATGCCTGCAGGACTGCTGGTTAGTAGTTTCTTTATATGTCTAACATAAAGGCCGAAGGGTCAAATGTTGGTATTTGTTTTTCTCTTTGTTTTATTTGGAGTTCTAATTTGGTTTAAGGAAGGTGCTTTCTTTCTTTTCCCATCCCTCTTCTGTCTCCATGTGGTAGAATAAAGAGAGCACAGAATTTGGAGTTTGAGGACCTTAATTCCAGTTTCAGCTCTCTGGCTTTTACTTGCCCATCTGACTTTGGGAAAGTTGTTTAACTTTCCTGTCTGAGAGAGAGACACAGAGACAGAGACATATACAAAGATAGAGGAAGAGAGTGATATATAGATATAGGTAAAGAGAGAGAGAGAAAGGAAGAGAGAGAGAAAGGAAAGAAGAAAGCAAGGAAGGAAGGGAGAGAGGAAGGAGAGATACAGAGAGATTGAGATTTTGATTAACTAGGAGGGTCTCTAAGATTTTGTCTACCTCTAAATCTGCATTCCTGTGCTTCTCCATCCTATTCCCTCTTCCTGTTTCCTGTCTTCTGTTTTCTTCAACTAACCTTGCTTTCTCATTACATTGACTTTTGCTTAGTGGTTTTAAATGTTCATTAAGAGAGGCCTTAGATTCTTTATGATAAACGCCAGTCTGTCATTTGGTTTTCATTGCTTGTTCTCTGACTTAAGAGCTAGTCTTCTCAGCACTTACTGAGGGTACGGTTTGTACAAATCAACTGAAGTTATAATTTGCATTCAGAAGAAATTGCAGGTTTTTTCTTCTAGTTCTTGTTTTACATTTGAGCTATCCATCCATGTTTAGAGAAGCTGATGAATGGAAGTAATGACAACACAATACTATGTTGGCTTGGTGGTTTAATCTTCCTAAGTCCTACTTTCCTCATCAACAAAATGAGAGGGTTAGATTAGATTATTTCTAAGGTTATAGAGATCATAGACTTAAAGGTGGAATGAACTATAAGGTCCATCTAATCCAACCCCTTTATTTTAGAGATAAGGAAACCAAGTCCTGGAGAAGTTAAATGCCCAAGATCCTTTCCAGCTCTAAAATTCTGTGATTTGATCATTTTTCTACGACTTTCCAAATGACCTTATAAATATTCAAAATTTTGGTAAAATAGAAAAAGGTATTACTCTGGCAACTAGCCCTGACTCCTTGCTGGCTAATGTAACTCTCTCCCCTCCATGACTCCTCAGGACTGTTCTGAATGTGAAATCTTGGCACAAGCTTCACCAGCTAGATGCTGGTAAGAATGAGTTTATCCATATTCACAATTATCTAATGAGCCACTGAAAAGCAGGGAGTAGAATATTTCACAAAAGAATACTCCTCCTCTCTCTAAGCCCCAGTTCAGAGGCAACCCCAGAAAATGTGTGTGGTTATAACCAGAGCTATCTCAGATCTAGATCCTAGGTTGGTCCCAGTTCTGAGTTGTGTCATTGTTCAGTCATATCCAACTCTTTCTAGATTTTGGAGTGGTTTGCCACTTCCTTCTCTACCTCATTTTACAGTTGAGGAACTGAGGGAAACTGAGGGAAGTGATTTGCCCAAAGCTAGTGAGTGTCTGAGGCTAGAGTTGGACTCAGGAAGATGAGTCTTCCTGACTTCAAGCCAGGTACTCTATCCATGGTGCCACCTACCTGCTCTAGTCACAAAAGTGGGAGTCAGTCCTGAGTCACCCCAGTCTTATGCTACTTTAAAGGAAATCCAACAAGGACCTTAACTTTTAACAGCCTTGATCCATGCCACATAAAAGATTCTCAGCACCTGGGGTGGAAATGAGATCCACTTACCACTAAGCAACTAGGTCTTCTGTTCTGCAGTCCATAGTCACATAGGGTAGCAGAGAAGATCTAGGGACCAGTCTTCTGATGACATTGCTTCTCCATATTTAGCCTCCCCACATTAACCTCTCCACTGGGCTTCCACGGGACTATAATTAAAAACTGCCTGGCTTGGTAGAATCTGTCAGAACTTTTACTCCACTCTCTGAGAAACCAAGGTCATCTCCACACCAAAATAAAGCAGGGGAGCAGGGTTTGTATGGACCAGAGGTTCCCAAAGTTTTGTCCTACTGCCCCCTTTTCAAGAGAAAATTACTCAGTGTTTCTACCCCCTGAAATCTATTTTCTTTAACCCTTCAATGTTCTTTTTAATTTATGTAATTTCAAAAAAATGTATAATTTTTTATAAAATGATGCATCTTAAGTTTAATAATTTATTATAAATTCATGCTTTTTCCTGCATTAAAATTTTGATGACTCAATATTGCATCATGTAATCACAAAGTATTGTATTATAAACAAGTCATTACACACACATATTCTGGCCAACGCCTGCTGCGCTTCCCAGCGCAACCTCCTCACCTGCCAACACTTACTTGTTAAGACCTGTCAGCAGACCTGACCACTGATCAATTATAAATTGCATTTTGTGTGTTTATTTGGTAAATAATGTAATCGCTATGATTTTAACTCTGTTTCACAACAGATGAAACATTTGAATGGTTTTTCAAAACTTTCTTATCTTCTCTTATTTCCTTATGCTTCCACTACCCCCTTATTTTTATTTAATGCCTCTCAATTGCACCAGAGGCTACTACTACCCCTATCCCCCCGATCCTCCTGAATCATTCCAGCCACCACACCAAGGGGGCAGTATCACTCACTTTGGGAACCTTGTGGTCATTATGATATCTAAGTAATGTCAGAAGAAAGTCCTCAGTGTGTTGAGTGGGCCTCATGTGGAGTTTTATGAATAAGGGTCACATAGATTGGTCAGGCATGGATGGATTATGCTTAGGACCAGTGGAGCAGGTACTCAAATTAATAAGAACACGGATCTGTTGGAGTATGTATGTTAAGTTAATTGAATCCAGACATGATTGCTCCTTTTTAATTCCAGGAAACTACTTTCTTAGATAGGATCTAACCAGAGTATTAGCATCTAGGCCATATCTGTCATTCAGAAAAAACAGAGGGTCCACCATGACTCTGTGACCTTTTATTCTATATGCCATTTTTTGTTTCCAAATTGAGACTCAGCTTTTGTTCTGACTTAAGTTTTTGTAGCAATGTATAATGAAAAGAACCAAAGACTCAGATTATAGACTTGATTCTGCTTCTAACTAGCCATGTGACCTTGGTCAAGTCAGTTAAATTGAGGATCTTTCATTCAATTAAACAATTACACAGACATTTACTAAAAGTTGAATGTATTCAGAACATTGTGTGAGAACTGAGGGAAATACCAAGTTTAGATAAGAAAGGAAGTTTAGGTAAAGCATCTGTATAGGACTTTGTGGTTGACATGTTGCTTTATGGCCCTTTCAAGATGTAAAATGAATGAATTGGATGAAATTATTCCTTCCTCTTATGAAAGTATGTGATCTCATAATTCTATTTCTCATCTTCTGTCCATTTCTTCTCCCATGTGAATCACCTTAGTACAACCATCTTGGACCTCTTGGCTATCTGGCATTAGTAAAAACTAGCTTCATCATGGATTTAGAGCTAGAAGGAATCATAGAGATCATCCAGTCTGAACTCTTTATTTGACAGATGAGGAAACTGAGGCCTAGAAAGGTTAAGTGACATATCTGAAGTCACAGAGCTAGAAAGTATCTGAGGAGTCCAACTCAGGTCTTCCTGATTCTAAGACCAGCGCTCTATCCAGTATACAGTGCAGTCTTGAAGAATGCATTATAAATATGATAAAGAATTGTTTGAAAAAAAGTGGTGTTCATGCATTCATTCAATGAATATTTTTTAAATATTATCTGTAATCAGAGAGAGCACTGTGCTTGGTGCTGGGATTATGTGATGTTTAGAGAAAACATGGTCTCTGCCTTCATAGAGCATAGTCTACATATGTCTAATAGGAAAGCAAATCATAGAGATTTATGTAATCAATATATGTTAATAATATGTAGATATATATAATCAATATTGATTATAAAAACATTATACTATATATAGTATATGTATATATATATATATATGGAGAGAGAGCTTATATAATCAGCATTGATTATAAGCAAATTAGAGAGTTGCCTCCCCAAAAGGTGCTCTCTGAGTTTTGAGGAAGAAAATTGGTACAAGCATGGGGTATAAGAGAAGGCTTTACGGAAAGGGTGACATTTGGATTGGGTTTTAACAGATTAGGAGGGAATAAAACATGTAAAAAGAGATAAGGAAGATATTCTGGGTATAAGAAATAGGATGAACAAAGTGATATAATGAGGAACACGGCAGATGCAGAGATAAGAAAGCAATGTAGCTTGGCTAGATCACATGGGAGGTAAATGAATAAAATGAGGTGAAATTCTTAAGGTGGGCTAGTGCTAGGCTGTGAAGGTTCTCGAAAGCCTGGCAGAAGAGGAAGAACTTAGTTTGCAACATGTACAATAAGCCTCTAAAGAAAAATTTTAGCAGCAGTATGACATGACTAAATCTGTAAAGAAAGACTACTCTAGCAGCGAGATTAAGGATGGATCAATGTAAGGAAAGAATGAAGTAAAAAAGATGTATAAAGAAGCTATTGCTGAGGTCCATGCAGATGCTGAGGAGCTGAAACATCACCTTGCTAACAAAGCTCCTTATAGTCAAAGCTATGGTTTTCCAATAGCAATGTGTGGCTGTGAGAGTTGGACTATAAGGAAAACTGAGCATCACAGAATCAACACTTTTGAATTGTGGGTGCTAGAAAAGATTTTTGAGAGTCTCTTGGACAACAGGGAGGTCAAATCAGTCAATGCTTAAAAAAATTAACTCATTCTATTCATTAGAAGGACAAATGCTGAAGCTGAAACTTAAGTACTTTGGCCACATAATGAGAAGGTAGGATTCATTGGTAAAGACCTTGATGTTGGGAAAGATTGAAGGCAAAAGGAAAAGGAGATGGAAGAAGATGAGATGGACAGATAATGTCATGGAAACAACAAGCATATATTGGGCAGACTTTGAAAGATAGTGGAGGATAGAAGGGCCTGGTGTGCTCTGGTCCATGGGGAAGACTCACTTGAACCAACTGAACAACAAAATACAAAATGATGAGAGTAGGAATGGAAAGGAAAGAATGGAGAGGAGAAATACTGTGAAAATGGAATCAACAAAAGTACAATTAAAGAGAACCCCAAAATTTTGAATGTGGGAGTCTGGATGAATGATGGTACTAATGGATTTAAACAGCAAAATCAGACAGAGGAATAGGTTCTTTTTTGTTTGGAAAGAGATGGGGGATATATTTGCTGTTTTAGATATTAATGATCCATTCAGAGGAATCTACCCTGTAGCAGATGGGTGAGGGGAGTATAAAACACAGAAGAGGTCAGGGCTGGAGATCTCCCTTTGGGACTATGGTAGTGAATGAAATTGCCAAGAGAGAGTATAGCAGCCTGGACACAGACCTTGGGGAACACCTACATTATGGGGTTCTGATGAGAGTGCCAGTAAAGGAAATATAGAAGATGTGGTTAGAAATACTGGAAAAATTGAATGGAATGTCTTTATGGATAGAGCATAGGCCTTGAAGTCAACAAGACCTGCCTCAGACACTTACTTGCTGTGATGACTTTGGGCAGGCTATTTAACCTCTTCTAGTTTCAGTATTCTCATCCAAAAATGGGAGAATTAATAGCATCCACTTCACAGGGTTTTTGTATCAAATAATAAATGTAAAGTGCTATGTAAACCTTAAAGAGATGGGTAAATGCCAACTATTATTATGATTGAATAATAATTGTAACTTACAGACTTTAAAGGTTTGAAAAGTATACATCTTCTCATTTGATCGTCACAAAAAAAGTGACCCTTCAAGGGTGGTTCTAGAGATGTTATCATTCTTATTTTACAGATAAGAAAACTGACACTCAGAGAGGTTAAGTGATTTGTCCAGTCACAAAGCTAGTTAGTATTTGCAGTGGGATTCAAACTCAGATCTTCCTGACTCCACATCCACCCCTCTATCTGCTCTACTATGGAAGAAATGAGAACATATTCAGTAGAATTGGTCAGCAGTATCAAATGCTGCTGAGAGATCAAGGCAGAAGAATTTTTTTAAAGCCATTGAACTGGTTGGTTAGAGTCACTGATGACCATAAGAGAGTAGTTTCAGTAAACTAGTAGTCTTTCTGGACAACATCAGCCACAACACCTCAAAGAAGCAAGCTGAAGCAGAAGACCAGCGATAAGCCCAGAGACACTGCGGCTGAGCAGAACACTCACAAGGGAAAGCCAAGGCAGGCACCTGCCTGGGGAAAAACACTGGCCAGAGAGGAAATACCATAAGACAAGCCCGGGATGACGGGGGTCTCTGGGAAGCCCCCAATAGCCCACAGTGTCTCCTCCCAGCTCCAACATTGGCCAGAGCAGTGCCATGCTATGAAACTGAATCGCTTCCATTTGAACTGTCTTAGGAAGATTCTGAGGATCACCTGGCAGGATGGGGTACCAGACACTGAAATCCTTGCTCAAGTTGAACTGCCAAGTATTCAAACTATACTTCAGAGAGTGCAACTCAGATGGGCTGGCCACATTGTTCAAATACAAAATGCATGCTTGCCAAAAAGACTATTTTATAGAGAACTTGCATGGGGCAGGCGGTCACATGGTGGCCAGAAGAAACGATACAAGGATACTCTCAAGGTCTCTCTCAAAAACTTTGGATTTGACTATGCAACTTGGGAGAAACTGGCACAGGATCACTCAGCATGGCGTGCACACATCAGAAAAGGTGCTGTACTCTTTGAGCAAAGCAGAATTGAGACAGAACAAAGTAAACGCAGGATGCACAAGTTTGGGATATCCACCCCAAATATTCATACAGACTATCTTTGCCCAACCTGTGGTAGAGCATTCCAAGCTCATATTGGTCTGATCAGCCACAGTAGGACACGCTGAAATTCCACTTTACAATGGTGATGTCATTTTGGTTCTCTTTGAAGACGGAGGACATCAACCAGTCTTTCTGGAATCCAGATTCCAAGGTATTGAGAAGAGAGTGAATATCTGGAAAAGTGGAGGCATTGGGTAGACCCCTTTTTTTCAAGAAACTTATTAGTGAAAGGGAGAAGGATTGAGAAATACCTGGACTGGTTATAATGTCAAGAAAAGGCTTTTTTAAAACATTGGTGAAGTTTGGGTAAATTTGTAATCAAAGTGGAAGAAGCCATGGAGAAAGAGACTGAAGGTTCTAGAGAGAGGAGGCATTCCTCTATTGGAACAAGATCCTAAGGTGTGGGGGAGAGGCAGAGGGAATTTAGGAGACAATGGGATTCAGAGCACAAGTAAATTAGTTGAGTGATAGAGTGAGATGGGAAGACCTATGATTGCATTGAGACAGGAAACTCTAAATAAGAAAATATCTATCTGCTCTGAAACCTATAGACTTGGATAATTATGTTGGGCTTTGAAAGATTGGTTACATGGCCTGTATGTGTTAAAATGCAGGACATTTGCCATAATGGAGAATTTTTTGGAATTTATGGCTAGATGAGGGGCTTGATTTCATTATCCATAATGATGGACACTGGACCTTTGATTTAATTGACATGGAATGAGTAAACTCCCTCTACCAATGTAGTTCAACACCTTCTCCACAACTTAGAGTCTTAAAAATTCTCCATAGTTTAGTTTAAGTTAGAATGGGTTTTCATCTGACATGGCTTAAGGAGGAGGCAGATCAATTTAATGTCTGTTAGTTGTTCTATATACAGTAGGTCATCACTGTTCATGGAAAGTAGCTCCTCCCAAGTGGGATATCCCCAAAATGTTATATCATACTATGGTATTAATTGAATAGAAGGGGGCAGAATATAAAATTTGGTGAGCATATCTATGTATCTCTTCCATTTCCTCTTTCTCTATCTTGTTCTCTTGTCTCTTTTTCTATGGTATGGGAATCCCAACTAGGGAATGGATGGAGACTGGATCATGAGGGTGGTACAGTGGATAAAGTGCCAGGTCTGGAGTCAGAAAGACCTGAGTTCAAATACAGTCTCTACCACTGACTAGCTGTGTGTGACACTGAGGAAGTCACTTAACCCTGTTTGCTTCAGTTTCCTCATCTGTAAAATGAGCTAGAGAAGGAAATGGCAAACCACTCCAGGATCTTTGGTGAGAAACACCACTCCTCCAGCCAAAGGTCACAGAGATTCAGACGTAACTGAAAGGACTAGACAAAAACAATGTCAAAATGAACTAGACTGTGAATCTGACTGGCACTGGCATAGATTTGGGAAGGGACATTTGAACTGTGGGGATCTGAGAACTGCAGCCTAACAAACTAATCTTTTACCTTAACTGGAACATCAGCAGCCTAAAGGAGTGACTCTGCCAGCTTTTTGCAGGAAAATGCAAAATAGACAAAATTTAAGTACAAAATATTTTGATTTTGTCATCTGTTTCCTCTCATCTGATCCCTGGACTTCCAGTGCCTTCATGTCATCTTATGACTGTCTATCCAGGCCTATTCTTATCACCTAAATTTTCTCTCTTTCTTCCATCCCCCAATCAAAATTCCTTCACTCCACAGCTCACCCCTTTGCAAGCCTTAGCTAGCTGCTGATTAGTTTAGCTTATTAAAATAATTTGCACTAAGGTGTGAAGGAAACTCCCCAGTGAAGGGTCATTTGCACTGTAAAAGCAGAACGTGTTAATGCAAATTAATCATAATTTGTGAGATGATCTGGGAAGTTCAAGAGGGAAGGGTTTTGGGCACTCTTGGCCCACTTTAAAGCCTTTTTCCTAGTCTAACAATATAGCATAATAAAAGGAATCTGCATTTTAGACGCTCAATAAAGACAATACACTTTCATAGTAAGATATGCAATGCAATTGTATCTTTACAGCATATAAGTAGGAATAACATTTATCCATATACTCTTCCCCATTCATCTTTGAAAGGAAATCTTAGGGGCTCAATAAATCAAACAAGAAACATCTTATTAAGCACCTATTATGTGCTCAGCTATGCACTGTGCTAAGCTCCAGTGATAAAAAGGCAAAACAAAGAATCCCTGCCCTCAAGAAGCTAATAGTTCTAAAAGGACAGAGTAGTGTATGAGAGGCAGGATGTGTGTGTATGTGTGTATGGATGCACACATACATGTATATAAGCATGTAAAAATATATTCAAAATTAATAAAAGGAGTAAATTTCAGGTCTTATAACTAGTACAGTAAGACAAAGATTCATTATCTTGGAAGAGATTACAGCTTATCCGCAACCAGAGATATGGTAGCTAGAGGAAAGGTCACTATAGAGATAGAATCAGAAGTTCTGGGTTCAAGTCTCAGCTTCGCTGCTTACTAGCTGTGTGTAAAATCAGGACAGTTGTTTCAACCCTCTAGATCTTATTCCCCTTGTTTGTAAAATGAGAAGTTTGGACTTGACCTGTAAGGTTCCTTCCAGGTCTAAATCCTATAATACTGTGATCCTATGAAACCATTTCTTAGGATGGGTCACTGCTGGGAAGATTTCCACAGGTGGCTCATCCCTTCTATTTATATGAACTATTATTAGCTTCAGTTTCAAAGGGAGTCATTTTTTTGACCTTGTCCCCAGTTTCTAGGGTTACTAGGCACTCTTCAGACCTAGGCATTGACTACTAGGCATACTGAAATATCTCAGAAGGTAAGAAGGAAGCCATCTTGCCTTTTGGATGAGAATTCCTTGGGAGATGTTTGCTATGCTCTAACAAGTAAGAGAAATAAATGAATTATCTAGCTGAAAGGTACTTTTGGCATTATCTGTTGGAATCACATCAATTTATAGATGAGGAAACTGAGATCCAGAGAAGTTCTTAATAATAACTCAAATTTACGTGAACCTTCATAGTTTACAAAGCAATTTCCTCACAATTCAGTGAAGTGTCCATAGTACCAGTATTATTATCCTCATTTTACAGATGAGAAAACTAAGATGCAGAGAAGTTCATTTGAGTCATTCTCCATCATGGAAAGTGTTCTAGCAGAAACTAGATGAATTTTACAACAATGACTCTTGGGTTTGTTGGGAGATTAGACTTGAGGGTGCCATGTAAAGTTACCTCCACATCTAAGATCTATGGTTCAAGTATCAAAACTAGAACTTAAACCCAGGCCTGCTAACTTCAATTCCAACTCTGGTGCCTTTCAGTAAGTCGAGTAACTAGATACATAGTGTGGTGGACTCTGAAGTTTTCTAATTATGTATCCCATCAATAAAATTTTGTTAGACATATATCCCTAAATTTCCTTATAAATGATATACATGTATGCCTGTATTAATAGTTTTATGCATTATAAAACTTATATGTAAGTAGAATTAAATAAATTTTTAAAAATATTTTCCCCATTTTATGCATTATAAAACTTATACTTAAGTAGAAGTAAATAAATTTTAAAAAATGTTTTTCCCCAGTAACATGTAAAGACTATTTTTAACGTTCTTTTTTTTAAAATGTTTAGTTCCAAATTTTCTTTCTCCCTCCCTCCCTCAGACAGTAAGCAATTTGATACAGGTGATACATGTTCAGTCATGCAAAACATTACCATATTACTCATGTTGTGAAAGAAGATGCAGACCATAAATACAAATTTAAAAGTGGGAGGTAAAAACAAAATGATGTTTTATCCTGCAGTCAATAGGGAGCCACAGGAGTTGTTTGAGCCTGGGGAGTGGTCAGACCTGTGCTTTAGGAAAATCCCTTTAGCATCTCTGTAGTAGAGGTTGTACGGGAGGAGGAAGAGGCTAGAGGCAGGGAGATGCATTAGGAGGCTGGTGTGATAATCCTGTGTGAGTAAAGAAGACAGATGTGAGAGATGTTGTGAAGGTAGAAATGTAAGAATTTAGCATTTGATTGGGATATATGGGATGAGATTGAGGATACACAGGTTGTGAATCTGGTCACCAGGAGGATAGTGGTACCTTTAAAAGTAACTAAAGAGTTTGGTAGAGGAATACATTTGGGGAGAAAGATGTAACAAGTTCTATGATGCAGGTAACAACCCATCCATGCCTGTTCATCTAGTGCCAGTCATTCCATCCCCCCTAAAACAAAAAGGGGGAGATGAGGCTCTTACTGGTCACTACTCCAGAGGATAGAGGCCACATGTGGCCTCAAGGCTGCAGGTTACCTATCCCTAGGATAGAGCCTCCTCTCTTTTGTCCTCCAAGGGTTCTTGCTATAGTCAGGAAGTAATCCGAAGAGCAGGAGGAAGATATTTTGGGGAAGACATGTTGGGGAACAGGGGAAAGTGATTTTCCCAATAACATCTAAGCAGCTAGCTATCAAGGCCTGGGAAGCACTTGGGCTCTAACTTCATTATGGATCTATACGTGGATTAGAAAGGAAAAGCTTGGGAACTTGAATAGCAGAGAGATGAGTCAGAGTAAGGGAGTGCTGGGGGAAGATATTTCCTTTGCTTGTGGCCATTGCCGATAGGATGGTATATGCCCCATTTTCCAGTCTCTGATTAACTAATCACATCCCCTTTGAGTTCAGAACATAGTTCCCTTGGGCTCTGATTCTGGGTCTCCACTTTGGATACTACTGACATGGTGAGTTTGTGACTGGCCTGAAATTTAGATTTTTATCATATTATACTTAGCATTACACTTAATATACTCATGAGGATAGCTAGGTGTCACAGTGGATAGAGTGCTGGGCTTAGAGTCAGGAAGCCCTGAGTTCAAATTTGACCTCAGACACTTAGTAGCTTTGTGATCCTGGGCAAGTGACTTAACCTTGTTTGCCTCAGTTTTCTCATCTATAAAATGAGCTGGAGAAGGAAATGGCAAACCACTCCAGTATCTTCACCAAGAAAACCCCAAATGAGGTCACAAAAAGTCAACTGAACAGTCACAAAAATCATTAAAAAAAAAACATGGTACCATTTTTAATGATGCCATTTTTTATTCCTTTTTTTATCCTACCTCATTGCCTAACAAAGTACTCTGTACTTAGTAAATGTTTTTTTGAATGGATGGATGAATAACTAGGATCCAGGTCTCATGACACAAATATTGAAGTAGAAATAGCAGTGGATTTAGAGTTAAAAACCTCAGGTTCCTATCTTGTTTCTGTGACTTCTCAGGGTGTCACCAGCTAGACCAGGGATGGGGAACCTGCAGCCTCAAGCCATGTGTGTCCTTCTAGGGCCTTGGATGTGGCCTTTTGACTGAGTCTGAGTTTTACAGAACAAATCCTTTTATTAAGGGGATTTGTGCTATGAAGTTTGGATTCTGTCAAAGGGCCACACTTGAGGACCTAGAGGACCACATATGGTCTTGAGGCCACAGCTTCCCTACCCCTGGACAAGATGATGAAGAAGTAAAAACTAGACCCTTCCAGCTCTGAACCCAGGGATTCCAATTCAGTTCAATTCAAAGGTATGTATTAAGTGCCGACAGTATACCAGGTATCAGGGACACATGGCAGAAACAAAGGTCTCTTGTCTTCCAGGAACTTGTTTATGACCAAGAAGGACCAACATGTGCACAAATAAGTAAGTACATAATTATGCAAATGAGATACAAATAATTTTGGAAGGAAATGGAGAGAGAATCTCAGTAAATAGGGGAAATCAGGAAAGGTCTTGTGTAGAAGCTGGCTCTTGAAGGGATCAAGGGAGTCCCAGAAGCAGAGATGAAGGAGAACTTTCCAAAAATGGAAGACAATTAGTTGTATGCAGTAACAGCAATATGTTTTAACAGCAGCTTTGAGCAACCAGGTCATTTTGGCTATTATAACTATCCAAATTAACCACAAAGGACTCATGAAACAAGACGCTACCTGCAGCCAGAAAAAGAACTGACAAATGGAAGTATAAAATGGTCTTACATATATAAATAAATAAATAAAATGGTCATATATATATAAAAATTAAAAATGCATATGTGTATATATATATATATATATATATATATATATATAAAAATACACACACATAATATACCCACACATTTGTATCTAATGGTAGCCATCTCTAGGGTGGGAGGGGGAAGGAAGGGAAGGAAAAAGAGAGGGATAAAGAAAGTCATATGATAATTTTATTATGTATTTAAAAGGAATGCAAGTTGTCCGCCATGGATTTATAGTTTCATGAGCAATCATCTTTTTTCTATTCTACTTTGTTATAGAAATGCTTTTTTTTTATTTCTTAAATTCAGAATAAATAAATAAGATTTTAAAACAGAAAATATACAGAAACATAAAATGGAATGTCATCTATGGGAACAGCAACTGGCCATTTTGGCTGGAACATAGCATGTTTATGAAAGAATAAGGTAAAATAGGTCCAGAATGTGGAGCTGGATCATGAGAGGTCTTAAATGCCGAGCGGAGGAGTTGGGGTTTTGTCCTAGAGAGTTTCTCCAGAAGTAGGAGAGTCACTTGCACAAGTCTGTGCTTTAAGAATGTCAATTTGACATCTATTTGAAAGAAGATTGGAAATGAGAAAAACTAGAGGATGAGGTAGCCAATTAGGAGACTACTACAGTAGCCCAGTGATTAGGACCTGAACCAAGGTGGTCGCAGCATGAGTGGAGAGGATCCAAATGCAACAAGACTTAACAGCTAACAAGATCAAATCAACTGATCAGATTGAAGAGTCCAGGATGATTCTGGCATGTGAATTCGGGTAACTAGAAGAATGGTGGTGCCCTTAACAACAATAGTAAAGTTAGAAGGAGGATGAGTTTAGGGAGAAAGACAATGAGTTCAGCTTCACACACGGTGCATTTGAGATGTCTTTAAAGCATCCAGATGGAGAAGTCCAACAGGCAGTGAGTGATGTAAAACAGGATTTCTGGAGAGAGATGGAGGCTTTGTTATGTAGATTTAAGAGACTATCTGCTTAGAAAAGCTAAATCCATGGGAGCCAATGAGATTACTCAGAGTCAGGAAGACCCAGGACAGAACCTAGGAATATACTCATAGATAAGGTTTGGTCCAAAGATGATGACCTGGGGAGTGAAACTAAGAAGGAACAGTCAGATGGGTGGAAGAGAGAAATGATGCACCTGTAATTCACCCCCTTTTTACCTCTACCTTGTAAAATCCCTAGCTTCCCTTCAAGCACAAATCAAGTACCCCTACCTACATGAGGGCTTTTCTGATTTCCCCAGTCATTAGTGAATTATTCCTCATGAAATTACTTAGCATTACTTTGTATGTGACTTGTATTTACTTACCTACTACCAAATTGTTTCCTTCCCAGTATAACTGCAAGGTCCTCAGGAAATGGGATTTTTGTGCTTTGGGGTTTTTGTATCCCTAGTTCATAGAATATCATACTCATATTAGGTGCTTAATAAATCTTTACTAAATTGAATCGAATTGAATTGCAAACCTGGAGATGATTGAGTATCCATGAAGAGAAAGTTAGAAGTATCAAAGCAAATGTTCAAAAAGGAAGAGGACTCCTCATCCAGTACTCTTTTTACTAGTCTCACAATTTAGGGATTTGTAGCATAATGAGTGTTATCTAATAGTCACTCAATTATTTGTTCATTCACTTCTTTAGCAAAGTGCTGTGAGGAGAGCTATGTTCTAGGTTCAAGGCACCAGCAGACTATTCTAATATCCAGGATTTTATGATAAATATACTCGAGAGGACTGCAAAAAGAATGTTTTACGGGAGTATACTGCTTCTTTTTAAATAAAGCTATATGTAGCAATTTTTTATGAAATAGACTAGATGGCTATTTGATTAACCAGAATGCTCTGTTCCTAAATAATAAAAGAATTTATTGTATCAGCTAAGAATGTAGCAATACTATACTATATAATGACTTCCTTTTTAATTAAGATAATTTTAATTTAATTTTAATTAATATAATATTAACTTCCTAAGATTTATGCTCACATGTATGCATGCCAGAGGTATATTTGGTTTTTATAACAGCACTTTATAAAAACTCCTGTTTGCACTGCTATTATCTTTAGATATGTTACCTATGGGTCTGATCCTACTGCTTCAAAACTTTTACCTTGCATTTTTATACATTTAGCTCTTCATTACTCTGTATTTATCCATACATATATATACATATATGTAATCTGTACTTATCCAGGAGAAATTTATTTTTCTTCCTTCTTTCCTTCCTTCCACCTATTTTTCCTTCCTTCTCTTCTTTTCTTCCTTTCTTCTGCCTTTCCTTCCTGCCTTCCTTCTCTCCCTCCCTACTTCCTTTTTTCTTCCTTTCTTCCTTGCTCACACAAATATTGATCACCCATCATGTGCCAAAAAGGCATCAAAGTACCTTGCTTCCTCACTAATTAACAAGACCTGCTCATTTCTGGGAAATAAATAGCTCTGCAGACAAACAAATTAACAAAATGTCTAAGAGAATGAATGGCATCTCAGCAGCCAGCATCTATCTGCCTCCTGAGTGGTCATAAACATGAATGCCTTATTCTGTTGACTGAGTGGCTCACCACATGGCTCCTTGCACTCTTTGATCCACTCCAGAGAGTGATTTCCCTTCTTAACAATGGGTGGACAAAATCCAAACTGCTACACCTCCTTTCATTTATAAGGGGTAAGTGGTATGCCATAAACTTCCTGGAGATGGGATATGACATTGATCTGTCTTGTGTTTGGCATCTCTCTGGCAGCCAGTCAGTCTAGCCAAGTAGATGTCTTTCTATTTATAGCCCTTGAAGTAGAAGGTAGTGTGGTTGCCTATGTCCTGGAGAGATCCACACCTCATCTCTTTTACAGAATTTGTATTAAAGTAAAAAAGACCCTTTGGGAATTCTGAGGGACCCATATGAATGTTGTTTTCTTTGGACACTCCCACTGCTTATGTTTTAACATTCAACATTGAATCAACTTCATTAGAAAATTCTACAAATTACAAACAAGCTCACAAAGATGAAGTAACTTGTCTGAAGTTACATGGCTGGTTAGTAGATCTAGGACTAACATTCAAGTCCCCTAACTTGTAGTTTCAGCCTCTTCTCTGTAAATCATGCTAACAATAGCTTTGGAGTCAAAGGACCTGAGTTCTAGTCCTGACTATTTCTCTAACTTGCCATGTGACCTTGGATTAGTCACTTCAGTTGCCTGGGAATCAGCTTCCCCATTCATAAAATGAGAGAGTTGGATTAGGTGATCTGAGATATTCTAGGAATTTATGAATCTTTCTCACCCCAGTGTTTCCCATTTTGTTCTTAGAAACATCTCTTGAGAGTTTTTGGTTACTCTTGGTATTCAGAAGCAGCATGACACTGCTTCAGCCTTTTATTGGCTGAATGACCCCAAGACCTTACACTTAACCTCCTGCATCTCAATTCCCTCACCTGTAAAATGAGGTTATTGAACTTGATGGTCTCAAAGGTCCTTTCAGATCTAGACAGTGATTCCATCATCTATGATCCTGTGATTTGAGGAAGATAGCATGTTAGATGGACCTTCTATGACAAATACCAGAAAGATGTAGACCTGGCTAGGAAGATATCACTCTCAAAGCACCATCAACATCCCTTTCCCAGTCTATCTGGGAATAGTGCTTTCCTAGGGCAAATGTCTTAGATTGAGTATGTTTGAAAGAGAGTCACAGGGATATTAGGAAATGGTTACAAATGAATCTGATTGATTGAACAAGAGCCTCCCAGCATGGGCAATCTGTCTGCATCATTAGAGGGAGCATTCACATTATTGAGATCACAGACATGTCTGAGGAACAGCATGTAGGAGCAACTTGATTCTACTTATACTGGTTTCACTGGAAGGAGGACAAAGGACATGGCCTGATTTGGGGAAGAAAGATTAGTAAAAGTAGGCAACCACATGTACAAGGGAACAAGATGGACCTTATGCCTGTGTGAGTCATATGAATTGTATAGGTCCTGAGGGAAGAAATTTGAATTTACCGAAGAATTAGAAAGTTTACCTGACCGTTCAAAGGCTTGGGTTAGAGCCTAATCACATTTTCTATCAGGTTAAGTAAACCTGATAGATAATCAAATATTAGCCTGAGTGCTTGCAGGGAAAGTGAGAACCTTTTCAGGGAAGGCCATGAAGCAGATTCTGATGTTTCTGGAGAAACCTTTAGTGTTTAGCACAGACCAAAGGCTCTTATGACAGACTGTCTAACATTATTGCTTTATCCATGGTAACACTGGATAATACGTAGTAATACAATGAATGGGCTCATCTTCAAATACCTCTTCTTTAATAGTCTGTGTGTATATTTTATCCTTCCTGCTCCTTGCCCCGTCCCCAAAGCAGCATGTATGTTCCTTGAGGACGAAGATTGGGGGTTTTTATGTCTTTGTACCCAACACACTTAACATAATGGCTTATACATAGCAAGTGACCATCACATCTTTTCCTAAACCAAATTGAAGTAGTATCTACACTGAAATTCCTTTTAAATATCCTGACAGTAGTTGTTTTCTAAAGCACCATTTAGAAGAAAGTGTTAACATTTTCAGTTTTGTTCAAGGCTCATTCTCCAGTTGGCATTTAATATGTTAAGGTAATAAAGTATCTCACTCCTGGAATATATATCAGGGAGCAGGTTTGGTTTTATTTTTTCCTTTTAAATGAGCAGAATGACTGAGGAGAGGTGACCAGTCAAAGTAATGTGACATAAAACTGGACCTACCTGGGAAGACTTTACCCAAACAAGCAGGGCAGAGATCCCTTCCTGGGTCTATCTAGGAGCAATATTTTCCTACAGTAAATATCTTAGAACAGGTATGCCTGCAAGATCATGTGAACATTTACCAATGGTTATAAAATAACCTGGATGATTACTGCTGAGTGCTCAGCTGTGTCTGGACAGACTTGCTAGGACTAGAAATCCATCCCTACCTGCCCAGAGAGGAACAAAGGCATGAGCAGAGAGAGTCTACTTCTCTGGCTTAATGGCCTTCTTTTCAAAGTCTGCAATTAAAGAAAAAAACCAAGATCAAGGGTCATGACCCTAAGCAGGCTTCCACCAGTTCTCACAGGAAGATTTCTGACTTCTTGCCAGGATCCTTATCATTGGAATTCATCTGTCTACTTTTCAACTAGTAGGAATCCATAATTATTCAAAATAAGTGAGCTATAGATCTTCTGGTCTCCTTCGGTTTTGTCCCATTCTTTTCTATGACAGAAATTCACGAGGCAGTCCCTGGATTATTCTCCATAGAGTTCCCCTTGAGAGGGGTACCATTTGATTCTTCAGCCTAGCCAAAATGCCCCAAATTTCTTACATCTGAAAGCATGACCCATTGTCCTGGAAAACAGAAATACAATTCCAGTACCAAAGGCAGCTTGGGTCCCTAATGAGCAAAAAGGTAAGCTTTTTGCATATCGTTAGCCCTCAATAAGTTTGTACGACCAACTGACCTTCTTAAACCTGGGACTTGCTCATGGCCCACTTTATAGACAGTTGATCAGAATTGGAGAGTGTCTTCCCTGAAAGAAAGGTAATAAATAAATAATAGGCTGTGGCTTTCTGAGAGGGAGGAGGAATTTGTTGGGAAATATAGGTGATATTAAAAACCAAAATATGCTCATAGAAATTTATTTAAAAAAATTTTTTTAAAGACAAAACAAACCATGGAATCTGCTAAAGGAGCTGAAGTCATTTATTCTAGATTTCTAAGTATTACCATGATCTACTAAGCAAATGTGGTCTAATGGAAATACCAATGGCCTAGGAATCAAAATGGGCAGCTAGTGGTATAGTAGATGGAGTGCCGAGCCTGAAGTCAGGAAGACTCATCTTCCTGAATTCAGTTCTGGCCTCAGATACTTAACTAGCTGTATGACTCTGGGTAAGTTACTTAAATATATTTACCTCAGTTTCCTCATATGTAAAATGAGCTGGAGAAGGAAATGGCAAACCTCCAGTTTCTTTGCCAAGAAAATCCCAAATGGGATCACAAAGAGTTGAACATGACTGAAATAACTGAACAACATTGTTGTGTTCATCCTTTGTTGCTGAAGAAGACCATGCCATCAGAGAAATGATGACATGACCTGCGCTTGACTTTGTTTTGAGTGAGGGAGGGCTGTACAGGTCACCAGCCTCACTTCTCCTCCAGAGCCATCTGAATCCAGTGACCAGATATTCATCAGGATGACTGGAGAGGGCCCAGAATGCACTGGGAGACCTTGACCCATTTAGGCCTGGTCTATCTAGGTACTCACTTAGGGTGAGGTAATGCCCATTCATTGAATAGGCCTGTTTAAGAAGTAGCCAGGGGATGGCCCTTTTAATGAGGCAAAGAAAAAGAAAAACATCAGGCTCTTAAGCCAGGAGGGTCCAGAAGAGCCCTTAGGCAGGGTCCTAGTGTCCTCCAATGTATGAGCTTCAGAGTTTAGTAGGTTTAAGGTTTTGGGAAGAGAAAGGAAAGGAAAGGGAAAGCAAGGGAAGGGAAGGGAAGAAAAGGGAAAGGAAGGGAATTTAGCCAGTAAAACCCAAGTTAACTGGGCATCTTCTGACCATCCAAAGGAGTCAAAGAGTTAAATACCTAGCTGTGTGATTGTGGTTTAGCTCCTTACCTTTCTAGACTTCAGTATACTGATTTATAAGAATAGTCATTAGGACAGCCAAGGCCTATTCTAACTCTGAAATATCTCTTCCATTGACCCCCTCCTCTCCACTTCAACTACTACCACATTAGCTTAGCTAATTATCATTTCTGTTAGCAGAGCCTTCTAGCTGGGCTTTGCTTCTGGTCTCTCATCTCTATAATCTATCATTTCCATAAATTCCATAATAATTTTTCAAGTGCACAGGACAGATCTCATCACTCCTCCGCTCTAAAATCTAGGCCTTAACCCACCTTTTTATTCTTATTCACAGGGCTTCCATTCACTCATTCTATAGATGGCCACTGAGAATCATAGATCTGGAGCTAAAGGGACCTCAGAGACCTCAGTCAGTTAGCTACCATAGTAATCTGCCAAACACTGCTAAATTCCGGAAGTACAAAGACGAAGGTGAAATACCCAGCCTCCTCATTTTATAAATCTGAGGCCCAAGGAGATTAAGTAACTTGCTCAGGTAACACATAAAATAAGTGTGAATGACTTAGCTCTTCTTAGCAATACAGTGATAACAATTCCAAAGGACTTGTGATGAAAAAATGCTCTCCACCTCCAGAAAAGGAACTAATGGAGTCTGAATGTAAATTGGAGTGTACTATTTCTCTACTTTATTTTTTCATGGTTTTTTTTTTATTGTTGTTCTATGTCTTCTTTCACAACATGACTAATAGGGAAGTATGTTTTACATGATTGCATATATAACCTATATCAAATTACTTTCTATCTTAGGGATAGGGGAAGGAGAAAATTTGGAACACAAACTTTTTAAAAAAGTGAATGTTAAAAATTGTCTTTACATGTCATTGGAAAAAAATACTATTATGAAGCACAGATAGTAAGCATTCAGATGCAGATGTTCATCTAAGGATTCTGACAACAGAAGCAGTCTTCACTCCACCACACCTCACTGGCCACTCTGCCTCTGCCATGATTCTACTGCCCCTAAAATCAGATAGAAAAAGCTATCAAACTGAGCCTAGGATTCACTCAGCTATATTACTGTCCCTGGCATCTTGTTTAAATGTCAACAGATTGTTCATCTGTACTCTGTACCTGATACCTCATTTGCAACATAGGCTCTCTCATTCCGGCCGCTATTGCTTAAAGACAAAAGCACTGTGATTTTCTTTCCTTTTTGTATTTTTTCTTGTTTTCATTTAGTATTTTGTCTTTTCCCAGTTACATGTAAAAACAATTTTTGACATTCATTTTTAAAACTTTGAGTTTCAAATTCTCTCCCTTTCTCCCTTCCCATCCCATCCCCCATTGAGAAGGCAAGCAAATCAATATATATTATAGATGTGTTAGTCGTGCAAAACATATCCATAATAGTCATGATATGAAAGAAAATAGACCAAAAAAAACCTCAGGAAAAACAAAGTGAATACACACATACATACATGCATACATACACACACACTTACATACATATGATTCAATCTGTATTCAGACACCATCAGTTCTTTCTCTGGGGATGGATAACATTGTTCATCGAAAGTCCTTCAGAATTATCTTGGACCGTTGTGTTTCTGAGAACAGCCAAGTCATTCACAGCTGATCATCTTACAATATTGTTAATACTTTGTACCAGTACTTTTCACTTTGCATCAGCCCACGCAGGTCTTTCCAGGTTTCCTGAGAGCATCCTGCTCATCATCTGTTACAAGTGCTATGATTTTCTACATTGCTGATAGTAGGATATTTACTGGGACTAATCTGTAAGGCACTTTTTACGGTAAATGCATTAATATTTCTATCTCTAGGTTTTGTTCCATTCATTCTGTTTGGCGTAGGTGTAACTGTGGCATTTTTTATTTGAATTCCATTTAAAAAACAACCCGTCTTAAACTTTTGAGTTATTTTCCCATAATTTCTTCCCTGGCACCAGAGAGAGAACTCATTGAATCAGTTGACCAGTCATGTCCAAGTCTTGGTGACTCCAGAGATCATACTGTCCATGGGATTTTCTTGTCAAAGATAATGGAGTAGTTTGTCATTTCCTACTCCAGTAACATTAAGTGTGCTTACCTATATAATGACCATAAGGTTTTTCTTCTTCCCTAATGGGAGTGAAATAAATTGTCATTAAAAAAGTGTGATATGATCAGTTTTCAAATAGGTACTAGAGCAAACTTGGGAGAAAAACTTGAAATAGAAAAGTATGCTTCTCAAACCAAGGTCTATCTCTCGGTATGACCAATGAGACTTTTCAAATTCCCTTTGGGATTAGTCTCTTCCTTGCCTAGCTCTGAATTCTTAGAAAAACCTGACCAGGAAATCTATTGGGTTTTACTGTTGCAATATTTTATTAGTAATCAACACCACCATCTAAAAGTACACATATATTTTTCAGTTTATCTGAGGTCTTGGTTTTGCAAGATAACACATTTCTGTTGGGTGGTGGCAGTAATGTATGTGTGTATGTGTTTTAATCAATTTTTGATTATTCAATATCCTTAGAGAAAAGCTTTTGATCATAACATTTATATATGTATACATATGTGTGTATATGGAGCAAAATGAGGAGGGGAGTGAGAGAGAAAGGAAAGGGAGGGAGAGAGAGACAGAGACAGAGACAGAGAGACAGACAGAGAGAGAGACAGAGAGAGAGAGACAGAGAGAGACAGAGAGACAGAGAGAGACAGAGAGAGAGAGAGAGAGAGAGAGAGAGAGAGAGTGAATTCTTGCATCTTCTAATGGATTTGGCTCCTGCTTTGGCATTCTCTTTGGTTCTGCCCTAAAAGCTCCATTGACCCTTGTCTTCAGCATTTAAAATATCCTCTCTCTTAATATGTTAACCACATGTTACCAAGCTCTTGCTCCCTACCTCCCCTCCCCTTCCATCTTTTCTATCAGACTCATAAATCTTTCCATAGAGAATGGAATTTAATTGCTTTTTTTCTATATTCGAATTGGTTTTTGGCAAGTCTCACCGCTAAATATAATAAGATTACCTCCCATATAGCTCAATGTTTTGGATATTACTTGTGAAACAGGTCAATATTTAGAGTTGCTCTGAGAACTAAAAAGTCTTACGTTTTCAACTAGCTCCTAGTTGCCTGAAAAGCAACCTAAAACATGAAGTCCAGCCCCCCTCATTTTACAGAAGTGATAATTGACTCAGGTGAAGGAACTGGCCCAGGGTTACCAGGTTATTGACAAAGATCTTTCCCACTTAAGTAAGGCTGATTCTGGACCTGAGGTCTCCTGACTTCCCAGATCCAAATTATTTGCACTCCATTGTACTATTTCCTTTTTTTCTGAAAACCTCAACGTAAATATCCCTCAAATTCAGCCCAAATCTTACTCTTGTGATCCAGGCCCATATATTTAGTTGCCTCCTAGACATTTTCAGATTTCTTTGCTGGTTTGCTTAATCTTTTTTTTATCACTTTCAGATGTCTACATGTCATGTCATCACTCTAAATGTAATATATATAAAACAGTACTTGCTCCATGTGCAAAAAAATCCAGGTTCTCCTCCAGAGTTCCCAGTTTCTATTAATGTCACCATTATTAGTCTAATTATTCAGAATCAAAGCTTCCCTTGATGCCTCTTTTTTCTTCATTCCTTAGATCCTTGCCTTGGATCGTGCCATTTCCCTGTCCTAGAAAACTTTCTCTAATTCATTCATTCAAATCTTAATTCTTTTTGCAACTTACCCAAATTGATCTCTCAGTTTTCTGTCTTTCACATAGCATTGATGTTCTATGCAACTCATTTGGTCATGTCATCATACACCATATTGCTCAGTGCTGTTACTTACTTCACCATGGAAGTACTTCATCTCTCCAACTAGATGGGAAATTTCTGCCCAGCAGGGATGGTGTCTCATCCCTCTTTCTGTATTTCTGTGCTTAGGTTAGAGAAGACTGTTAGCACATGACAAGGTTCAATAAATACATGTTGGATTAAGTTGAGTTGGATGGATCCATTGGGCTCCTTTTCTTATGAGTGATTGGTTATGCAAAGTAGAAAAGCTGGTCACTTACATTTCTTTGTTTATGCACTATTATATAGTTGAGGCCCAGAGGTCGACTATAGGCACAGTTTTGTCATTTGTAGGCCTCTGCTGTTGTGTAGTCTGAAGCCCATGCCAGCTGGATACATTGGTGTCCATCCAGCCTTCAGTAGAAGAAGGGTGAGGAGACAAAATGCCTTGGGCATGGAGGGTGGAATTAGTGTGTGTTTCATTATGCAAGAAGAAAAGCATGACTTTTTTTTTTTTTTTTTGCTATTTCAAATCTTGCCATGAGGTTATTGCCGAAGAATGCATAAATATCGAAGGAGAATTAAAGAGGGCTTTTCCCTAGGAAAATATTGCAAACTTTAAGAGCCCAGTAAAGTAAGGAACAATTTAGTAGATTCCCCTTAAATATCTTCTTTCACTTCTTTTATTAGCCACGTGCCTGGTCTTTTAGAAAAGTACTTTGGAAATACTCCAATACTTTGAGGTTAATGGGACTGTGTGATGAGTTTGAATATGGATCGGGTGAGGAAGTTTGGGAGAAAAGGAAAGTAATGAGACCATAGTGTTTCTCTTGTTCAGATCTGGGGATTTCAGATTATGGATTGAATTAAAGTAGCTCTTGGGAAAATGCAGACCCCTGTACATTCATGCCTAGTTATCTCCAGGGAACAATTTCAGCCAGAACTTACTCCACATCCACTCCTCCCCAACCCCCAATGAGGTTCTTTCACCCATCCAGCTCATCAAGCCTGGTCAAGAGTACACAAAGTCACCACAACTGAGTTTGCAATGACCCAGGCCTTGTGACCAAGTCAGAGAGACAGTTCTCCCCAGAGTTCAGTGAAGGAGTGCAAAGGGGATTTCTTTCATACCCTTTCACATTATTTCAGCACTAGTAAGAATGCAGTGAGTGACTCTGGACAACAGAGTCTCTTTATATTCCTTGGCTCTCCTCTAATGAAGCAATTAGCCCTGACTAAATCTCACCACATTCCCTCTTCTCCCTGTCTCCCTCTCCCAATTAGGACTCTGCTCATTATTAATCCTCCCAGGGACAGTTGTCAATGTATATCAACCCTCATTTTTGGGGAGAGAGATACATATTTTAACCCTCTTTTTCTACCATTAGTTGAGTGCCCAGACATAGGTTTGTTAATATTTTTTTCTCTGTAGATGCTGGACTTTTAAGTAGATGATTCACTTGACATTATAAAATGTGTGTGTGTGTGTGTGTGTGTGTGTGTATTAGCACTTGCCATACTGTCCCAGATTTGAGGGAAAAGATGTGGTTTTAGAGACTAGCTTTCCAACTGCAGAAGATAATGAAGGAGGGAATGAGGAGCTTCCATCCAGCCTCAGCAAAATTCCCTCCTTCATATCAATATACTTCTAATTAGAGCACAGATAGGTACATTGTAAGAAAGCCCATACTATTAATTTTGCCAGTCAGTGCATAGTAAGGACAATGGTCTGGGAATCTGGTGTCCATTGTCAAAATTTGCAATAAAGTTTCAGTGTGTCTATGTGGGTTTCTCTTCCAGAAAAAGATTCAGGATGATATCATAGGAATTGTTTAGAAGTTTTGGACAATAATACTCTAGTATGTGCTCCTTGAGTGCAGATTCCATATTTTATTTTTTTTTTCTTTTTCTCTGTATCCCTACTGCATAGCACAGAACCTAGAACACACATAGTAAGTTCTTGATAAAGGCTTATTGGCTATTTGACTGTTGAAATAAAGAGCTAAATTTCTCAATTCCTTCTCTTTTGTTTCTTCCTCTTGTAGATGTATTGGAAGGAAATAAAATCAATAGCCAACAGAAAGGTACTTTCAATCTATTATTTCCTCAGCCCTATAAATGCCAAATTGTTGATATTTCTTTTGGAGGCCTTTCCTCTGATCCCTGTTAAATTTATCAAGGAAGAGAAGGAAATCTGAAAGATCAAAGATACAAATGATAGGCAGCTGATGCACCAAGCATTAAGGCAAAAAACATGGATCTAAGGTGTTTCCCCCACCCCCAGTCAAACCTACCTCTTCATACACAAACCACATATAGCTTACTCTAGTCCAGGGAGGGAGGAGATGTTTTCCTGCCAGCAAAAGTGACAAACTCAGTCCTAATGTAAGTTTGCTGGGGCCAGACACATCTGAAGTAAAGAAAAAAAATGTGAAATTTGGCATCTACAAATGGGAGTATGGAAAATGAGGCATTTGAAGTCACTCCAAGTGCCAAAGTCAACAACTGCCAAAGATCCATACCTGTATGTCTTACTACAGAGACAACAACAAGATATTACTGACTAATTCAGACTAATTGGGGATGGTTCAATAGTTTTCAGGTCATACTGTCAGCCAAAGGAAGATAAATAAATGTCCCCTATTGGAGATCTTATTAAGACACCTGCTTCAATGAATAGACAGAATTTGCAATCAACATAATTATAGGTCCTTGGGTGCTACAAACGTGCTTGAAAACCACTTATTTACGCTAATTGCAAAGTGGGAAGACAGATGTTTCACAGGGCACCATGTTTCATAAACAAAACCACATAGATCTCTTTAAGGATCTGATCCTAACCTTCCTGTTTTATTTCTATTTATTTATTTTTTAGAAAGCTTATTTCCTCCAGGTAAAAACACAAGTTACCTGAGGAAAGCTAGACCCACCTCTCACCCCTCAATATGCACATGCCAACTCCTACCGAGTTCTGTTAAAATAGAAGAACCAAGATGTTCCTGAACTTGGGATTTCAATGCTATAGAGCCAAATCCTGGCATGAGATCAGGATCCATGAGGTGTTCAGCATTCCTAGGTTTCTCAGAGACCACATTCCCTAAAAACCTCATAAACCAAAAATCTACCACAGGCCCAATATGTTGACTCCAGGCCACCTAGGAAGCCAAAGTGTTTTGTTTGCTATATTCTCCTCCCTCTCCACTCCCAGCTGTTTTTCTTCTCCACCTTACACAAAATTTCATTTGGTTGACTTTTTACCCCCATCTTTCTATCACTCAAACCCTTTAGTTCTTTCAAAAAGGGGAAAGTTTCACCTGCTATTCCAACAGGTTATTTTTTTCCTTTGATAACACGTCAGGCATAAGGCAGCATACTTAGTGATATTGCTGACATGTTGTTCTATTTCCAGATCTAATTAAAGTGAACTACATTTGTCTCATTGTTGTAGCAGTGTGTGGGGATAGCTTCTTGTGAGGTGATTCTGTGGCCGTCAGCCAGGATTTGAAAATCTTTGGTGTCCGTGTTATTTCCTGAGTCAAGGACCCACAGGAGGCAGAATTTAGTATAACCAACTGCTAGCCCTGATAAAGTACTTTATAGCATGGCATTCTGAGATGACAGAAGTTGTCCCACTCTGTGTTTCTTTCATTAATTGCAATGGGCGCTTATTCATGAATTGTCCAATTTGTTAAATAGCACTCGGACAGAATTATTCTGTTTTGACCATCTCAATTTATTTTGTCCCTTCTGCTATTACAGGACCTACAGGTATGGATCTTTGGCAGCTGCTACTTACTTTGGCCCTGGCAAGTTCAAATGATGCTTTTTCTCAAAGCGAGGGTGAGTTTTATCCTTTATTTCCCCTCTTGAAAAGTTTTTAAACAATGCTGAGCTCTGCGTTAGGCAGAAGTTCTTTGAATGAAGGAATTCAGACACTGAGCTGCTTGTTTTGCTTTGTTTCACTGAATTCAAAGACAAAATATGTCTTGTTTTTAGATTCATAAGACACTAGGAAGTTTTGTTGTTGGTGTTAAGTTGAAATGAATTGCAATAGTCAGCTTTGACATCTTGTATTTGCATATCAGATAAAACTTGCAGCTACACCAAGAGCAAGGCATGATTCTGGACCTGAGCTTGGGAGAAGGAAGGATATTTCACCAAATATTGTATGACTTCTCCAGTTCATCTGTGGCTAATGAGAGGACCTAAGTGCAGAGTCCAAGTCTTTGTTAATATTCTGAGAGGTTAAAGAGTAGAACATTGGTTGAATTTTTCATTTCAGATCAGGTAAAAACAACTTTGGCCAGTTTTTAAAGGTCGAATACCAAGCAAGAGCTCAATGGATCTGCAAACTCCAACTGGTTTGCTTCTGGGAGCTGATCAGGAAAACCCTAGAACTTTCTTTACATCTCTTCACCACACAGGCTTCTTCTTTTCCATCAAGTGACATTGTCTCAGTGTATAGGAAGGCCAGGGCTCACAAATGCAACGCGTAAAACAGAGGCTGAAGAAAATGTGCAGAAGGCCTGGTCTCCTCAAGCTCTTCTCCCAGGGAGATGAAAGATCTCACAGTGGGTCATCTTGTCCACTTCTTTTAGTTAGAGGGAAGAAGCAACAAGTTTTCCTCATGCTACAATGCAACTTCAGTTTGTTATCTTGAAATAAAAGGCTTGGGTTATACCCTGAGAAAATACTGAAAGAAGTTATGACAGCTCCTTAAAATGGAATTTCTGATCCCCAAAAAGTCTATAGTAGAAAGGCACTTAAGGCAAACAGTGTTACTGAAAAGATGAGAGAGAGTAGAGAGAGAATATGATTTTATCTATAAAATAATTTTAAAATATTTACAGGAAGACATTCATATTTGTTTGAAATACTTTGGGTCTTGCTGGTGTTATTTTTAAAAATGTGTCTAGATATCAGTAGTATGTAAGTGAGACATGTAGGGAACTGCAGACTTTATTTCAGCAGCTTTTCCCATGCCTGGTTTTAAACTCTGGTCCTGAGCCAAAGAATGACAGCTAAGATCCATGCCTGTAAAGAGCTAATGAGGGTAGCTTAATTTTTACTCTCCTCACTAATGTGATTTTCACTTTCTCAGCCTTAGGTGGGCAAAGTTGGAAGAATTTTTTAGTTATAGTACTTGGAAACGTGAAGAGTGAAAACCAAGGAGAGAGGCAGAAAAAAAAGCAAAAGTGGGAAGGAAAAAAATTGGCTTAGCCACGCTTCAAGAATAAAAGCTATTTCAATCCTAGAGGATGTACAAAAGTCTCCTAACATGAAATGCTTTAATGCTTTGGCAAAGTCTGCACCTTCACCAAACTAATGCAGAAAAAAAACTTCAGTGGTTGGCCTTCCCCCCCAGGTAGTTGTTTAGTAAGGAAATAGAAGGATTTGCTAATGTAGATTAAACCCAAGGTAACTGACCTACCAGAGACATCCTGTTCTATTGCAAAATGGCCCTGATTCCATTTCTGCCTCCTTTATTGGTTGAGTAACCAACATTTCTTTTGGACTGGTTGCCACTTTGCAATATGACTTAAAAATGGCTTTGGGTTTATTAATGATGAGGTATGACTATTGACACAAGCAGGTTTTTGCCAAATCTCTGGCTACTTATCTAACAGATCCAGCCAGAGAGAACACATGGCAGAGGCTGAGCTCAGATGACATTCACGGGCCATGTGTTTTCTTTTACTGCCAGATCTGGTCTATTGCCAATTCATTTTATTTTTATTTTGTCTCCCATTGTATAGTGCAAACAGAAAAGGCAGATGGGAAACAAAAGTTTACTCTGGATTAGCATTCTGTTTACGCGAAATCAATTCAGAGCAGAAAATTGCTAACTTTTCATCTTTGAGAATTGTTGAAGGATTAGTATATGGAATCACTAGTAGAAAAGTCATCTAAACAACAGTGTGGTACAGCAGACATGATTTTTGCGGTACGTTAGAAATAAATAAGAATCTAGGGTAATCTGACATAGTATTCCTGGGAACATCTGCATTTAAAATATTAAACAACTGAGAACATTTTTCTTCTTGAGATAGATGTATGATGAGAAATATATTACCCCCTCGGGGGCCTTTTTCATTAAGTCTTATTTCCCCATTAGAAATTAAATGGACATTAAACACTAAGGAATGTCTTCATTGCACTGGATAAAGTTCAGCAATAGACTGAGCACTGTTGGTCACCTGAAAAATCTTTCCATCTGCTTCTGACAGCAAGGACAAATAATTCCAGGGATACTTTATTTTCAGAGTGCCAGAAAATGCTAAACAGTCTCAGATGTTTGTACTGAATTGCTACTAAAGGAGTTGCTTAATGAGAAATACATTTTAACACATACTATCTATAAAAAAGCAGCCAGAGACTATAAATCTGTCTGTACCATAGCAACTAGTAGTCCAGCATTTTCTGCACACCCACTATGCTCCCAGCAGTTTAAGACCCTTGTCAGAGTATGTGGGAGAAGTAGAAGTAAAAGACACAGTCCCTGCCCTTAAGGAGCCACCAATCTAGTTTGGGAGATGAGACAACTGTATACATTAATGTTTTAGAGCACAAGATAGTCTAAAATTGCTTGTCAAATGATGTAAGGACTATTTATCAATTCTGCAAAAGGGCATCAAAGAGGGAACAACATAGGCTGTGGGTGATTTATTTTAACAAATTCATTCTATCCATATCCAGAGAAGGAACTGCTAAAAAAAAGTATGTATAGAATGATTTTATACACACACACACACACACACACACACACACACATATATACACATATTTGTGTCTAATGGTAGCTGGGGGAGAGAAAAAAAGAAAAAAGAGAAATTTACATAACTTTAATATGTATTTAAGGAATAGCAAGTTGTACATAATAGACTTGCAGTTTCATGAGCAATCATCTTTTTTTTATTATACTGTTATGGAAATTCTTGTTTTATTCCATATATTTACAATTAAATATATTAAAAAATTTTAAATTAATTCAATGAATTTTTTTTAGCCCCGAATTTTAGCTTGGTGATTGATTGGTTGATTGATAGATGAAAAGGGCATACTTTGTCCTCAAGAAAATTATAATTTACTGGGAAATGTGGCCTATCTCAAATATCTACTTTCATGCCACATGAGGTTGAAGGAACTGGGGATGTTTCACCTGGAGAAGACTTAAAGAGGATTTCATAGCTGTCTTCACCTATTTGAAGGGCTGTCATGCTGTCCTAGAGAAGAATAAATTAGACTTACCTTGTTTGGCCTCAAAAAGCAGTAAATAGAGCACCAGCCTTGGAGTCAGGAAGACCTGAGTTCAAATCTTGCCTCAGACACTTAATAGCTGTGTGACCCTGGGCAAGTCACTTAACCCAGTTTGCCTCAAAAAGGGAGGGTCCTGGGGGGATGCACGGTCAGGGACAATAGGTAGAAACCAAAAAGAGGAAAATTTAGGCTTAATGCCAGGAAAAACTGTAACATTGAGAATAATCCATAAGTGGAATACACAGTTGTCAAAGACCTCATTAGAAGTCTTCAAGTCATGTTGGTTATATAGCAGAACTTACTTTTCAGGTATGAGTGGGACCCAGTGGTGCTTTCAGTTAAGTCCTTCTGTCTTAAAATCATATGGAAGATTCTGCTTGGTATCATCTTGAATGAGTAAAGGAATTAATATTTCTGAAGCACCTACTATGTGCCAAGCAGTGTGCTAAGTGCCAGGAATACAAATAGAAAAAGAATATAGTCCCTGGCCTCAAGGAGTCCACATTGAAGTTGACACATAGGAGCACAGAGTGCAGTGTAGATGGAAAGGTCTGGAGGTCCCAGGGGATGGGGGCATTTTTGTCCACATGCTCGCATTTTTTTTCTCCAGTGGTCCTAGTCCGACAAGACTGTTGATACTTTCATGACCATCCCCTGGAGGAAAACATACACAAAAATACCCTGGGCACATTCATTTAGTCAGGAGACTTGATAATGAAACACAGAAACTTCAACAGATGGAAAAGATTCCAGGTCTCCAATACAACTCTGATTATATCAGCTCACTTGCATGGGAGATCCCTTCTTCCTCTTGCCCTTTCCTTCCCACTGTATCTCACTCTGATGCTGCTGCAGAATGAGAGGGGCCAGTTTAGGTAACATAAGCCATCTATCTTCCTAAAATAGCTTTTAATTACTACCTTTTAGGAAAGGATCCACAACTGATCCTTCCTGGGGTAGTCCTCTGCATAGCTCACATCCCACTTTGGGAACACCAGGTTTATAGTTTTTCAAATCTGCCACTGACTATAAAGATAAGACTGGGAAGTGGTTCAGATCCAGGTTGTGGAGAACTTTAAATTGGGAAAGTCTTCATAGAGAAAGTAGAAACTAGGTTTGTCCTTGAAAAAGAGGTACATCTTAGATAGGCAGGGTGGATAAAGGGGTACCCCACACTTTCTATATTTTGAGTGTGTGCATGTCATGCATAAGGACCAAATCCTTCATATGAGATTGCTTACCTTTTTGTTTGATGAGAATGGCTTAATAAGACCAAGGAGCCTGTGGGAAACAATGCTTTAGTATCTCACAGCTTGAATGATTGATCCCACTAAGGGTATGATTATTGAAGCCTGTATCATGATAGTTATAAAAATAATAAAAGGTAACACTTATATAGCTCCATATACGTTATCTCACTTGAATCTCACAACAACCCTGTAAGGTAGGTGCTGTTATTATCCCCATTTTATAGATGAGGAAACTGAGGCACAGGGAGGTTAAATAATTTGTCCACACATTTAATATATAATTTGCCCATCAGAGGTTGCTAAAGTTTAACCCAGGTATTCTGCTCCAGCCCTCTATTTTACCATGCTGTCTCCCTAGTTAAGAAATTTGTGTTGTCAATGATGCCAAAATATACATTTTTTAAAAAACAAAAAACTTGAACCTCCATTCATACAACCAAGGCACCACTCAAGGTGGAAAGATGGCTCCCTTCTTGTCAGTATGGAAAGGACCTGAAGGGATGGTTGGAGCACCTGGATAATTTTTTAAATATACCTCCCCCCCTCCACTTTCCCCAACCCCCCACCCCACCCCCACCCCCCCGCTCATCACAACTGAGACTCTCTAGCACCTTGACAACCTGGCACTTTGAGAACACCAAGTCCCAGAGCCAGTCAGTAAATGGTACCACCCCATGAGAAAGTGGCACCCTTAAAGATACCCACCTTCAGACCTCAAACTGTACCAAGACTTTTTACACACTCGTGGAGGAATAAGGGTGTTCCACAGATTTGAGGGGGTTCTGTCACCAATACTGGCTCCCAGAGGAAGATGAGAAATGTAAGAGCAGCAAGGACTGTGACTGCTTGACTCACAGCTCCCCTGCCTGCTCTGGATGGAGTTCTAGTCTATCAGCCACTATGCAGGGATGGGCAGGGAATCATATAAACTCCAGGAGGACAGATTTTCTCTCCCCCCTACCCACTTCCATTCCCACTTCCCCAACTTGCCAGGACTTTTTGTCTCTAGCTTAACACAGTACTTTTCACATAATAGGCACTCAATAAATGTTTGTTGAATTGAATGTAGTCCTGGAATTACAGCTTGAGTTTAGATGACAATATGGTACAACAGATATGATTTTTATGGTATATTAGAAACAAATAAGAAAGAGGAAGAGAGTGAGGAAGAGGAAAAGATTACTACTACCACTGGAGGGATCCTGGGGTAGTTGCCACCCATGTCTTGAGATCATGTCTTACATAATTATAACCATACTGTTCCACATAGTCTTTGTAATTCTGGATGCTGGCCTCCCTGTGTCCATGGAAACTTTACAAGATCATATCTTACAATTGTTTGTTGCTGAGATGTGTCAAATGACTCTTCGTGACCCCATTTGAGGTTTTCTTGGCAAAGATACTGGAGTGGTTTGCCATTTCCTTCTCCAGCTTATTTTACAGATGAGGAAACTGAGGCAAATAGGGTTAAGTGACTTGTCCAGGGTCACACAACAAGTTAAGTGTCTAAGGCCAGATTTGAACTCAGTAAGATTAGTCTTACTGATTCCAGGACTGGTGCACTACCTAGATGCTCACACCTTGCAGAGTGGTTCCCAATCTGCAACAGTAAAGAGAATTAATTACCTCATCACCGGGAGTTCCCTACTACAGGGAAATCAAAGCTCTTCATTTAAAAAAAAAAAAAAGCTTACATTTAAATAGGACTTTCCAGTCACTGAGTGCTTTCACTTACTTATCTTATTTAATCCTCCAAAACAACTCTATGAAGAAGGTGGGGCAGTTGGTATTATCTCCATTTTATAAAGGAGGAAGTTTGTTCTAGAGAAGGTAAGAGATTTGCCTTAGGTCAGTTGTGTCTAACTCAAATAAAAATGGGACCAGTAATTTGGTGGTAATGATCCTGGTATGTGGCATATTACTTTGGTTTTAAACTATAATGTTATCTGTGTTTTATACTATTTTTATTGATAAGATTAAATATTTCGGTTCGGCATACTCCAGAGTGCATAGACCTCATGTTTGACATCTCTGCTTTAGGTCCTAGCTAGAGACAGTGTTATTTCTAAACCACACTGGGCAATACCTAGAAGTGGCAGGTAAAGAAAGGCATTTTTAATAGTATTTTATTTTTTGCAATTATATGTAAAGTACATTTTTGACATTAATTTTTACAGAATTTTGAGTTCCATATTTTTCTCCTTCCCTCACTGTCTTCCCCTCTTCCTAAAATGGCAAGCAATTTGATGATACAGGTTATATATGTGCAATCATGTTAAGCATTATTTCCATATTAGTCATATTGTGAAAAAAGAAATGACCAAAAGTGGGGGGAGGGGTGAAGCATGAAAAAAAATAAAGTGAAAATAGTATGCTTCAGTCTGCATTCAGCGTTCATCAGTTCTTTCTCGGGAGGTAGAGAGCACTTTCCATCATGAGTCCTTTGTGTAACTGTCTTGTATTGCTGAGAAGAGCTAAGTCATTCATAGTTGCTGTTACTGTGTACAGTGTTCTCCCAGTTCTGCTCAAAGAAAGGCATTTTTGATGATGGAGAACGTGAAGATACAGGATACTTATTCCCTACAATTCCTGCATCTTTTGCCCAATTTTATGTTCACCCAGAGCAGGCTATTCTTAATAGTGCATGATGAGGCAGGGCACCATCATAGAGGATGGAAGACTGAAACATAGTCAACCTACCGACATTGGGGTGGGGTTTATGTAGCACGATTCTGTCAGGAAGACTAGATGATGACAGCCATTGCTGTTTGTGCCTCCCATCTGCCTCCTGTACCCAGGCTTGCTTGCCCCCCATTCTAGCACAATGGGACAAACTTATCTTGGAAGTAGTTTGGCAGCATGATGTCTGGTCAGGTAGTGACATAGGGATCATAGTCCTACTTCCTTTGAAAATAGAACTTTCTCTGGTGTCTTTTGGTGCTGCCACAGATTCCTAGCATAGATAAGCCCTGACTCTGGGGCATTTGAAAGTGGGGTCTTTAAAAAAAATTATACAATTAATAGAATGAGCATAGGACTTAAAATTAGAAAACTTATATTCAACTCCACTGATTACTGTGTGAACTTAGACAAGTCAGTTAATCTCAGAACCTGTTTGATCATCCTTAAAATGGGCATGATAGTACAGGTTCTGGGATATTGGGGGTGGGGGAACAAATGTACTAATGTATGTCCAAGCACTTGCAAGCCATAAAGAGCTCCATAAAAATAAGCTCTTGTTATTCTTAGGGCTAACTTCATAAGCATTGAAATTTTGGGAATGTGCAATTACAAGACAGATCATCCTGATTCACAATATCTAAATATACAGTGGACAGGGAAACCCTTGGGAAAATGGTAAAATATGGGAACTACTTTGGTGAAGGAGCATTGAATTTGTAGTCAGCTGGACCTGAGTTCAATTTCTGGTTCCTCTACTTATTACTCATGTGACACTTGTCAAGTCAACTTACCCCCCTACATGTGGGTGTACTTGGCTATAAAATGAAGGAATTGAAGTAAAAGTTTCTAGTGTTCCTTGTTTCTTTAGTAGTTCTGGATTCTATGCTACTGTTTGTCTCCAATACCTCATACCACATCTTTGTGGCCCCCTTCTCCCACATCAGTGGTGCCATAAATGCAAAGACCCCACGTATATATTACACAAGGTTCTGCCAGGCAAGTTTGAGTCTTTTTAACAAGACTTACACCAAAGCACTAAAGTGTGGCTGCCAACAATATCACCTTGCTGTGCAATGGACACTCACTGATTGATGGCTTTCTCACTCATTAGCTCGTCAGTAACCTTGAGCTCAAAGGTGATGATGAAGTGGAATATTTACACACCTTGAAATCTGTTGCAATTCATCCCTCAAAGGGAATTTCTCCTTTAAACCATAGGCATTGCATAACCATATCAAAATGTTAGAATGCCATGAAACACACACTGTCAACCTGAACTGCAAGCCAGGGGGATTTCCTCTTCTGTTATACATTTTCAGATCACTAAAATTAATGTGTAGCGTATAGTCCCAGAATTATAGGAGAGGCTTGAGTTTCCATGTCTCCTTTAAAAGGCTTTGAATATAAAAGGCATTTTGCAGGACTGTATGTGGAATTAGATTATTAAATTATACTTCAGATAGTGTGGTTGTGGGTGTCAGAGCAAGAAGCAACATGTTGTTGGGTAGTAATGTGCCCACAGGTGAAGAAATTATTCCTGGTGTTGGAATCAGAGGTCTCCCTGGAAGGGAAAAGGGAAGGGGGGAAGGGGTAAAATGCGAGAAGACATACAGGTGTGCTGTTTTACAGATGTGTGGCTTCATTTACATCAAGGTTTTAAAAGGAATTTTAATGAATCCTTTACTTCTAGCCCTGTCTGGGGTGTAAAATTTCTTTTTGTATAATCAAACCTCAGTCATTAGGAATAATTGGTGGGAGGGGAAGGGAAGGGAAGGGAAAAGAAGAGAAGGGAAGGAGGAGGAAAAGAGACTATCCATGCCAAGTTTGAATTGAAGGCAAAGACTTGGGTTCAATAAAGCAATCAACTAAAATTTATTAAGTGCCTACTATGTTCCAGGCAAAGTCCTGGAGATCCAAAAAAAAAAAGAGGTTAAAAATAAACAATTCTTGTTCTTTAGGGAATAATTTGTTGCCTCTTTGTCAGATGAGGAAACTGAGGCCCAGAGAGGTCAAGTGACTTAACCAAGGTGACAGAGCTAGTGTTTGAGGCAACATCTGAACTCAGTTATTCCTGAATCCAAGTCCAGTGTTCCATCCAATTTGCCAAGTACTTCACCCTTGCTTCCATGAGTTCTCCTTGTTCTTTTTCATGCAATCTTTCTCTATGGTGCTTAGGCTTTCCTCATGACTGCCTAACCTGTTGGAATTTCATTAGTTACCCAATACTCCTGGTGTTCTCACCAAATAAAGTCCAGTCAAGAAATTATAAGCCTTCAGAAGCCAGACATTTACCAGTAAGAGCTGACAAATAGAATACCAAATTTCACTTCATCCCCTTGCAATTGGTAAGGAAACTTTTCCCCTACGTAGCCAGGGCTAGATTCAACTTGCAAAAGGAGAATGTAAAAAAATGAGGCTCCAGGAGGGACTCAGCATGAATGAGAACAAACTATGCTTGCTGATTCAGAGTTCCAGAAGAGTCCTAGGTCCCCATGTGCCATGTTTGCTTCAGAGATCCCGGTCTGGTTTGGCTTGAATACTAAGGACTGTAGGATAGCAGTCTGGTTGTTCGTGACTATGCCAGGCACTGCTTGCTTGGTGTTAACCTTGCCAGCCAGTAGAATGTCCGGATGTTTTCACTGAACTTTATGAGCACAGTGGACTGACTAGTTCTCTCTCATGGCATGCATGCACAGGGTCATCCTGGCCCCATGGAGCATGGCTTTCCTGGAAAGCATTCCTTCAGCAATAGGAGGAAGTAGTTGAATTCTACATCCATCTTCCTGTATACAAATGGATGAGCACACAGCAACCATCATGGGTGTAAAATGTCTCGACTGCCTTTTCTGTGATGTAATCCTTTCTTTCTTCTTTCTCTTCCTTGATTTAATAGTTAATAATAACCTGAATTCTCAGATACTGCAAGTCCCATTTTAAAACAATTATTAAAGTCCCATTAAATATCATAGCTGAGGTGTGCGGGAGAATTGGTGTGAATTTTTTCCACCTCTTTCATTATGTGGACATCAATCAGGGCAGGACAGAAAAGTCAACAAGTCAAGTCTATAAGTAATTATTAAGCCCCTACTGTGTGCCAGGCATAGTGCCAAGGATACAAAGAAAGGCAAAAACCAATTACTGACCTTATAGAGCTCACTTTCTAGTTGAAGAAACAACAAACAAGCAACTATGTACAAATATGGCATCTACAGTATAATGTAGTAATAATCTCAGAAGGAAAACATTTTTTGCCTGCATTATTACATTTTGGAGGGAGCTAGGTGACTTCAGGAAGACCTGAATTCGAATCTGGCCTCAGATATTTACTAATTGTGTGACCCTGGGCAAGTCACTTAACCTCTATCTACCTTAATCTACTGGAGAAGGAAAGGACAAACCACTCCAGTATCTTTGCCAAGAATGGAATAATGAAGATTACTGAATTAACAACAATTACATTTTACTTAAGCTGGAAAATGTATCTTAGGGAAAACATTTCCACATACTTCTGACATGTCTTCATCTATGTGATGTCTCCAGCACACAGGATGGAGAGCTGCTGTTGTAACCTTTCAGAAGAAAACTTTATGGGGTTTTTGTAGCAAAGACTGACAAAGAAGTTTTCAATATATTTGACTCCTCATCTCTTGCTTTAGATAAATTACCTTAATTTCATTTAATGAAGAGTACCCATGCATATCACAAACTATAACTTCAAGGGTGAAGTCTTGATATTTGATACTTAAAGAACTTGGCGCTTTCCCACCTAATAACCCCAGGTTACAAAGAGCTTCTCTGATGGTTTGTGAATATTGCACATCTTCCAAACCCGATGGTAGATCTTTGAGGGTTTGTATTTCTCTGATATCCCCTTCATCACCTATCAGAGACCCAGACACATAGTATGCACTCAGGAAGTACTGACTGATTGATTGGTTTTTACAGTTGGAGAAAGGAGCACACATAAAGATGTGTAGAAATAGCAAGTCGGAGCTTTTGTGTGGATCAGTGGTGGGATGGGCTGTGAGTGGTGACTGCACTTTCAGTGAAATAGGGAGACCAAGTGACATAATAATTAGGGTTCTAAACTGGCAGCCCTAAATCCAGAAGCCCTAAATCCAGATCATAGGTAGATACGGTGTGGTCTGGGTTGGAGGGAACTCCCCACCCCAAACTGGAGAAATTGCAGATTGTTTGCATATCCCTGTTTGCATACTGTTAAACATGGTCACAGGTTGACCAGCAAAGAAATCCTTAACTAACTTCTGAGACAAAGTCTCCCCACCATGGTCGCCATTTTACTTTTCAGGTTTCATTCCTCTCCAACCTAGGTCTCTAATGAAGTTACATTAAACTGCAGTGACCTTTGTAGACACATAATGACGTTAGCATTGAAATCAATAAAACAATGGACAACACAGTGGAAGCAGTTATATGATGGGATTCCTGTGCATCTTAAAGATACAGAGAAATGTACTGATTGACACAACAGGTCTTAATGATCCACAATTTGGGAAATTTGTACAATGTATGAGAAAACAATACCGAAAGACCTGAGAATGCTGATCAATGCAGTGACATACCAGTCATTACTACAAAAGCAGACTGACGACATAGGAGGTCTCTCGCTCTTGGCAGAAAGGTGTAAACATTACATTTTCAGAGATGGCCAATGTCAAGTTATTTTGCTTGACTATATTTATTTGTTCAAAACAAGACTTTTTGAGGGGAAAGTTGAAAGAGGCAGAGAATCACTAAGTAACAGGAAAAGATTAGTAAAATATTTTTAAATATTCTAAAGAAAAGACATTTATAATCACAGAACTGAAAGATGCTAGGACATATATAAAAAAGTTGTACTTGGATATTTAGATTATCTTTTTAATGAAGAATAAGAAAGTATTAATTTTACAAAGTCCCTACATTTAATATCAAATGATTTGGTGATTATATAGTTCTTCAGTAACTGGTGCTTTTAGTTTCATTTTTAAAGGATCTCTAATGAGTACTTGTTCATGAGTCAAAGGGCTCTATGGTAAGAATAGACACTGGTGCTTGGCGTTGTTAGCCCTGAGTACAAGCAAAGGTGAGTCAAGTGGGCATTTGGTCTGTTAAGAACATAGCCAGTTAGTACACTAACATGTAAACTTGGAAAGTAGCCAGAGTAGTCTCTCCTTATGAGACAAAAAGTGGAAATCTGTTGAATGTTGTTTTCTAGAATCAACTTTCACCCTATAATGGTTCTGTTGCTACCTTCGGTACCCATGAAAAG